>NC_143171.1:25732500-26054586 GCF_047325235.1 Durio zibethinus | reverse complement strand
AAAAAATCCAATTCATATACTCTGAAAATTGCTTTTTCAATGGCTCTTATTGTCCCTGATGAACCCACAGCTACTTCAAAGCCAAAGTTTTTAACTTTCTCGACTAACCCTGATTCCTTGACTACGTTCCTTACATAGTCCCTCATATTCGAAACTCTGTCAGCGTCTTTATCCCCGAAATTCTGTTGAGACAAAGTTACGTGACCAAGCGTCAAAGACATACAAAAGTCAACCTTTCCACGTGATCCAGTAGCAAACTCAGTTGACCCACCTCCGATATCAACGTTCAAAACCAAATGATCGAAAACATGCAGATATTGTAGGGCACCCAGTAAGAAAACCGAGCTTCTTGTTCACCTGATAAAACTTCAACATTGAACCCGGTGGATTCAGCGACCGAGTCGATGAACCGGGCCTTGTTTCGGGCTTCACGGACAGCCGATGTGGCTACGCAGCGAGTGTGGAGAGATGGGACATGGTGGGTTTGAATGAGTTTGTTGAATTTTTTAAGTGATTTGAGAGAGAGGTGTTGGGAATGGGTGGAGATTGTGGAAGAAGGCGAGTCACGGCCTAAAACGAAGGGTTCTTTGACGGTTAAAATTGGGACGAATTTGCCTGGGGAATGAGCTTCAACTATCAGAAGTTTGAAGGCATTCGTGCCCATGTCAATGGCAGCAAACAGACAGTCAGCCATGGCGAAAGTTTTATTTAATTTTTAGTTTTCTTTTGAATTCCCTCTATCCTTTTATAGTGATTATCTCCTTTTTGCTTTAGGATAATAAAGTTTGGATAGAGAAGTAACATTGCCGTCGCTGAAAAGAAAAGGAGAACTAATGGGCTTGGTGACATTGATCAGCTGATCATTGCCTTTTCGTTTGGAAGGAGAAGCAACAATGCCGTCGCTGAAAATAAAAAGAGAATTAATGGGCTTTGTGGCCTAAAAAATGTCAACAAAAGGTCCAAATGAATAAATGAATATTGTTCATATTAACTTCTTCGTTTGGGTTGGGCTTGGAGTGGATTTAAAGAATCACAGATCCAAAATTGGATTAGTTTTTTTAAATAAAAATTTTATGCGATTATTAATTTTTTTTTTAGTTCACTATATTTGGATTGTTTATTTTTCATAAAAAAACTTTATATTTCTTATAATTTAAATGCTATTATGATAAGTAAATAACTATAAATTATTTCAAGGTATATAGAGTAAGAAAGATGAGATTATAATTGGTTAAATTTTTTATTAGAAATATTTTAACATAAGTTTATTTTAAAAAATTAGAGAAAATTTAAAATAAATAAATATTTTAAATACAAAAATAAGCAAAGGAATGAATAAAATAATAAATACATTTTCATAGACATAGAAAATACAAAAATGTCTCAAAGCAATCTTACTTTTTTAAACATAAAACAATGAGTAAAGTAGTAAAATTTTCAGCACCTAAATAATAGTAAATACTCATTTTAGTAACCAATTCAAAACCGAGAAAGGAATTCTAAAACAAGAAGAAATTTTTAAGTATACTATTCAATAGCTCCACCAATGATGTTAAAATATAGATTTTTATGTCAAATTTTGAATAAAAATGATATTTTCTGAGTATCTAATTCTCTCCAAGTATGTTATGAGTTTTTTTTTTTTGAATGATTTTGATCAAAATTTGATTCATGATATAGGGGGGAGAAATATCATCAAGACATGTTAATCAAACATTGAAAACTATTTCAACCCAATGTTTTCATTAGTAGTGAACTCACCATCTGATGTTTACTTCATAAATGACAAGTAAGAACCTAAAACCATGAGAGCAAATCAGCCAAAAATCATTTGTCTAATTGATTTCTGAAATGTTTTATTCAGTTACCACCATTTTCAGTCACTTCAGATTTTTTGAAATGAGAGGTGGAAAGTCCACAATCAGTCCAAGTGGGGAGCCCAAATTTGGAGAACAAAGATTGGTAGAAAGCTGATTCCTTCACCAAGTCAAAAACAAAACAGTTAAAAGCTTGGAAACCACACGGGCACCATATCTAAAAACAACTACACTTGACTATATTTAGATAAATGATTATCCTTGCATCAGTTTCCTATTTTTGTGTTCATGAACTTCTTTCTCTCTTCATATTCCTATAAATTCCTGATCAGGAACTCACCTGTCAATCTCCATTTCTGTTGTTTGAAAACATGGCGAAGATTTCTTTCTTATTTTCTTTTCTGCTTGTGGTTGCTTTTGGTTTTGTCAATGGCTCTCCACCAAAGGATGCAGTAGGAATTTATGAGCTGAAGAGAGGAGATATGTCTGTTAAATTCACCAACTGGGGTGCAACTATTATCTCAGTTGTTCTTCCTGATAAAAATGGTTTGTTCCCTGGTCTCTTTGGTTTCCATTTTTCTTATCTATTTACATTTCCTAATGGAAGATGTTCTTATTTATGCATATTTTTTTTCATTTTTTCCGGCTTTTTTTCAGGGAAACTGGGTGATGTTGCTCTTGGGTATGATACTATCACGGACTATATGGTAAGTTTTTCAATTTCTTCATTTGCGGCCTTTACTTGAAGCGTGATTTTGCTTTGTCAATGGAGAAGCACTGAGTTTTTCTTTGGGAAATTCACAATGCTGTCTTTTTCTCTCTCAAACACTCTAAAGTGGGTCCTGACTTAAATACAATATAAGTAGACAAATATTACAGGCTCACAGCTAGCTAGATTGTCTATATAATACCCTGTAACACAATATTTTCATTTTGAAGAATCTGACCAAATTGAAAACCTGGGTTTTGGTTTTGACTTTTGTCAGCTTTGATTCTTTAAATAGTATAAATGTCAGTAATATTGGGCCAGTCCTTGCTTGGTATAATATTAATCCATTAGCTTGATTATACAATGGATAGTAACCTTCTGTCATTTTATTTGCATGACTTGATTCTATTTCAATTTTCCATCTTATACACATAAATTCTTCAGGGAGTAAAATCCGAAAAATGCCACTCCCAATTCTAGTGATCAAAGTGCATAGGCCTATTTTTAATAAAAAGTCCTAAGTTTTCCTAAATTTAACCAATGTTTTACCCCTATAACACTATGATAATCTTGAAGATGAGAGAATTTGAAATTCTTTCCTTTTTACTGGGTGGTGCGTGGTTGATTTGATAAAAAAATTATCTTTACGTTCTTAAGTTTGGTACTAATTCTCCTCTCTATTTACTCAAACTTGATATAAACTTCTGCAGAATGATACCACATACTTTGGTGCTCTTGTTGGACGTGTTGCAAATCGAATTGGAGGCGCAAATTTTGTTTTGAATGGAACCGAATATAAACTGGTGGCTAATGAAGGAAAAAACATGCTTCATGGTAAGTTAATTCTTCATTCCTAGCTTAATTTTTTCGAATTTTCTCTGAAAATAATATATATAAAAAAGTTCATGAAATTTCTTATTTCTGTTCTGATTTTTTGTGTTGCAATTTGATGAACATTAGGTGGCCCTAAAGGATTTGGTGATGTTGTCTGGAAAGTGAAGAAGTATAAGAATGAAGGTCATGCTCCTTTCATTCTCTTTGGCTATCACAGCTACGATGGTGAAGAAGGTTAGTGCATGACTACTTTTTCCAATCCAATCAAGCTTCCAAATTCATCTATGAAAATGAGAATATGGTCATTTTCATTGCAAAGGATTGCTGGGGCTAATATTTGATTTCTTCTTGTATATTTTAACAGGATTTCCTGGTGAACTTAAAGTTACTGTGGGCTACACTCTTCTCCCTAAGAACCAGTTGAGTGTGACAATGAAAGCCAAAGCTGTAAAGAAGGATACCCCTGTGAATCTAGCCCAGCATACATATTGGAACCTTGGTAACCATGACAGTGGAGATATCCTGTCTGAAGAAATCCAGCTTTTCGCCTCCCGCTACACACCTGTTGATAGCCAGCTTATTCCCACAGGCAAACTTTTGCCTGTGAAAGGAACTCCATATGATTTCGTCAAACCTAACACAATCGGAAGTAGAATCGAGGAACTTCCTAAAGGTTATGACATTAACTATGCCCTTGATGGTACTCCAGGAAAGCTGAATAAAGTAGCTGTGGTGAAGGATAAGAAGTCTGGAAGAGTTATGGAGCTGTTGGCCAATCAACCTGGTGTGCAGTTCTATACAGGAAACATGATAAAGGATGTGAAGGGAAAAGGTGGATTCGTCTATAAAGCTCATGCAGCACTATGTTTGGAGACTCAAGGCTTCCCTGACTCTGTTAATCACCCCAACTTCCCTTCACAAATTGTTACTCCTGAAAAGCCTTACAAGCATAACATGCTTTTCAGGTTTTCAATTGCTCCATAGATAAAACTGACCTGATTAATCATAAAACCATTTCCTATGAAGAAAACCGAGACTCGAACTTCGAATTGTTCTTAATACCTTATCATGAGACTTGAACAATAAAGTAATCTGATTCTGGCAGTTCCTGTATGGCAACTAAAATTGTCTTTAACAATAATTTTCTTTTGTGATTTGATCAGGGAAAACAGACATGTTTGCTTTCATTAATTAAATAAATACTACAGTAATATTCGGCAAAAGAGTCGTGTCAAGCATGACTTATCCTTCAAATTTAATAAGATGTAATATTTTATTTCTATTTTTTCAAGATTGCAAGTAACCCAGTAGACCTTCAGCTAGCAAGAGTAAAAAACATTAAAAAAAGTCCAATCTAAGCTACCCAAACCAAAACCTTGCCGATAATATATAGGTAAACAAATGAAAGCCCACCCATTTAGATTCAGTATGTACCAATCCCAACAGCTCCAAGTTCAAATCAAAGCCGAAAGTTAATCAGTTCAAACGGAACCATGAGTTAAAAGGCAATGAATTCACTGTCTTCTGCTTCTGCTTCTCTAGTCAGAATCCCAACTCAGCTCCCCTACTTCGGGTTCTTATTTCCAAATGTATTTATGTTCTTTCATACAAGGCTTCCAAATATCATCTCTTTAGCTTCATCGAGATTTGTCAGATCCGTTTACTCTAATTCTGTGACATGCTCAATTCAATTCGCCACATTTGAATTGATTAATAATGCATATGCAGATAGAGTTGGATACTTTGCAGATTAAATCATGGCAAGGTTCGGTTCCCGTGACCTCACTGAAAGTTGGGGGTGAAGTTTTGGTAAGACTATAATGTGGGGTCCTACATACTGGAATAGAGAGATTCAAGAATTCATCGTTGAAAATTAAATGACCCAGACAATGTCGATATGAAACTTGTTCATTTCCAGGACTGTTTCCATCCAGCTGAAGTCCTTTCATCTGTTTCCAATGGGAAAAAAAAAAGGCTCTTTCATTTGACTCCACGGGAAATCCCTTTATCTTTCTCGTTCAGGAATTACTCAACGAATCAATTATAAATTTCAACCAGTTTTTCTAATGAAAGCTTATGGTATTTTTGAAAAAGTTCTTTTTTTGGTTGAAATATTTTCCTTGTAATGAATGAGAGGAAACAGTTATGAGATTCACGAGCTAGATCTTTCACAAAATAGCTATCAGAAAGAAATTACTTAGAGATTTGGCCAAACTAAAGAGCATTGTGTTCAATCCTATTTTTCTTGTTCTTGTTTATATCTATGACTTCACTTTCAAAAACCAGAAATGCAACCAACAAATGATAGCAAATCTTAGGCCTAAGCTGATCCATGACCCCTGCTATGGACAACATATTCCATTTTCATGCTTTTAATTTTGTGTTGTATAGTGTCTTGTTATCATTATAATTGTTACTTCCACCCTTGCAGATGCATCTAATAACTTAAAGAAAAGAGTGCGTACATTTCTGCAAGCTTCATTCAGTAATCGTAATGTTTTGCAGGAACAAGATGATAAATTGAAACTTAAAGATCATTTCAGGAGGGCTTGTAATGTTAGGAAAATGGGTCTAGTCCCATGTAAGTGATTTTGGACCAAGTAAAGGCCATGGGCCTTGATCATTTATTTTACACAGAGCCCTAACTACTTAATAAAAAAAAGGTGGGGTTGTTTTAAGTGTGCGTCGAAAATCAAGTAGAGAAAGAAGAAAAGCCAGGAAAAGCAAAGAGAAAAAGGAGAAGGGAGAGTTGGTTGAACGGAAGTCGATCCGTGGTCCGATTGAGTTGGAACATTGTCAGGAGGTTTATGATTCAGAGTTCTACATTCTGAACGGTAAAGATCTGGTTTGAAGCTCTCTAGGAACAAATCCAAGGTGTATTTGTTGAGTCAGTTATTTGGTGAGATTTCTCCAATTGTTTCTCTAGTTGTTTAGCTCTAGTTTTAGCTAGAGAAGAACATTATATACCTATTATTTGATAGTGAAGATTTTTCTGGTGGTCCGTAGTTATAAAGTTATGCTTGTTAAAAAGCTTGCAACTTTATAGTATAGGGATGGATGATCTGTTACAAAGCACTTGAGTGATTTTCAAGATATATTTAATCGGATGACTACTATGGAGCTTAAGATGGATGATGAAATGAATGCGTTATTTCTTTTAGGTTCATTGTCAGACAGCTGGAATACTCTAGTTGTGACTGTTCTTAATTTAGCTCCTGATTATAAGGTAACATTGGAGATGATAAAGGACAGTATGCTTAATGAAGAAGCAAGGCGAAAAGATGTAGACCTTGAGAATCAAGCTCTAGTCACAGAGAACAGGGGTAGAAACATCGACAGAGGTCAGGACTCAAAAGACCGTGGTAAGTCTAAACATAAATCCAAGTCTAGAGGTAAAGTGAAGTGTTTCTATTGTGGTAAGGCGGGTCATATAAAACGAAACTGTAAAATCTTGAAGCAAGAGCGAAAAGATGAGAAAGGTAAGAGTTCAGATGATAGCAATGTTGCAGCAGTGAATTCAGATAGTTATTCAGTTATTTTGATTTATACACATGATGATTGCAATCATGTTAGTGATCCTGGCATTGAGTAAATAGTTGACACATGAGCGGCATATCATTGTGTTCCTAAGAGAGAGTTGTTTATAACTTACAAAGTAGGAGACTTTGGTTGTACCAAGATGGGAAATAAGAGTGTGTCACAGATTGTTGGATTGATGATATTGTTGTACAAACTAGTGCAGGCTGCATGTTGACTTTGAGGGATGTCAGACACATTCCAGATATGAGAATGAACTTGCTTGCTATTAATGTCCTTGATAAGGAGGGATATGAAAGTCGACAAAAGAATGGACAGTGGAAGCTTCTCAAAGGATCTATGGTAGTTGCAAGGGGAAAACTATGCTGCACAATGTATAAGACATGGATGCAATTAAACGGTAACCAGGTAAATACCGTTGAAAATGATGCTTCAGCAAACTTGTGGCACAGGAGGCTGGCACACATAAGTGAAAAAGGGTTACAGGTTTTGGCAAGGCATTCTCTCATTCCCTTGACCAAAGGTATGTCTCTCGATTCATGTGATTATTGTTTGTTTGGTAAGCATCATAGAGTTTTTTTTTGTAAAAATTCTCAGAGAAAAAAAATAGATTGGAATTAATTTATTCTGACATATGTGGTCCCATTGAAGTTGAGTCATTAAGTGGTAGCAGATATTTTGTTACTTTTATTGATGATGCTTTACGTAAGACTTGGGTGCATATGTTGAAATACAAAAGTCAGGTACTACAGTATTTTCAAAAATTTCATACCATGGTTGAAAGGATGACAGGGTTACCCTTGAAGTGTATTCGAACTGATAATGGTGGGGAATACACATCTAAAGGCTTTGAAGAGTATTGCTCAAAACATGAGATCAGGCATGAGAGGACAGAACCTAGAACATCGCAGCATAATGGTATAGCTGAAAGAATGAATCATACCATTGTGAAAAAAGTCAGATGTATGTTGAGGATGGCAAAATTACCAAAGTCATTCTGGGGTGAAGCAATCAACACAGCTTGTTATTTACTTAACAGGTCACCATCAGTTCTTTTGGGCTTTGACATTCCAGAAAGAGTGTGGACAGGAAAAGATACTTCATACTCTCACTTAAAAATTTTTGGGTGTAAAGCATTTATGCATGTGCCGAAAGAACAGAGGTCAAAGCTTGATAGTAAAGCTACACAGTGTGTGTTTGTAATATATGGTGATGAGGAATTTGGCTACAGGGTATGGGATCCAGTAAAGAGAAAGACAGTTAGAAACAGGGATGTGGTCTTTCATGAAAAAGAAACCATAGCAGACTTTAAGAAAAATGAAAAGACTACACAGGTTACTGTTGAGTGTGATGTTTTAATACCGACAGAAATTTCACAGGAAAGAGCCACAGATGGTGAAAATGAGCAAGAAACAGAACTTGAGGATATGAATGAGCCAGCCACAGTAGGTGATGAGCCAGATGCAATTAGTTTTGAGTAGAGGGAGCAATCCTTTCACCTGAGAGTGTTGAGTAGGGGGAGCTACCTTCGGCATCAAATGATGTAGAGTCTCAACCCAGGAGATCTACTAGAGAGCGCAGGCCATCTACCAGGTATCCAAGTTCATATTTTATTTTAGTTACCAGTGAAGGGGAGCCAGAAAGCTTTCAAAATGTGCAGGCTACTTCGGATAGAAAGCACTGGTTAAAAGCAATGAAAGAAGAGATAAAATCATTACGAAAGAATGGTACTTATGATCTTGTTAAACTTTCAACAGGGAAGAGGCCATTAAAGAATAAATGGGTGTTCAAGTTGAAAAAGGATGGTGACAAACTAGTGAGGTACAAAGCTCGATTGGTAGTAAAAGATTTTTCTAAAAAACCAGGCATCGATTTTGATGAGATTTTTGCTCCAGTTGTAAAAATGTGTTTTATTCGAGTGGTACTGAGATTGACAGCTAGTTTGAATCTTGTGCTTGAGCAACTTGATGTTAAAACTACATTTTTGCATGGTGATTTACAGGAGGACATTTATATGAATCAGCCTGAGGGTTTTAAAGTGAAAAGAAAAGAGCACTTAATTTGCAAATTGAAGAAAAACTTGTATGGCTTGAAACAAGCTCCGCGACAGTGGTACAAGAAGTTTGATTCTTTTATGGTGACTCATAGCTATAAAAGAATAGCAACAGATTCTTGTGTGTATGTTAAATAATTCCCTAATGGTAACTTCATTATCCTATTATTATATGTTGATGATATGTTGATTGTAGGACGAGATGCTAGTATAGTTTGCAGGTTGAAAGAACAATTGTCTAAGTCCTTTGATATGAAGGATTTAGGTCTAGCAAAGCAGATTCTTGGTATGAACATTATCCGGGATAGGAGAGCTGAAAAGCTGTGATTGTCACAGGAAAAGTATGTTGAACGAGTGCTCGGTAGATTCAACATGCAACATGCTAAATCAATTAGCAGTTCACTTGCCAACCATTTTCATCTAAGTAAGAAATCTTATCCAGTGTCTAAGGAAGAGCAACTAGCTATGTCTGGTATTTCTTATTCTTCTGCAGTCGGTTCTTTAATATATCTTATGGTTTGTACAAGGCCTGACATTGCTCATGCAGTTGGTGTAGTGAGCAGATTTCTTTCTAATCTAGGGAAGGTTCACTGGGAAGCAGTGAAATGGATTTTTAGATATTTAAGTGGTACCTCAAAAATGTGCTTGACTTATGGAGTTTCACAACCAGTTCTAGAAGGGTTTACTGATGCTGACATGACAGGCGATCTTGATGGTAGGAAATCTACTTCAAGGTATTTGTTCACTTTTGTAGGAGGAGCTGTATCTTGACAATCTAAGTTGCAGAAGTGCGTTGCTCTTCTACAGTCGGTTCTTTAATGTATCTTATGGTTTGTACAAGGCCTGACATTGCTCACGCAGTTGGTGTAGTGAGCAGATTTCTTTCTAATCTATGGAAGGTTCACTGGGAAGCAGTGAAATGGATTTTTAGATATTTAAGGGGTACCTCAAAAATGTGCTTGACTTATGGAGTTTCACAACCAGTTCTAGAAGGGTTTACTGATGCTGACATGGCAGGCGATCTTGATGGTAGAAAATCTACTTCAGGGTATTTGTTCACTTTTGTAGGAGGAGCTGTATCTTGACAATCTAAGTTGCAGAAGTGCGTTGCTTTGTCAACTACAGAGGTTGAATATATTGCAGCAACTGAAGCATGTAAAGAAATGCTTTAGATGAAACGTTTTCTTCTTGAATTGGGATTGAATCAGAAAGAGTATGTGATATTTTGTGATAGCCAGAGTGCTTTAGATTTGAGTAAGAATATCATGTACCATGCTAGAACAAAGCACATTGATGTTAGATATCATTGGTTACGTTCAGTGATTGAAGAACAGTAGATGTTATTGAAGAAAGTCCATACTGATAAAAATGTAGTAGATATGTTGACTAAGATACTTCTCAAGGAAAAAGCTTGAGCTTTGCAGTAACTTGACCGAAATGAGTTTCCTGGCCAATGTAAGTTCCAAATAAAACTGCTATGGTGATGAATCTCCTCCTAATGGGGCTGAAGGGAGAGATTGTTAGGAAAATGGGATCCAATCCCATGTAAGTGGTTTTGGACCAAGTAAAGGCCATGGGCCTTGATCATTTATTTTACACAGATCCTTAGCTACTTAATAAAAAAAAAAGGTAAGTGTGTGTCGAAAACCAAGTAGAGAAAGAAGAAAAGTCAGGAAAAGCAGAGAGAAAAAGGAGAAGAGAGAGTTGGTTGAACGGAAGTCAATCCGTGGTCCGATTGAGTTGGAACCTTGTCAGGAGATTTATGATTCAGAGTTCTACATTCTGAAAGGTGAAGATCGGGTTTGAAGCTCTCTAGGAACAAATCCAGGGTGTATTTGTTGAGTCAGTTATTTGGTGAGATTTCTCCAATTATTTCTCTAGTTGTTTAGCTTTAGTTTTAGTTAGAGAAGAACATTGTATACCTATTATTTGATAATGAAGATTTTTCTGGTGGTCCGTAGTTTTTTTCCTCTACACTGGAAGGTTTTTCACGTAAATTTTGGTATGTTTTGTTTTTTCTGTATTTTTTATTATTGATTGTTGTCTATTGCTTTTGTATTGTTGTGATTATTGCTTTAGACGCAACAGTTTTACAGGAACAAGATGATAAATTGAAACTTAAAGATCATTTTAGGAGGGCCTGTAAGAGGAGCATTGAGATTATTTTACTATGAAATAGTAAGTACTTTCACTAACAATTTTACTGAATAAAAAGAAAAAGTGGAGGCAAATTATCTTCCAATTACCATGTGGAAGAAAGCTAGTCAAGGTGGCCCACATCAGGAAGAAAGATGAAGCATGAATCTTCTCTGATATTTCTCTGCAACTAGCAATGAGAAAATAGGTGGGTAACCTTGAAGTAAATACTGGGGCAAAAAGTACTTTGAGCATTGAGATTATTTTACAAGTTTCTTTCATAGTATAATTCCAAGCGGGTCAGTTTCAGTCGCCTTTCAAGGGAAGCCGAGCCGTAACTAGTGGGCTCAAACAACAAGATATGTAGAAGGAAGACCTTGACTTCCAAAGCAAACTTGTTTAAATTCGACTGAGAGATTGGTCTGCCGAGCCGTAACTAGTGGGCTCAAACAAGAAGATATGTAGAAGGAAGACCTTGACTTCCAAAGCAAACTCGTTTAAATTCGACTGAGAGATTGGTCTGGAAATCACTTAACAAGATATGGTAAATGTAGTGTTGAACCCTACCCTCGATTTTCACCGCCAGGAAACCGAAAATTAAATAGAATTGGACATTGCGTAATATCTTAATAATTCAATAAATATTCAAAAATAATAATTTAACTCCAAAACATAAATTTAACAAGATAAATTTTTCGTTGATAAAGAAATTGGATTGTACCGTAACTTTCATGACGAATGGAAACTATTTAAAAAATATTTTTAGTACATTAAAATGAATTTTCTTTTAATATAATAAAATATTTAAAATTGAGTATAAATGAAATTAAGAATTAAAAAAAAAATTAACATTTAATAATATTTTTTTTTGTAATTCTGAATCTAATTTAATAGTTTTTTTTAATAATATTAATAACATAAAATTAATAAAATAAAAATATATTAAAATAAATAAAAATATATTAAAAATAATATAACTAAAATTCAAATAATTTATAACTAAATATATCCCCCAAACTCTGCCTCAACCAAGCCCTTCACCGTCTCTAGAAACAGTTTTATTTGACACATCAACTACCCGAAACGTCAATTTCATTGGCATAGAATCTTTTGAAACAACCTCCTCATACGATAAGGAATAAGCAATCCGATCTTCAACTTCAGCAACATAGTACTCACCCCAAGCATGCAAATAGAACAAAATGTCTTCTCCTAGATCAATTGAATCGATTTCAAATTCGAGTTTGTCAATATTTGCCATCTGGAATGACTTTCCTTTCATTTATGCTGGTTCAAGACATTGGAAAAATAGTAGAAGAGTGATGGAGCTGTTTGCGGATCGACCTACTGTACAGGAAACATGATAAAAGGATGTGAAGGGAAAAGGTGGATTCGTCTATAGAGCTTATGCAGCACTATATTCGGAGACTCAAGGCTTGCCCAACTTCCCTTCAAAAAATTGTTACCGCTAAAAAGCCTTACAAGCATAACATGCTTTTCAAGTTTTGAATTGCACCATAGACAAACCTGATCAGTCATAAAACCATTTTGTCGTAAGAAAACTGAGACTTGAACAAGTCTTCGAAATGTTCTTGTTATAATACCTCATGAGACTTGAAAAATAATGTAAATTTTCAGACTTTGTTCACTAGCAGTCTGATTCTGGCAGTTCCAATATAGGAACTAAAATTGTCTTTAACCAATCATTTGCTTTTGTGATTTGGCCAGAGAAAACAGACATTTGTCGTGCCTTGATTTATTAAATAAATGCTACAGTAATATTAATCAAAAGAGTCATAATCTAACTTCAAACTGCAACTAAAAATATACCTAACTGATGAAAGAAGTTTAAAAAATTTATTTCTTTTTTTTAAATAATTAAATTTTTTAAGTGGACATTAAAGTTTCTTTTGTTTTTTTTTTATTTGCTTAGCTGGCATTTAAAAAATTTCACGTAATATAACTTGTTGAGATTATGTGTCATGCCACATAAGATTTATCGTCAATTTAGACAGTCCAACAAACAAATGAATTACATTAACATACGTTTGGGCAATTGATAACTTAATTAAAACTTTTCAAATATTAGGGTCCAATATAAAATTTGGCTCATAATTTAGGAACCACGCGTGCTATTAACTCTTAAGTTATTAATATTTATTACTATGTTATTATACATTTACAATTATTTTATCATTAATTTATTATTAAGTTTTTGATTATTTACTATAAAATTATTACTAATTTAATCACTACTAAATTATCATAATTTACTATAAGCTATCATTAATTTACTATTAAGTTACTTATGATTTACTATTAAAGTATCAGTTATCATTGATTGACTATTATGTTATCGATGATTTATTACTAAATTATACTTATTTACTTTTAAGTTTTCAATAATTAACTATGAAGTTATCAATTATTTATTACCAAATTATCATTTATTTATTTACTACTAAATATTTATTATTGATACTAGTAAGCTTATCAATTAGTTAATATTAAACTAAAACTATTTTATCACGAATTTATTACTAAGTTATCAATAATTAACTATTAAGTTATTACTTATTTTTTATTAAGTTATTTGTGATTTACTACTATATTAATTATTATACATTTATGATTATGTTATAATTGATTTATTACTAAGTTATTAAACATTTAGTATTATGCTATCACTGATTTACTACAAAGTTATCAATTATTTACTACTAGACTATAGTTGATTTATTATTAATCTTATTAATGAAGAAAATGAACAAGTATACAATAGTTTTCTTAATAAAAAGAGTTTCATATTAATTGTAAATGAATTCAAAATTAATACATTTGTATATTTTTTATTGGAATATCATATAGCACTAATCTTATTTGTTATATGGAGAAGATGGAGCTATATACAATCAATCAATCTTTCATCTTCATTTTTGCTTAGTTATATGAAAATATTTAATTTTTATTAAATAAATATTAAAATGCATAGTTTTGAAAATAAAATAAAATGATTCTAACTTTGGTATTTTTTTTAACTAAATTTCAATCATCAAAATAGCAAACTTGTTATGTAGCACCCATGCAATTTATAAAAATTTAATTTTGAGAATTAACAATATAAATTTCCATGAATAATGTAATTTTGGTATAAATACATTCAAAAGATAATTCTAATGAATTTTATTCCACTTTAAAAGAATTCATTAAAAATAATTAATCATCCTTTATTTGATAGTTCTTTACTTAAAATAATTTATGTTAGATCATTCAACTCTTTAAATGTCCTCCACCTCTTAGTCAGTGGCTAAGGAAGCATTACGAAGACATAGAGATCCTAGTTTCGAGTCATGATCTCTTTCTTCTTTCCCCTTTAAGGGCTATGCCCTCCCCTGAACCAAAATATATATATATATATATATATGCCTAGATGACAAAAAAAAAAAGGCAAGCAATTTAATACAATTGAAAAAGATTCAATTATTTTGAGAGAAATTAATCATTGATATATATATATATAAATATATATATATATATATGCAAATGAAGATAAAAATTAAGAGAAAGTTAAATCATTCATTCACTATTTTACTCAAGATGAATAAATTTGATTAAAAAAATTAACGAAATCAAATCTTTAATTATTAGTACCTTTATTACCTTTTAAATTGTCTAATTTTATAGGCGAATAGTTCAAGTAAAATGTTTAAAATATTCAATAAATCATGAAGTGTTAATTGTTGGTGACAGATGCATAATTAATTTTCATTTGACTTGATATTAATTTTTGTTTATGAGAATAACAAATAAAAATTTTTAGAAGAAAAATACACAAAAAAAAAAAAACTAATTATAGAGTTTGGGTTAATAATAAATATTAAAGAATTACTTAAGGGATTAAAAGAACCCTATATTTTGATGGAAATTTAGATTTATTTGGTTATTTCATTAACTTTTTGTTAGTTGTTCATAGCTAATTATTCCCAACTTAAATATGATATTGTTAAAGGTGGAAGGACTGAAAATTAAAAAAATGAATAAAACGTGGAAAAAAATAATGAAAAAAATAAATGATTTTATGTTTAAAATTAATGAAAAAAATCTTAAGTGATAAAATATAACTTTTTAAGTCACAATAATATAGTTTATTATGCACGAAAATAGTTTTTTTAATGTATTTTAAAATTAAAGTATTCATGATATAATAAAAAAAGAAATAATTTAACTTTAAATTTCGTAAAAAAAGCGTCCATTGAGGAAGTAATGTTTCAAATTTAAAAAGCTATATTTTGGATTATTTTATTTTATTTTATATATTTTATTTTACATAAAAATCATATTTTTTGGTTTCCATAAAAGTTCATTAATAAAAATCCAATAGTAAAAAATTATTTAAATTAAAATTTATAAAAAAATTACTAAAAATATTTTAATTAATCACTTTTAATTTTTTAAAAATAAATTTTTATTAAGCGTATTTTAATTGATTACTTTTAAGATTTTTAAAATTTACATTTTTATATATAAATAAAATAAAATAATTTTAATTATGAAATTACTGGATTCAAAATCAACCTATTAATTTTTTTTCTTATCATATTGATGTCCTGTCATAATTTAAATTGTCATGTATAAGTATCACTAATGATTTCACTGTATAGACAGAAAAAATTGAAGGCAAATTATCTGCCACTTACCGTAAGGAAGAAAGCTAGCCAAGGTGGCCCACATGAGGAGGAAAAGAGGAAGAGCGAATCTTCTCTGATATTCCTCTGCAACTAAAAATAGGCGGGCAACCATGGAGTAAATGCTGGGGCAAAAAGTACTTAGAGCATTCAGATTATTTTATAAGTTATTTTCAGTAAAGTATAATTCCGCGTAGGTCAGTCGCCAAGGGAAAGCGTACCAGTGGGCTCAAACAAGAAGATACATGGAAATAGAAGGAAGACCTTGACTTCCAAAGCAAACTTGTTTAAATTCGATTGAAAGATTGGTCTGGAAATGATCACTATAACACATTATTATCAAAACCGAAAAAACTAAGCTCCATGATGGCCTCATCTGTGAGGATCACTGCCCTTGTTCTTTCTTACTGTGTTACAACTGCAGTTGTTGTGGTTGCGTTTGTTTCAGGTACTTTGGGTACTGGTTCGACCGTGTTAGCCCCTGCATCCTCGCTAGAGTTAGAAGCACAAGCTCTCCTCCGTTCTGGTTGGTGGAGTTGGTATAGCAATGACACTACAAATCGTTGCGACTGGCAAGCTATATCATGCAATAAAGCTGGAAGCATAACCCGTATTCAACTTGTTGGATGGCCAATCGGTGTTGAACTCGGAAAATTCAATTTCTCTTGCTTCCCAAACCTTGTTTATCTTGTTCTTGCTTCCTCTGAGGTTACTGGCGGCATCCCACCTGAAATAGGTGCTTTATCATCACTCAAGTACCTCGACCTATCGAACAATTATCTAACAGGTGAGTTACCATGCTCTCTTGGAAAACTTACTCAATTAAAAGAGCTCTATCTTTGGGGGAACTATTTTGAAGGTCCTATCCCCCTTGAACTGGGAAACTTGAAGAGTTTGTTGTCTTTGAAAATGATGAGTTGCAACATTACCGGTCCTATCCCTTTTACCTTGGGTAATTTAACCAATTTGATTGACTTGGACCTAAGCCGTAACCATATTACTGGTCCCATCCTTTCTACCTTGGGTAATTTAATCAATTTGACAAACTTGGACCTAAACTATAACAATATTGCTGGTCCCATCCCTTCCACTTTGGGTAATTTAACCAATTTGAAACGATTGGACCTAAGCTATAACCGAATCACTGGGGCATTCCCTCCTTTGAGTGGTTTAATTGATTTGAAGTATTTGTACCTTGGTTCAAATCTTCTGCAAGGTCCGATCCCTCATGAAGTTGGAAATCTGAAAATGTTGTTGGAACTACATCTCAAAAACAATAGGATCAAAGGTCTAATTCCTTCATCACTGTCTAATTTATCTGATTTAGAAATTTTGTACCTTGATTCAAATCTTTTACAAGGTCCAATCCCTCGTGAAGTTGGAAATATGCAGAATCTAGTAGATTTAAATATTTCTTTCAATCTTTTGGATGGTCCCTTACCCAAATCAATGGGGAATTTAAAAGCTTTAAGATACCTGGACCTCTCCGAAAACAAATTGATTGGACCTCTTCCATCTCTAATTTGGAATTGCTCAAATTTACAAACATTGTCTTTGAGAAACAACCATATAAATGGAAGCATTCCCTTTGAAATCTTCGATTGTCCTCGCACTCTTGATCTAAGTCATAACTTCATCCAGGGAGAAATACCGCATCAACATGATCACTTGGATTACTTGAGAGTTTTGGATCTCAGCCAAAATAATCTGAAGTGCTTAGTTCCTGAATCTTTCAAGCCTTTGGAAAGCCTCAATCTGTCATGTAATTCTCTAGAGGGTCCTATTCCAGACTTGAGTCACTTAAGAGTTTTGGATCTCAGCCAAAATAATCTAACAGGCATAATTCCTGAATCTTTCAAGAATTTCGAGAGCCTCAATCTGTCATATAATTCTCTAGAGGGTCCTATTCCAGATTACTTGGGTAATTTCTTTGCTGCAGAGTCATTTCGAGGCAACAAGTATTTGTGTGGAAATATAACCGGTTTCCCTCCTTGCCCGCCTCCCATTACTGCAACAGCGAGCAGCAAGGTAAAAATGGCTAAAATCATCGTTCCAATTGTTGGATTTTTAGCCATCTTGTCTTCAGGATTTTTACTCTGCCACAAATGCAGAGCTATAAACAGCACTTCTGATCCAAATGTCATAAAAAATGGAGATATATTTTCAATATGGAACTTTGATGGAAGAATTGCATTTGAAGACATCATTGAGGCAACAGAGGACTTTGACATCCGATATTGCATTGGCACAGGGGGTTATGGTAGTGTTTATAGAGCACAATTACCAAGTGGAAAGATTGTTGCCTTAAAGAAACTTCACCGTTTAGAAGCAGAGGTACCAGCTTTTGACAGGAGTTTCAGGAATGAGGCAGAACTATTAACAGAAATACGGCACAAGAACATTGTGAAGCTTCATGGATTTTGTCTCCATAACCGTTGCATGTTTTTGATTTATGAATACATGGAGCGAGGGAGCTTATTTTGTGCCCTTACTGATGACACTGAAGCAGTGGAGTTGGATTGGATCAAAAGGGTGAAAATAATCAAAGATACAGCATGTGCTTTATCTTATCTGCATCATGATTGCCATCCTCCAATAGTTCATCGAGACATATCAAGCAATAACATATTATTGAACTCAAATCTGGAGGCTTCTGTCTCTGATTTTGGCACAGCTAGGCTCCTTGACCCTGATTCATCCAATCAAACAATGCTTGTTGGAACCTATGGATATGTTGCACCAGGTAATGTTTTCAAACTATGGGTGTGTTTTTGTCTTTTTGTTCTAACTATTTGTTCTCCTTGACTTTGATTGATCCAATCAAACAATTCTTTTTTTTTTTTTGTATGCAGAACTTGCTTATACTATGGTTGTAACTGAAAAATGTGATGTCTATAGCTTTGGAGTATTGGCACTAGAAACACTCACGGGAAAGCATCCTGGGGAACTCTTGCTATCACTATCAACACCATCTTCCAAAAATATAATGCTGAGTGATATATTGGATCCACGCCTATCACTTCCAAGAATTCGAAGGATTGAACAAGATATTATTTTTGCCGCAACAATTGCATTTGCGTGCTTAAGGCTGAAGCCAAAGTCCCGGCCAACAATGAAGCGTGTGTCTCAAGAGTTTCCTTCTCGGAATAGACCATCAATGGAGCCGCTCCAAGCAATCTCTATGTTGCAACTCAAGGACCATGAACTGTATCTGGATGGTGAAGGCAAGATTCCATCTCATAATTCAGGCCAAGATGGTGAAATCCATGTCATTTCTTCAACTTAATTTTCATGTCTGTTATTTGGTCTCTTCACTTTCTGTCTTTTCCTTCGATGTCAGAGGTTTGTCAATTCTGATATTGTAATTCTGCAGTTCTGCTTATTGTCCTTGGTGTCTTTGTTCTTGCAAATCTGAACCTTGACTGCATATTGTTATTGTCAATAATTCGAGCTGTGACTGGTGATTGAGAAACCATGTCCTGTTAATCACTCTTACCAAAGTTTGTTGGAAATGATCGAAATTCCAAACCAGTCTTCTGATCCATAGATTTAAAAACAAATTAAAGACCTACCATTTAGATTCATCTGGGATCATGATGCATGGGAGCTAGGCTAATTCAACTTTAGTTCCATATCTAAGAGCCCATACCAAATTTTCTCTGCAACTATAGATGTGAAAATACTTGGTAAATGCCTTGAAAACATCAATATGGTTCTAATATCCTAATATGGACAATCAAAAATTGCAGTCTTCAAACCCGAAGTGCATGGAATATCACCGTATATTTGTAAAACTAAAGTAAAATTGATGCTGTAGTCATCAAAGATATCCGCAGTGGTTTTCAAAATAACCTGGGACAATTAGTGATAACCACTCTTGTTTCTAGATAATTAAAAATGACCAGCATTCCTATTTCACCAAGCATGCACAAATGGTCATCTTAAGTCTTAATGCATTCAAACATCGAACTGTTTAAAGACAAGAAAAGCAATAGATTAAGGTTTGTGATATTGCAGTTGTTTGAAGATCCGAGCTAGTCACTTATAGTTAAACCACAAGGTACCTAGTAGATGAGCTGCAACAATATTGTTAAGAATATAAGCTCTGGAAGCCAGCTCAGATGCATGGAAGATGGCAACCCCATCGGTATCTTACTCTAGAAACTGTAAATACATTGCAAGAGAGGTTGGTTTCTTTTTTGATATCGCCAGAGTATGTCCATTTAGCCGAAGAGAAGCATAGCTTTCCACCACCTAGATTCTGTATAGCAACACTCTCATGCCAAATATTTGGAAACAGCTCTGCTTCAACCAAACCCTTCATCGGCTCTGGAAACAAGGCAGAACCAAGGGCATAAATCTTGCCATTGATAACAGTGCAACGATGATAGAAAAGGCCATTTTGCATGCGAGGGCCTTCCTTCCATCCCTGCTCTTGCTTTCCAGAACTTAAATCACAGAGTCAATAGAGATGCTCTTAAATAAAGGGCTATACGCCTACTAAGACAAGGTAATATTCATTGAAATTCATTAAGATTACTAAGCATCCTTATGATATGATTAAGTGGATTCAAGCAAATTGAATGTGGTATCATTAAAAGCGTGTCTTCATCACTTCTTGTATTTCACTTCACATATTTAACTGTTGAATCCTATGTTCTCCAAAATTCAACTAAAACATAACTTATAATTTGAAAATTTCCAGCAACAGAAGACAATGTGGGACACCCCACCATGGATGCTCCAAAAGCTAAAAACTATTTTCCCTCTGGAAGAGGATAGTAAGAAACCTCGTTTTGTGCGGATTACAGGAGGGTATGCTGATTTTGCTTTGTTGAAAAATCAAGAGCTCCGTTTCCTCCTGAACTCCTGGGGTGATGGAGAATTTTTAGCTTTGGTCATGTCACAACAACCATTCAAGAACCATTTTGAGGAGACATACCAGTGACCACTCGGGCCCTAGAATGTAACTTCATAGTTGCTTTCCAGTTTCCACCTTTCCCTTAATGAGCGCAAGAAATTGCTTTCAAATGGATAAAATTTTCATTTCTCAAATCCCAAACAAAACTCTTATCCTACAACTTTTGCTTTATTATCACGGTTGTCTGGAGACAAGCATCATAGAGGTTTACCTTATATTGAAGTGACAACAGAAATCATTGAACATTCTAAAGTTTTGGTATTTGAAGTAGGCTCAACTTAGTAATGCACCAACTAGCTCTAGCTGCAATAATTAGCAAATTATCACCATATACAGCAGGGAAGTAATGGAGTATTCATTTCTTGTCGCAATGGCTGGATATGAGAGCATCTGCTGGTGCGAATGTTATGTTTTGAACAAACAGTAGGAATATTAATCTGAAAAAAGAATTAAGACAACTAAAAGGTGAAATGAACAGGATACCATTTTCATTAATTCCAAAAAGCTCTTAATTGTTTCGCACTGGAGTTTCTTCGAATTGATCACCTTCATATTGGACAACATTCCCGTAAATACTCACTATTAAGAAAGAACGAGTCAGCATGAACTTCCAAACTCATGGCTGATGTTCATTTTCCCAATGATTACTTGAATCCCCGGAACAAAAACATGTAATGAAATGGAAAAGAGCCGGGTTGGGCAAATACTCAATGTAAAGGTTGGCCAACATTAGGTTTGGGTGATTGGTGAAGATGATTATTATGATATGGAGAGACATGGGGACCATTCGGAGACGACAGGCTTCTGGTAGGTTGTCCGTCCCTTAACAACAACCCTGCCTGCACTCTACTGCCAGTTCTAGATTTCGAAGAGGATCCCATTAGCTCTAACTGTATGGCTTGGAATTGGGAAGAAGTGTAAGCCATATCCTTGAGATTTGGCAGAGGCTTTAGGGCTTCAACAACTTCACTCATCAGAGGTCTGGCTTTTGGATCACGGCTAAGGCAAAGGGCAGCCGATTAAATTGCTTACTGAGCACCTTTTATTGAGAAGTATCCTTCAAGGCGGGGATCCATAAGTCGATAAAACTTTCGTGTCTCTCCAAGATAGGGTCGAGCCCATTCCACCAGGCTATGCGCCCCATTTGGTCGGTTTTTGTCCATGGATCTTCCGCCCGTCAACATCTCAAGCAAAGCCATCCCAATGCTAAAGGCGTCACTATTTGATGTAAAGTGCTTTTAGGTATTGAAATTAAGAGATAACACGATGATATTATTTTAAAATAAAATTTTAAAATAATAAAAATATTTTTTAGTCATTATAAAATTATTCAATAAAATAATTTACCTAAATAAAATTTATATATTTAATTCAACTAAAAATAAATCTTTATATATAGAAATGTAAGGTAACAAAAAAAATATAAAATCATTTTATAAGATTTCATCTACAAACAATATATCCTATGTCCAAGTAATTTTTTTAATTTGATCTTTTAACCTCTCACATGACTAAGCAAATTTATCATTTTAATCATCTGTAAAAAAAAAATAAAAGGAAAAGTGAGTAAACTACAGTTTTGTAAGTATAAGCTCACACGTCTTACTGAATCAAGTTTCATATATACGTATAGCTTATTCAAAACATCATTCAAATTATACTTCCAAAATATTTAAATAGGCATTCAAAGAATTAATATCAGATCAAAGTATTTCATCAATTACAAATCATATGTTATGGTAAAATACTTACTTCATATAAATCATGGATCAATATTCAAAATCATAAATTCATTATCATAAATCTTCATTATCAATAGTTCATCGTTAGCTACAGTCACTACTATAACCCATGACATTAGTCATGTTGATAATTTCATCTTCATGATCATTGTTAACTATTATAACTCACTAGTCAAGACCTTATGCTAACTATTATAACCTGTTAGTAGGACCGTATGATCATGGTTATACTAATTATTGCAACCTGTTAACTAGAGCTGTAGAACTAGTTTTGGTGTCGATGATCTTTTTTTCGAAGAATATAAATTCGTAGCTATTAAAATTATTCTTTAAGCATAAATTAAAATTTCATTTCATTTATAAGCATGAGCTATTGTTTATATAGCAAAATGTAAAATAATCATATATTTGATCCTATTTTTATAATAATACCTTTACTCATTTAGAAACATACATATACACTACAGGCGTTTTGGTTTTTAGTGGTGTTTTTTTTATCGTTTAACTGCGTTTGCAAAAAAATGCCATACAGAGTGTCGCCTATACACGCGTCGTGGTAAATAGCGATATTTTTGAAAAAGTGCCTCAATATTAGCGACGTTTATATCTGAAATGCTGCCATTTTAGCGACTTTTATATGTTTGAGACGTCGCTACTTTAGAGGCGTTTGAATATGAAAATGGCTCAATAGTAACAGCATTTATATCTTTTAGTCACCGTTATTTCAGTGACGTTTTTATGAGAAAAATGTCGTTGCATTTACGGCATTTGTAATATAAAACGCTGCTACTTTAGAGGTGTTTGAACATGAAAACTCCTCAATATTTACGGCGTTTGTATCTTTTAGGCGTTGCTAATTTAGTGGCATTGTTATGAGAAAAACACCATTGCTTTAGTGATGTTTTTATAAAAAACGCCACCTATCTAGTGGAGTTTGCTTGAAAGAGCGCCACTACTTATAGTGGCATTTTATGCTACAAACGCCATTAAATTATTCATTTAGCAACATTGCCAAACGCAAACACCGTCATTATGTAAAAATGTATTTTTTTAATTTCTTATAATAAATTTTATTTTCAGTAAAGAGTTAAATTCAGAAACTGAAATTAATATTAACTTCATTCACGTTTAAATATACATCTAATTAATACAAAGTTTAATAATTAGTATAATAACATTCAACTATTGTAAATACATTAACCAAGTAAAAAATTAAAATGGATGAAATGGATGACTACATATATTTTGCTGGCTGCCAATTGATGAAGAAAATTTTTCACCTTGGTCACTAGCGTGCTCAACAACCTACTGAATAATACCATATAATTTTTAACACTTCATTGTATGCTTATTTTTAATTTAAAAATTTTAATATTTACTAAATATAATACCTGAGTTGATAGAGCACCAAAATCATTTCCTGAAAATTATTGCACAAAATTCATAAAATGATCGAATCGATCATGCAATTGCTGAAATTTTGCACGCTTTAGCTCCATTCTAACACGTTCTTCTTCAATTTTGGCACGCTCCTGTTCTCTTTCTACTTTCATTTGCTGAAAACATTGTTGCATAGTTTGCAACTTCTCTCTCAATATTGAAAAGTCTTGCAAAGATTGACTTGCTGAGAGTGTAAATTATGAAAAGTTATGTCCATAGTAGGCAGATAGTGTTGGACCCAATCCAAGGCCTCGGACCCGTCCATGCCTTTCTTTTCCAGCAACTTTTATGAATATCCGATTTTTCATTTCTTGCATGTTAAGAGAACCTTCAGATGTTACTTCAATCTCAATAGTCATTTTCTCTTTCGCTTTCTTCTGTGAATTTATTATATACAACTATCAAGTTTAATGATTAATTGATTATATGTTAAAAAGAGTTAATATTTACTTTTATATTAAAATAGATGATACAAATTACCACAATTTCTTCTGTTTCGACATTCATATAAAATTCATCTTTTTTGTGTGTGTTACGCGAAAAAATTTCACACGTCCAATTATATCGCCCATCTCATTCTCCTATACAAAAACATATATTATTTGATAAGACATATATCAACCGTAACTTATTTATGCATATCAATCCTGTCAATCAAGTATTAAATTTTTGAATAATTTTAATCTCCTTTATTTATATTTTGGCCTTGTAACAACACAATAATCTTAAACATATGCAAAGAATAAAAACATTTTATGCTTTCACACATATCAATCATGAAAACCAAATTCAATTATTTTTTCCCGGTTTAATATGAAAGATTGAAGCCATTCAATATGTTGAAAGGCATCCAAAATTTATTTGTATATTTACCTTTTATATACAAAAATATTTCCAAACAGAAATAACTGACAATTTTTTCTCCCATATCAACCATAGAAACCAAGTTCAATCAATCGGACAAGCTTAATATCAAGTACTGAAGCTATCGAAACTGTTAAAATACAACAATAACAACAACTAGATAATAAAGGCATAAATATACGTAAACAGTAACTTTTCATACATATCATCTGTGTAACTAAGTTTAAAACTTTTGATAAGTTTAATATCATGTATTGAAACAATCAAATATATTAAAATAGAACAATAAATGTTAATTTTCATATTTACTTTTTAACGGTAGAAAAAGTTCATTCATTGGAATAAGTTAATTATCATAAACTTATGATTTCTTTTTGCTTTCTTGCAAAACTTTTTGATTCACTTGTGTGACTATATTTCTGTTGCTTTCTACTACCAATCACAATCTGTTCTCTTTTCTGTCATAAAAAATAATTACGTATATGATAGAAATACCAATATTACCAACTGAAACCATTAAACACTTTCATCATTTCATTATATTATACAAAGTTATAAACTAGAACCTCTCATTTTCTTGAGAATCAAAATCTAACCAGTTGTTCATATTGCCACCTAATCACATTACGGGGTAGATTTTGCATCATCGCCTCTACAGTAGTATTTCAATCGAAATACTTATTCTTCAAACTATGCTTATAATCTTCCCATTTCTTTCCCAATGACTTAAATACAAATGAAGTTAGTATTTCAAGTACAAATCTTGACTGTAATAATACAATAAGAAAAGTTTGAATAAGTAAACAAAATGTAAAATAAAAAATTTGAATATATCTAATTAATTATACTAATACCTCAATAAAGTTTAACGCATTGGCCTTAACTTCTTCTAGAATATTATGTCATGTTGCATAATGAATAGGCAATTTCATTCCATTACGGGCTAGCATGCTTAGAAATCCAGCCAATAGTTAAGCCTCTTCACCAATTGGTTGCCTATCAAAGTTTGCAGACACTACAATACGCTCGTTAAGAGGTAATGCAAATAATTTTTTCAAAGTTGTCCGACCTCTGGTCCTCCGTTGACCATTGTTATCAACTGTAACAAATATAAAATATATTTATAAAATCATAATACTTTTATCATTATACTCAAATTCTAAAATTGGAGAATATCATACCTGCATTCAAATTTAAAGCATAATTAATTGATGGGGTACTATCTAAACCTGGACCTTTAGTATTGTCAGATTCAATATCAATTGAAGGGTTAGAAGTGACGGAGGTAGATCCGACAGTACGTTCATTTACCTCAAAAGGATTCAATCCATAGCTAATATCTATAGGTGCCGCAGACAATTCTGAACTAATATATCTGATATGTTTTCTTTCAACCTATTTCTTTGCATTGTAGCTTACCTACATCATAAAAGTGAATATAGAAAAAATATTAGTTCAGAAGATATATAAAGACATTATCAATTTAAGAAATCAAAACCTACGATATATAAAGAACATATCGATTTAATTAAATCAAAATATAATGTATGATTTAGAAGACAATAATTATACAATAGCGAAGATATTATTTACATACTATTATTTACTACGTTATGTCTTAAACACTCGAATTATAAATTGTAGACACCGATTTTATCCGGATCTACTGTTTTAATTTTAATAATAATAATAATATTTTTAATAAAAAATTATTAATAAACAAAAAAAAATAAAAAAAGTAAATAAACAAAAAAAAAAACAGAATAAGACAGAAATCAGCGGGTTGGTACGGCGCCGCTGTCGCCAGCCCCCGACCAGCCTCCTTTCAGCCTACCTATAGCCACCCAAATCCCACCTAATTGAAGCTCTTTAAAATCAATAGACGAACTCTTCCCCCTGGCTCTCAGGGTTCTCGAACAAAAAAAAAAAGAAGAAAACCCATTCGATCTACCCACGAAAACTCTTGAGCTCAGATGAACTCTTCCCCCCTCCAAACACCACACCAAACCCATACCCAAATAGAAACGTAAAAACAGATCTACACAAAACACAAAAAAATAAACACAGTCCTTTCCGCAGGGAGGAACCCAGCGCCGAAGCTACTTGCAAAAGCAAAAAAAAAATTGCATCAATCTTGTTTCAACAAAATAAACAAAAAAAATTTGAAAACAGAAACTTTGAGCCCCGATCTACGCTGATTGGGGCTATTTTTGACAAAAAAGAGGTTAGATCTTGGAAGAGCACGTTGAGGAGCGCTTCTAAAAGTATTTTGACATTTTTTGATCACCGATGACCATCTGCAGCGACCGTCGGTGGTGACCCAGGCGGCGACCGATGCGGTGCTCCGACGATCGAACGGCGAGAAGGCCGGACCCCTCCCTTAGAGCCCTCTCTTTCTCTCTCTCATTTTTTTCTGAAAACAGAAGCAAATGAACAAAAAAAAAATTTAATTATTTATAGAAAACATTAAAAGTAAAACGACGTCGTTTTGGGCATAGGGCCAAAACGACGTCGTTTCAGCCAAGGAGGATCAGCGCGTCAACCCGCAACCCGACCCAGGATCCGCGCACCCGACCCGATGACCCGTTTCTCCTTCAGCTCTAACCGGTCTGACTGGACCGGAACCGAACCGCCCATACCGAATCAAATTGGTACTGAACCGTTGATCCACCCAGATCGGATCGAACTGTCGAACCGAGCCATGCATTGACCGGACCATTGACCAGTCCGGTTCAGGTAAAAAAATTTTTTTTAAAAAAATTTTTCTTATTTTTTTATATATTATTTTATTAATATTTATGCATATTAAAATATTTATACTTGTTAAATTAAATGATGAAATTGTGGTTAAATTTTTTTTTATAATTATGTTAATTTTTAGAATAAACTTTAAAAACAATAATATAAAAATAAATTTAATAATAATACTAAACTAATAAAAAAATGAAAGAAAAGGAAATTTTTATCCGAAGATGAGATTCAAAGGTATTCCGAGTAGTGATGCTTACGAAATCTCTAGGTGAGAAGATTGTTTTTTAATACTACCAGTGTATTGGAGTATTTATAAAAAAATTTTCAATATAGTAAAGATTTTCTTTTTTTTAAGTAATAAATAAAAATTGGCTAATAAATTAAAAAAATAAGTAATAAAAATAGGAAGAAAAGAAATTTAATCCAATGATGGGATTCTAAAAGTATTCCGAGTAGAGATGTTTTAAGAAATCTCTAGGTGAGAATATTTTTTATAAAATATTACCAGCGTATTGGAATATTTATAGAAAATCTTCAATATGATTAAATTCTTTTTTTCTTCAAAATTTCAATTAAAAATAAAAAAAATTAATAAAACAATTAATAAAATTTCTAACAAAGGAGTATAAAATGTGTGCATAAATATGGTAACATTTTGCATTGCATGCATGATATTTTCTTGCGAAAAATAAATTCGAGCCTCCGAGGATGAGATTCTAAGGTATTCCGAGAAGCGATGCCTAAAAAATCTTAAGGTGAGAAAAAGTTCTTCTAATATTACCAACATACTGGAACATTTTAAGAATTATTTCAACAAAAATGTTTTAATTTATTTTTCTCGAGAATAAATTTTTTTCCTAATAAATAAAAAATCAAGAAAATTATTTTTTGAACACCGAAAATTGGACTATTTTTATCAAAGGATAACATGTAGTTAATTGGTACTATTTTTAACGGGCGTTGTGGAGGTGCTAATCCTTCCCCACACGTAATCAACTCCCGAATCCAGACTGTTGCGCAGACCCTAAAATTATCTTTTTAATAAATTTTAATTAATTTTAAGATTTCATTAAAAGGATATGTTTTAATAGGTGGCCAATCGTACCTAGCCAAAAAAGATTGGTGGCAACTCCGTTATTTTTTATTTCATTTTTTAAAATTCATCGGACGGACACAAAACCGTTATGACAGCTTGGTGACTCCACTGGGGACTAGCCTTTTATTTTTGAGAGTCAAGCCAAAATTAACTACTTGTTATCCTCAAATTTTGATTTAAATAGTCTTAATCAATTTCTTAAATTTTTATTCTTCATTTTTAGTAAAAAAAAAATGAAACAAAACAAATCAAAAATAAAAAGCAAAAAAAATTCACACACATTTCTTTTACTATGCTTCTTATGTTTTATTTTTTTGTATATATTACTGTCAATAAATTAGGATATATTTGCACACAATAGCACGATGCATCTTATACATGAGCTCTATATCTGGGCTCCGTCTTTTATAGGAAGAAGTAAAGTACCTATGCTCTCGTGAGGTCATAACCTCTGCAATGGTAAGCGAAATACTTTCACTCGAATTGAACCCTTTCCGTTCGTAGCCTGTAATAGGTGAGGATCGGGGTGCCTTACTAGTCCAATATAGACGACAGTGAGGAACAATTTGGGAACTTTTAGACCCTGTCAATCCAAACCTAGCATATAATAAGCTTGGAAAACCAGCCTTATGTAGAGCCTTGTCCTTCTTCTTGTAAGAAATACCTAAGAATAAAATTTGTGTATAATATGAAATAAAACAAAAAAAAATCTCAAAAAAACACTAAAAAAAATATTTTTTTCGAACCACACTAACTCAATTTTGTTTCTTTTTTTTTTGCATTAATCATATCATACAGTTTTGCATCGAGATATTTACTCTAGGACATTTCTCCCAAGAAGTTTTCATGGATCTCATAGAACTACAGATTTGCTCATCCTCAGTCAGTGTGCCATGTGAGTCGTATAATGAAGTACATGTTTGGTTGAAAGAAGCTCAACAAAAGAATGGAGATTGTTTGCCTACCAGTTATGTGTCTGAATTACCCGAGAAAGTGCATTTAGATCTCACACAGAATGATTTAAAAGAGTTAGTTACTGTCTGGGGTCAGTTAAGTGAGGAAAGAAAAGAAAGCTTTTACAAAAAGTATGGATAGATTGCATCCCTCATTTTAGTAGTGATCAATGAACAGTTGGTCAAAGTAGCTATATAGTTTTGGGATCTATCCTATAGATACTTCACTTTTAATCAGGAAGATTTGATGCCAACTATCGAAGAGTATTCGATTTTGCTCGGGATAGAACTACAATGTCCAGATAAAGTATTTACCTGAAAGCCAAAATCAGGTTATCGTAAAAAGTTAGCCAAGCTTATGGGGGTTAAAGTAGAAACCATTGATTCCTTTGCGAAGTCTAAAGGTGAACATCTCGGCATTTGTTGAGACTTTCTTCGAAACTTCATTTAGGAGCATTTGGATAATGATCAAGGTATGGATGTGTTTGCTCTAGCATTGTATGGCATGGTAATCTTTTCGAAGACTTTGGGTTACATTGAGATAACTGTGGTAGACTTTTTCGAGCAAATTAAAACTCAAGCAATTAATCCCGTTCTAGCAGTCCTAGCCGAAACCATCAGGTCATTGAATTTCTGTCGACGAAATGGGAAAGGACAATTCATAAGATGTGCATCTCTATTATACGTATGGGTCAGAAGTCATTTCAAATGTGGGAAGAGTGCATTTTCGAAACCATATCTTTGAAATAAGACACCACTCGAAGAGTTTTGTAAAAGCCAATGGCCGACATTAAAGACTAAGGAAGAATGGGTCCTTTTCTTGCAAAGGCTTACTGGGGATGAAATCGAATGGATGACGCTTGGATGCCTCGTGTGCCCTTGTTGTATTGTGGAGGAAATGAGCCATGGATTCTATTATTAGGGCTATAGGGTGTTGTAAGTTACGCTCCATTGATGGTACTTAGGCAATTTGGTGCAAAACAGTTTGTTCTTGCTACTCATGGCCTGGTCCAAGTTAAATTCATTTATGGGGAATCGAATCCATCAAGAACCTCGGAGCAGTTGATCCAAGCATGAAAGAGAACATAAAGAATGAGGTTAGGGCCTCTCATCGACAAAGTCACTTTTGATTACTAGATTTAGAAAGTAATGCGGCCTAGAGACATAGTACTCCCTCCTGATGATAGCTCATATTAATTAGTTAATCTTTCAGAAGAGGTGCAATTATCAGAAGTTGAGCTTGTCAAGAAAGAATTAGAAGGGATTTGGCTAATAGTGATTTAAAAGATCTACACCAGAAAAATAAGAGGTTACGAGTTTAATTGAAAATTGAAAAAGTTACCAAGTCTTACCTTAACCGACAACATGAAATTGATGAGCTCCGAGAGGGAATAAACTAATGGAAGGGCAAAGCTCAAGAAAAGCAAGAGGAGACCATCAAAATTTCTCAAGAATGTTAGAATTGGAAGGGATTATACTCTACAACCTTAGCAAGATTGGTGGAATGCCAAAACGAAAAGGAAAGATTGAAAGTCATGCTCGTAAAAGAAAAAAAAAAGCACTTCGAAATACTGAACGAAAAAGAATCACTTCACCAGGTGATCCAAGGGTTAGAGATACAACTATAAGACCACAAAGGCCATATTTCAGCAATGATAGATGAGTGGCATAGAAGGAAAAAAGATTGAATCTTCACATGTGATTCAGAAAGGGATGCTCACATGAGATGAAAGGTAAAAAGGTTAGGGAGGCAACAGTACATAAAGCACTTGACTAATCAAGTTTGCAAGGCAGTGAATAAAGCATAGGAGATGGTTGAAAAGGTAGAAAAAGAAAAGTCAATCCCATAGGAGAATATGGACAGCGCCTAGTGAACTTTCTAGATGAGACGAAAGACCATTATGAGCAAGTCAAATGCTTCTATGGATAGAACTCTAGAATGGTAAATCTTATGTAATAAAAGTTGTATGGGATCAACAAAAATTTTTAATGTTGAAATTCGTCCAAGAAGAAATATCTTCCACTTATATTCATGCATCATATACATCATTTTTCATAAAATAAGTAAAAAAATAAAATTTTCAACACATAGCATTTTAATTTTTTCTTTCTTCTTTTTCAAAATAAAAACTTTGTGGTGATAAAGGTTCAAGAATAGCTCGCCCATTAAAAATTTTGGCTCAACCTACTCGTCATTCATACAATACCAGGATATAGACAAGAATTATAGAGCAAGAACAGGCCAGTCGATTTGAGAGAATTGAGAAAGCTTAAGAAGAACTAAGAGGGGATCTTAGCATAATAATGGATATGCTCAAGAAAATTGACAAGAAAAAAGCAGTGGAAGAAAATCCTAGCTTTCAAGAATAATAGCCAGATATGATAGATCCTGTCTATCCTCCAAGGTTTAAGCTACGACTGAACCAACCTTCACAAGAAATTAGAGTACCAATTCTTACTCCCGGTGGATATCCTAATCCTTATCCAGGAATGACATCCACACTTGCTCCAGGATAATTTCAAAATTTTGTTAATCCCATTATGATAGAAAAATCACCTAAGCCAATCTTAGTTCCTGATTTGGATGATCCTAAGGAAAGAGAAAAGCTAGAGATGCAGACACCTGAAAAAGTAAAAGATACCAGTGCCTGAGAGAAAATGAAGTTATTGGAAGAAAGGCTTAGGGCTGTAGAAGGAATGAATTTTTATGGCTCCACAGATGCGGCTAACCTTTGTTTAGTTCCAGATGTGGTAATTTCGCCTGAATTCAAGGTCCCTGAATTTGAAAAATATGATGGCACAAAATGCCCAATGACCTACATCACCATGTATTGTCGAAAGATGGCAGCATATGCTCGAGATGAGAAGTTGTTAATGTATATATTTTAAGATAGTCTTACGGGTTCTGCAGCTATATGGTATGTTTAATTAGATAGGACTCATATTCGTTCTTGGCAAGAGCTTACAAAGGTATTTCTTACACAATATCGACATATCACGGATCTGATTCCAGGTCGTCTATCTCTATAAAGTATGAAAAAGAAAGCAACTGAAAACTTCAAGGAGTATGCATAAAGATGGAGAGATGTGGCTGCACAAGTTTAACCTTCTCTCACTGAGAAAGAAACAACTATTTTATTTGTGAATACCCTGAAAGTACCGTACTATGAGAGATTGATAGGCAATACAACTAAAAATTTTACAGATATGGTGATATCAGGTGAGATCATTGAAAACGTCATAAAGAATGATAAGCTCGATGCAGGAGAGACAAGTGAAGCAAGAAAATGTGAAGCTCCTAGAAAGAAAGAGAATGAAGCTCAAGCAGTGAACTATATAGGGCAACAATTCAAAGGTTTCACACCTTATCCTTACCAGTATACCAAACTCATTACCCTTCTATAAACCATGTTACATCCATCCCTCATCCATATCAACCATACCAACCACTACAACCATTAGCTTATTCATCCCATTTTCAGCCATCTTTTCGAACACCCATCTATTTTTATAACCATCTTGTTATACCTACAAGACCAGAATGGAGATCTAATAGTGGTCCAAGAGCCCCAAGAAATACCCAAGAAAAACTCACTTTCGATCCCATTCCCATGACATATACAGATTTGTATCCCCGACTTGTTGAGAAACATCTACTTGCTCCTATTATTGTTGAACCTATGAAACCTCCGTTTCTCAAATGGTGTGACCCTAATTCGCATTGTGATTATCACTATGGGAATCCAGGTCATTCCACTAAAAATTGTACTACTTTGAAGCACAAAGTACAGGGGTTAATCAATAAAGGAGTATGAAATTTTGATATCAAACAACAAGAGACTCCAAATGTCAATGAAAACCCTCTACCGAATCATACTAGGCCATCAATAAATGCTTTGGTTGATGGGCAAACAAGCTATGTGAAAAGTAGAATAGAAGAGGTCAAAACTCTTATGGCTAAAGTGTTTGAAGCCTTGGTCAAAGTTAACATGTTGAAGCTAATAGAACCTCAAAATTTCTCTGAAGCGATTAACTCAACTGAAAGCTGCAATTATCACAGAGGTGTTCTAGGGTATTCTATTGAGAATTGTCACCAATTCCATTAAGAGATGCAAAAATTGATGGATGAGGGTCGAATAAAGTTTTACCAAGAGAGAGAAGAGTTGGTGAAAGTTGAAGTGTCTACCATTAATTCAAAGAATAAGTTTGTGCATAGACCGATAACTATCTATTATGATGACAAGCCAACATCGAAGCTAGAAAAGCCCGTCTCTCGACCAGTAGTGACAATTAAAGTTTCTGGCCCTTTTTCATATCAGAATGATAAAGCAGTAACTTGAAAGTATGATTATGATGTCGTAGTTAACATAGATACTGTCAACATAACAGGTGTAGGAGGCATAACTCAAAGTGACAGGTGCTATACCCCAGAGGCTTTAAAAAAAGCTAGAAAGGAGAAAGTCAAGGTAAGAGAAGAAAATGAAAGTCAGAGTGGTCTTGATGTAACCCCAAAAAAAGAATGCCAGAAGCCAGTATCTGAGAGTGAAGTAGGTAAATTTCTAAAGTTAATAAAACATAGAGAGTATAACGTGGTAGAATAGCTTAACAAGATGCTAGCTAGAATTTTGCTATTGTCATTATTACTTAGTTCAGAGTCACACCATAATGCTTTGCTGAAGGTGCTAAATCAAGCATATGTGTTTCACAATGCTTCTGTTGAATATGTGGAATAGCTTGTTGGCAATCTGACGATTTCAAACTATATCTCTTTCAATGATGAAGAGATTCTTCCTGAGGGTAGAGGAAGTACCAAGGCTCTTCACATTACTGTGAAATGTAAAAGTCATATAATGGCTAAGATTTTAATTAATAATGGCTCATCTATCAATGTTATGCCTATGACTACTCTGGCAAAACTCCCTGTTGATGGATCTTATATGAAACCTAGTCATATGGTAGTGAGAACCTTTGATGAAACCAGAAAAGAGGTGCTAGGAGATATAGAAGTGCCATTACAGATTGGCCCATGCACTTTCAACGTAAAATTTCAAGTTATGGACATCTCTCCTTCATACAGTTGTTTATAGGGTAGACTGTGGATCCATATGGCAGGTGCTGTCCCATCCTTATTACATCAGAAAGTTAAATTCATTGTTGAAGGGAACCTAACATGTGTGGCAGGAGAAGAAGATTTATTAGTAACTCAACCGATAAATACTCCTTATGTGAAATCGATAGATGAAGCTCTAGAATGCTCTTATAGATCTTTCGAGATTGCCAATGCAACATATATAGCTGAAAGATATAAATTGCATTCACCACACTTGTCTACGACAACTAAAATGGTAATCAAACAGCTTACCAAGATGGGATGGCGATCTAAAGTCAGACTTGGGAAAAACTTGCAAGGAATCACGAAGCCATCGGTCATATATGAAAAAAGAGACAGATTTAGCTTGGGATATAAGCCAATAAGAGGGGACAGAATAAGAATGGTGAATGAAAAAAAAAGATAAGAGGATAGCTAATCTTAAGGGATATGAGCTAGAGTCAGAGCCTATAGTCATTCCATACCTCTATGATTCTTTTCACTCGGGAGGATACATTTATCCAGATTTACCGAGAGCCTCAAATGCAGGATTCGTGGAAAAATTTTCAAGCTGGCCATTCAAATGGTGGATGATGGAGAAAAGAAGAGTCAAAGTGAAAAGTTGTTCGTGTACCCTTGTCCTTCAGATTTTGAGCTGGATAATTGAAAAGTTACAGAGCTGCCTGTTGTTTTTAAAACTTTGGAAAAGTAATGTACTGTGGAACTTTAAATCCCTAATTACTTTCTACGAGTATTAGGAGATTTTTTATGGTATGTTTATGTTTGTCATTTTAATAAAAGACTTAGAAGATGCATCTGTATTTCTGCTATCATTTTCATCTTCATTTTACTTTCCGTTCTTTTCTTTCCATCATTTTCTTGCCATTTCATTTTTGTGTGCCAATATTTTCTTCATCTTATCTTTTGCAGGGTCCCAAATAATAAACATGAAGATAATCATGGCAATAATCTCAGATTTGATTTTGAAAACATAATTCATGTTGATGAACTTGATAATGAGAAAGATTCAGATAACTACACACTGCCTCTCGATTTGTTAAAATTAATAGAACATGAAGATAAGCCAATTGAACCCCATCAAAAAATTACTGAATCAGTAAATTTGAGAGATGGTGAGAACAAAAGAGAGGTCAAAGTTGGAATATCTCTTTTACCAGCTGAAAGGCAGAAGCTAAAAGAGCTACTCCAAGAATATATAGATGTATTTGCATGGACTTACCAAGATATGCCAAGATTCAGCACTAATATTATAGAGCACAAGTTACCTTTAAAACCAGGATGTAAGCTGATGCAGCAAAAGCTAAGGTGCATGAAACCAGAGATGCTGCTGAAAATTAAAAAGAAAGTGAAGAAACAATTCGATGCTGGATTTTTAAAAGTGGTAAAATATCCTGAATGGGTAGCCAATATAGTGTCAGTTCCTAAGAAGGATGAAAAAGTGAGAATGTGTGTCGATTATCGAGACTCGAATAGGGTAAGCCCTAAGGATAACTTTTCTCTACCTCACATCGATACTCTAATGGATAATACTGCTAGACACTCCACATTTTCCTTTATGGATGGTTTTTCAGGCTATAATCAGATCAAGATAGCTCAAGATGATATGGAAAAAACTACATTTGTGACCATGTGGGGGACATTCTGTTACAAAGTTATGCCTTTTGGGTTGAAAAATACTGGTGCTACTTATCAAAGAGCAATGGTGACTCTTTTTCATGACATGATGCATAAAGAGATATAAGTGTATGTGGATGATATGATCGTAAAATCTCGTGAAAGAGAGGATTATGTAGTCAATCTTAAAAAACTGTTCAATAGGTTGAGAAGATTTCAGTTGAAGTTGAATCCTACCAAATATACATTTGGAGCCAAAACAAGAAAACTATTGAGCTTTGTAGTCAGTGAAAAAGGAATTGAAGTTGATCCAGATAAGATACAAGCCATCCAAAACTTATCTCCTCCTCATACCTCAAAAGAAGTGCGAGGTTTCTTAGGAAGATTAAACTATATTGCTCGTTTCATCTCTCAACTCACTATAAGTGTGATCCTATTTTCAAGCTTCTCAGAAAACATGATCCTGGAGAATGGAATGACGAATGCCAAGAAGCTTTTGATAAGATCAAAGATACTTATCAAATCCACTTGTGTTGGTGCCACCAATGCTAGGAAAATCTTTGATTTTGTACTTGACAGTGCATGAAAATTCAATGGGATATGTGCTGGGGCAAAGAGATGAAACTGATAAGAAAGAACGAGCAATTTACTACTTGAGCAAAAAGTTCACTAATTATGAGTCAAAGTATTCACCATTAGAGAAGATGTGTTGTGCATTAACCTAGACAGCTCGAAGGCTTAGATAATACATGCTTTATCACACTACTTGGCTCATAGCAAAGCTAGATCTTATTAAGTATATCTTCGAAAAGCCCTCATTGATAGGAAGAATAGCATGGTGGCAGCTTTCAGAATATGATATCATTTACGTGACTCAAAAGGCTATTAAAAGGAATGCAATAGCTGAATTCCTTGCTGATCGTGCAGTCGAAGATTATGAGCTAATGAAATTAGATTTTCTTGATGAGGATGTGATGGCCATTGAAAAAAATGAACCTGTTGAAAAATCATGGATGATGTATTTTGATGGAACTGCTAATGCTTTGGGTCATGGTATTAGGGCAATTTTGATATCTCCTGATGGACATTATTACCCCATCACAGCCAGATTAAATTTTAATTGCACAAATAATGTGGCTAAATATTAGGCCTATGTTATGGGTCTACAAGCAGCAATTGAAAAGAAGATCAAAGTGTTAGATGTGTTTAGAGATTCAGCTCTAGTCATCTATCAGTTACGAGGTGAATGGGAAACAAGAGACTCTAAGTTGATTCGGTACCATAAATACATCTCTGAGTTGGTTAAGCAATTTAAAGAAGTTTAGTTTGAGTATCTACCTAGAGAGGAAAACTAAATTGCTGATGCATTGGCTATTTTAGCTGCAATGATCAAAATAGATGCAAATACTGAAATCCAACCCATCAAACTGGATGTGAAAGATGTACTAACACATTGCTCAGGTGTTGAAAAAAAAATTGATAGAAGGCCATGGTATCATGACATCGTGCAATACATTAAAAGCCAGCAATACCCAAAACATGCAACAAAAAATGATAAGAGGACTATTAGAAGATTGGCTATGAGTTTCTTCATTGATGGAGATATCCTTTACAAAAGAGGTCGAGATCAAGTGCTCTTAAGATGTGTAAATGCAACTGAAGTAAAAAAGATTATTGAAGAAGTGCATGATGGAGTTTGTGAGACACATGTAAATAGTCATATGATGGCCAGATAAATTATGAGGGCTGGCTATTATTGGTTGACAATAGAAGGAGACTGTATTGATTATGCTAGGAGATGTCATAAATGTCAGATTTATGCTGACAAGATTCATGCTCCGTCATCCATATTACACGTTCTAGCTCCTCCCTGGCCATTCTCTATGTGGGGCATGGATGTCATTGGTCCCATCATTCCAAAAGCTTCGAATGGGCATAGATTCATTTTTGTGATGATTGATTACTTCACCAAATGGGTAGAAGCTGCATCATATGCTAGCGTGACCTGATCTGTGGTATGTAAGTTCATAAAAAGAGAGATAATATACAGATATAGGCTTTCAAAGATAATTATTTCTGATAATGCTAAAAACTTGAATAACAAAATGATGAATGAAGTATGCACTCAGTTCAAGATTCGTCATCGTAATTCGACACCATATCGTCCGAAAATAAATGGGGTAGTGGAGGCTACGAATAAGAATATCAAAAGAATCCTGAAGAAAATGATTGAAACTTACAAAGATTGGCATAAGAAGTTACCTTTTGCTTTACATGCTTATAGAACATCAGTCCGAACATCTACTGGGGCCACACCATTCTCTTTGGTATATGAAATGGAAGCTATGCTACTGGTCGAAGTGAAAATTCCCTCATTGAGAGTCCTGATGGAGGTAGAGTTAGAGGAAGCAGAATGGGTTCAAAATCACTACGAGCAGTTAAACCTCATTGAAGAGAAAAGATTATCAGCACTTTATCATGGTTAATTATATCAAAAGAGGATGATGAAAGCACATGACAAGAAAACTTGTCCCTGTTACTTTAGGGAAGGAGACTTAGTGCTAAAAAGAATCCTTTCAAATCAACATGATAATCGAGAGAAATGGACACCAAATTAGGAAGGCCCGTATGTGGTGAAAAAGGCCTTTTCTGGTGGGGCATTGATTTTGGCAGAAATGGACGGAGGTGATTTGCCTACCCTAATAAATTCAGATGTTGTGAAAAAATATTTTACTTAAAAAAAAAGAAAAAATGATGACTTATCTAAGCTGAAAACCTGAAAAGGCGGCTTGGATGTGAAGTAGAAGCATCATCAGAAGAAGATCCAATAACACAGGGCAAGTATAGTTTGACGAACTCTGAATGATCAAAGAAGTCATCTGATTTAGTTTTAGAGAAAGAATCTAAGAATATTTTGTTCATGATTATCTTGTGATCATTCTTTTGACACTTTTGTTTCAACTCAAACACTTTGACATACACTTGTTATCAGCCATATGAAATACATTATCTTTCATTTGAAAATAATGCCTATCCATTCCTCTATCCTTATGTGATTTTTTTGTTCATCGTATAAGTGAATAAGAGAAATGTGTAATTGCATTTTATTTGTCTTGAACTTAAAATGATGAAAAGAAAAATAAACATGAAAGATCTCAGCATTACTTTTAAAGTTGACAAAGGTAAATGAAAAAGGATGAGAAAAGCATGACAAGACATTGATGTTGCAGACTTTTGAAGAAAAAAAATTGTGGTCAGATGTTAAGAACAGATTAGTCATATAAGAATTTTGATAAAAGAAGCTAAAAGCGAGAGATTTCGAGAACCTTTTTACTACAATGAAAGATTTTGATTGCATTACATGTATTGTATTATGAGCACTCAGTACATACATCCATGATAAGTTGTAACAAAGACAAAAATTTTCCATTTCTTAATGAAAAAACAAGATTTTGGTAAAGACAATGATCAAACAAAGGAATTCAAAAGAGAGAAATTTACCTGTTCAAAGATGAGAACTCAAATTTGAAAACAGATGAGAATTTTTTAAAGTTGTGAGCCTCTACTGAGAGGAGCTTTTTCAAGAGATTTTTAAAGTTGTTGAGCCTCTGCTGAGATGAGCTTTTTAAGATAATTTTTAAAGTTGTTGAACCTCTGTTGAGAAGAGCCCTTTTCAATATATGAGATTTTTAAAGTTGTTGAGCCTCTGCTGAGAGAAGCTTTTTCAAGAGATTTTTAAAGTTGTCGAGCCTCTGCTGATAGGAGCTTTTCCAATATATGAGATATTTAAAGTTGTTGAGCCTCTGCTGAGAGAAACTTTTTCAAGATAATTTTTAAAGTTGTTGAGCCTCTGCAGAGAGGAGCTTTTCCAAGATATGAGATTTTTAAAGTTGTTGAGCCTCTGTTAAGAGGAGCCCTTTTCTGTCAAACCAAAAAATTTTTTTTTTCTTTCTTATTTCTCAATGTTTCATCTTTTCAAACAAAATGGTTATTTGTTTGTCTTTACCTTATTCCTGATTCACAGAAATAGGCAAAGAGGATTTATAAGACCTTCGAGCAATTCTGTAAGACCTCCGGGCATGATTCTGTAAGACCTCCGGGCATAAATTTGATTCATGGTGTTGTCTTGATCAATTCTTTATTTTTGACTTGCGGTGTTATCCCAGTCAATTCTGTAAAACCTCTAAGCATGATTTCTAAGACCTCCGGGCATGATTCTGTAAGACCTCTGGGCATAAATTCGATTCGATATTATCTTGATCGATTCATTATTTTTTGACTTGCGGTATCATCCCAATCATTTTGTGTTTAAAAATAAATAAATAAATAAAAAATCACGATTTATTTTCGGACAAAATCAGTGTCTTTGTCTTTGCCCTATTTCTGATTCTCAGTAATGTGCAAAGAGGGGCAGTTGTAGACACTGATTTTATTCGGGTCTACTGTTTTAATTTTAATAATAATAATAATATTTTTAATAAAAAATTATTATTAAACAAAAAAAGTAAACAAACAAAAGAAACAGAATAAGATAGAAATCAGGGGGTTAGTACGGTGCCGCTATCACCAGCCCCTGACCAGCCTCCTGTCAGCCTCCTTTCAGCCTACCTACAGCCACCCTACAGCCACCTAAATCTCACCTAATTGAAGTTCTTTAAAATCAACAGACGAACTCTTCCCCCTGGCTTTCAGGGTTCTCGAACAAAAAAAAAGGAAGAAAACCCATTCGATCTACCCACGAAAACTCTTAAGCTCAGACGAACTCTTCCCCCCTCCAAACACCACACCAAACCCATACCCAAACAGAAATGTAAAAACAGATCTACACAAAACATAAAAAAATAAACACAGTCCTTCCCGTAGGGAGGAACCCAGCGTCGAAGCTACCTGCAAAAGCAAAAAAAAATTGCATCAGTCTTGTTTCAACAAAACAAACAAAAAAAAATTTGAAAATAGAAACTTTGAGCCCCGATCTACGCTGATCAGGGCTGTTTTCGACAAAAAGGAGGTCAAATCTTAGAAGAACGCGTTGATGAGCTCTTTTAGAAGTATTTTGGCATTTTTCGATCACCGATGACCACCGGCAGCGACCGCCGGCGGTGACCTAGGCTGCGGCAGGTGCGGTGCTCCGACGGTCGGACGACGAGAAGGCCGGACCCCGCTCCCAGAGCCCTCTCTCTTTCTCTCATTTTTTTTCTGAAAACAGAACCAAATGAACAAAAAAAATTTTTAGTTATTTATAGAAAACATTAAAAACAAAACAACGTCATTTTGGGCATAGGGCCAAAACGACATCGTTTCAGCCAAGGAGGATCCGCGCGTCAACCCGCAACTCGACCCGGGGTCCGCACACTTGACCCGACGACCCGTTTCTCCTTCAGCTCTGACCGGTCTGATTGAACCAGAATCGAACCGCCCAGACCGAACTGAACCGGTACTGAACCATTGATCCACCCAGACGGATCGAATCGTCGAACTGAGCCGTGCGTTTACCGGACCGTTGACCGGTCCGGTTCAGGTAAAAAAAAATTTTTTTTTAAAATTTTTATTATTTTTTTATATATTATTTTATTAATATTTATGCATATTAAAATATTTATATTTGTTAAATTAAATGATGAAATTGTGGTTAAATTTTTTTTTATAATTATGTTAATTTTTAGAATAAACTTTAAAAACAATAATATAAAAATAAATTGAATAATAATACTAAACTAATAAAAAATGAAAGAAAAGGAAATTTTTATTCGAAGATGAGATTCAAAGGTATTCCGAGTAGTGATACTTATGAAATCTCTAGGTGAGAAGATTTTTTTTAATACTATCAGTGTATTGGAGTATTTATAAAAAAATTTTCAATACAGTAAAGATTTTCTTTTTTTTAAGTAATAAATAAAAATTGGCTAATAAATTAAAAATATAAGTAATAAAAATAGGAAGAAAAGAAATTTAATCCAATGATGGGATTCTAAAAGTATTCCGAGTAGAGATGCTTTAAGAAATCTCTAAGTGAGAAGATTTTTTATAAAATATTACCAGCGTATTGGAATATTTGTAGAAAATCTTCAATATGATTAAATTCCTTTTTTCTTCAAAATTTCAATTAAAAATAAAAAAAATTAATAAAACAATTAATAAAATTTCTAACAAAGGAGAATAAAATATGTGCATAAACATGGTAACATTTTGCATTGCATGCATGATATTTTCTTACGAAAAATAAATTCGAGCCTCCAAGGATGAGATTCTAAGGTATTCCGAGAAGCGATGCCTAAGAAATCTTTAGGTGAGAAAAAATTCTTCTAATGTTACCAACGTACTGGAACATTTTAAGTATTATTTCAACAAAAAGGTTTTAATTTATTTTTCTCGAGAATAAATTTTTTTTCCTAATAAATAAAAAAATCAAGGAAATTATTTTTTGAACACCGAAAATTGGACTATTTTTATCAAAGGATAACATGTAGTTAATTGGTACCATTTTTAACGGGCGCTGTGGGGGTGCTAATCCTTCCCTACACGTAACCGACTCTCGAATCCAGACTGTTGCGCAGACCCTAAAATTATCTTTTTAATAAATTTTAATTAATTTTAAGATTTCATTAAAAGGATATGTTTTAATAGGTGGCCAATCGCACATAGTCAAAAAGATTGGTGGCGACTCCGTTATTTTTTATTTCATTTTCAAATTCATCGGATGGACACAAAACTGTTACGACACAAATTATAGGTACATGGAATCATGGTTCATAAATGTCTTCAGTTACATCTTCGCAGACCCATTGAGTGTAGGTACTGGGGATATTCTCATCCAAGTTTTATTCAGTAAAAGGATAACATTCAGTTCCATGTTCAACATCATCTTTGGTATCTAACCCCATATCAAATAAGTTTATAGGTGTGTTTCGAAGAACAACAAACCAACCTAATTTTTTTGGATCTTCAGAGTAAAATACTTGTTTAACTTGAGATGAAAATACATAAGGTTCATTGATGAGTTGTTGTCCAGTGTGAATTAATCGAGAAAAATTCACAAGTGTACATCCGTACTGATCTTTCTTAAGACCCCTCTCATTATTCACATCAGTCCAATCACACTGAAATAAGATAACTTTCCACTTGTCATAATAATCCAACTCAATGATGTCATTAATCATGCCATAATAGTCAATATTTCCCTCTAAAAGGTTTGTATCCCTAGCACTAGCATAGCTAGTAGTTGATGAAGTCACAACAACTTCTGAATTTTGTGTACTTCTAAATCTCCCATGAAATTTTGTGTGAAATCTAAATCCATTGATGATGAAACCTTTGTATCGTTTCACAATCCGATTTAGACCGTGTGAAAGACACTTCACCTCTTCACTAACAAAACTTTCACTCAAAATCTATAAAAGTGGAATAAATATATATATGTTATTAATGTTATTTTGATCGTAACCATTTTATATAGATAAAAAATAATGGAAAGGATGGAATTACTTACAGTTGCTCCTAACCATTCATGAAAGTTTTCAGCGAATAACTTATCAACCTCTCGAGGGTTTGATCATCGATAATGTGCAGGATCTTTCAAATTATTTCTATACTCACTATAAAGCATCATGATAAAGTATTAACAATAAAAAAAACACAATAAATTATGTCTAATGTAATGAATAATTTTCTTGCTAACAAATGTAATTCATAGTATCAGATATATAAACCAAATATTTTCTGGGCATAAATATATAACTAACAACAAACGTTTTTCTGGGCATAAACCTACAACTGACTTTATGGTCAAAGTATCAATTATGTTTTTTTGATGTGATTAATAAAGACATTTTTAGCAAGGAAACACCTTCAATCACCCCTAATAGAAAACATAGAAGATGTTTTTTTACCAAAATCGCCTTCAATAAACCCCCCAGGAAATTATTGTCCGAAATATTAAAGGCATTTTGGGCAAAAAATGCCTTCAATAATACCAACTAAAAATTAATTGAATGGATTATGAATGACGTTTTTTTATGGGTAACGCGTTCAATAATCCTTAATAAAAAGTTTATGAAGGCAATTTTGGATATAGCCGCCTTCAATAATCCAACCATTAACATTTATCATTGGAAATATTAAAGGCGTTTCGAGCCAAAAACGCCTTCAACTATCCCATCCAAGTTTTGTCTATGGAATATTGAAGGCGTTTCTTACAAAACCATCTTTAAAAATAAAAAAAAATTACTAATTAGATTATAGAAGGCGAGTTCGGCAAAAAACACCTTTAAGAATTGACTCCATATTTTTTCTATCGATTATTAAAGGCATCTCTCAACGAAAAATGCCTTCAATATTCTATGAAAATTTTTTTTCAAGCAATTGGTGAAGGCATTTTTGCCAAGAAAACGCCTAGAATAATCAATAACAAGTAGTCTGTTCCTAAACCCAAAAAAAGGCTAAAGGACGGATCTAACCAACAACCTTATGGTAAATATCCGTACGATCCAAACAATTTGATAAGCTTAATATTGAATGTATTTATGAAGAAAATAAATTCAATAAGCCTGGGGAAATTTTTGGTCCAAATATTAAAGGTGTTTCTTGTAGACAACGCCTTTATTAATCTCATATAATTTTTTATGACATGATTATTGAAGGCGTTATCTGCCAAAGATACGCCTTAACTATTCACCGAAATTTTTAAACAAAAATATTCAAGGCATTTTAGTCGAGAAACGCTTCTAATATCAAGTCTTGGGTGGCTTTTATTAGTAACAACGCTACTATTTGAATATTTAGTGGCGTTTGGATAATAAACGCTTAAAGTTTTATAAAAACACGAAAGCTAGCGGCGTTTATAAGTGAAAGGCCACTACAAAACTGTCGTTAATACGCCATTTTGCTGTAGTGATATACATAAGTTTGAAAATAAGTAAAGTGTGTGAGGTTTTCCCCTTTTGATTCCACCACTTAGATTTTCCTCAAAATAATTAATGGCCTATTAAAGATCATTTTAATATATAAGAAATTAATTAACCCCCTTATAATACTAAAAATAACTAAATTATACAAGGGTTAACTCAACTAATTAATTCTGGCAGCTTGCATTACCTTCACTAAAATGACCATATTTTAAGATATATAACTCAGAATTAAAATATTTTTAGTGCATTAAAAACTAGACTCGATAAGCTTTCTAACCATATATGGCTCACCTCTCAATTCCTTGTAGATTAATTGTAATAATTTTTTTAATCCACATCATATGTTGCTGCTAGATAGTATGTATACCTTTTAATAAAAATTAGATATTTATTCTTAGGAGACTTAGAATTCAATTTTGCTTATTTTGTTAGAAAAAAAACTCAATAACCTTTTAAAAAATGGCTTAATTCATAATTTATTATAAAAAAATTAAGAGAATTTTCACAATTCCTCCCAAGTTCTGTTGCTTGGCAACCTACACATCTTTAAGTAAAAATTAGATAACTCTTCATATAAAATTCAAAATCGACTTCTATTTGTTTCATTGAAAGTAGATTCAACAATCTTTCCAACAATATATAATACTTATTGTAATAACTTATTCATTAATATAAAATTTCATTTTAATTCACTGTTATAGATAATAGCATTTCATTCAAAAACAAATTTTCTTCTTCAATCTTTAAAAACCCAAATTCCTAATTTCAACCTTTAAAATCCATTCAAAAATCATCATTAAATCTTAATAACATGAACTAAACAAAGCCCAATAATTTATCCAAATAAATCATGAAGACTAATGAGAGATTTCATAAATTTTCTAAATTTTTCTCTCATAAACTTCAACTTCAAATAATAACACTATATGGTATTTTTCTTAAATAAAAAGAATGTGTGTACTCATCTTTTGGAGATTAATCTGATTGTAATCTCTGATTTCAAATTTCTAACTTGATTTTTCATTCTTTCTAACTTAAGGAAAATGAGGAAGAAAAACTTCTATTTTCTTTTCTATTTCACGATAACTAAGTTTTCTCTCATAAAATACCTTAACGACGTTTTCTTTAGTAATTAATCTCTTAATTAAATGAACAAGTTTTAGTAATAGCCTAGCCCAATTATCATTTGGGCATAGGTATTATAGATGCCCTAGAAAAATATAGTTCTCATTAGGTAGAAACTTTTCTTGTTTCTATTTCCTTTTTTCTATCTTCCATTTTTGAAGAAGAGAACGGGCCTCAATTGCAAATTCAGGTTAATAGAGAACCCATGACCTTATCCTCTAGTTCATGTTTAAGAGATGAATAAGTTCCTAGAAAAATGTCAATATATGCCAATTAATCTTCAAAGGAGTCCAACCGTATTTAACTATCATAACATACTGAGCTGCTTAACCAAAATTTCCCATCACAGGAGTAGATGCATGCATCTTATTATCTCCCTCTGGACCATCCTTAGCCAGTCCAAAGTCAGAAAGCTTGGCATTGGAGAAGATTTCATAATTAAAGTCTCGATATATTACTGGTTGTTCAGCTTCCTAGTGAAGAAAAGCAAGACCCTACGCAGCACCAAGTGCAATTTTCATTCTTGTGGACCAAGGAAGAGGCATGGACACTGATAAAATGAATGAATGACTTGCACAGTAAAAAGAGAAAAACTTGCTCTATGGCTTTCGAACTGAAGTTATTAAATCTAATGGATTGATCTCATATATATATATATATATATATATATACACATATATATAGGGGTGAAAGCAGAAATCTCCTTAGACATATTAGTTAAAATTGATCCATCTCATTATTGGTTTAAATAGATAATTAAATAAAGATTACACTTAACCGAAATCATACTACATGATCTGATATGTTGCAATATGATACCACTAAATTACTCATAATTCAACACTAATTTACTTAAGTTTGGATTAATTTATTGTGTTAGTTTATGATATGAGATAAATTCAACACTTTCATATGCTTCCAATGGAAAAAAAAAAAAAGAAGTATCTTTCATTTGACTCGACCGGAATCCCTTTATCTTTCTTGTTCAAGAATTATTCAACCAATCAATTATAAATTTCAACCAGTGCTTATGGTATTTTTGAAAATTTTTTTTGGTTGAAATATTTTCCTCGAAATGAATGGGAGGAAACAGTTATACGATTCACGAGCTAGATCTTTCAGAAAATAGCTATCAGAAAGAAATTACTTAGAGATTTGGCCAAACTAAGGAGCATTGTTAAATCCTGTTTTTCTTGTTCTTGTTTATATCTATGACTTCACTTTAAAAAACCAGTAATGGAACCAACAAATGATAGCAAATCTTAGGCTTAAGCTGATTTATGACCCCTGCTATGAACACCATTTTCGATTTTCATGCTTTTAATTATGTGTTGTATAGTGTCTTGTAATCATTATAATCATTAGTTACTTCCAGCCTTGCAGGTGCATCTGCTATTTCAGGTTGAAGATCTTTCTTTCCATTTTTACTCTGTCTCTAATAATTTAAAGAAAAGAATGCGTACAATTCCGCAACATTCAGTAATCGTATTGTTTTGCAGGAACAAGATGATAAATTGAAACCTAAAGATAATTTCAGGAGGGCCTGTATGAGGAGCATTGAGATTATTTTACCATGAAATATTTAGTACTTCCACTAATAATTTCACTGTATAAAAAAAAAAAAAGTAGGGGCATATAATCTTCCAATTACCATAAGGAAGAAGGCTAGTCAAAGTGGCCCACATCAGGAAGAAAGATGAAACATGAATCTTCTCTGATGTTTCTCTGCAACTAGCAATGGGAAAATAGGTGGGTAACCATGAAGTAAATAATGGGACAAAAACTACATGAAGCATTGAGATTATTTTATAAGTTTCTTTCATAGCATAATTCCACGTGAGTCAGTTTCAGTCGCCCTTCAAGGGAAGCCGAAACCGTAACGAGTGGGCTCAAACAAGAAGATATGTAGTAGGACCACCTTGACTTCCAAAGCAAACTTGTTTAAATTTGACTGAGTGATTGGTCTGGAAATAACTAACATGTAATGCTAAATGAAGTGTTGTACCCTCGATTGTTACTGTCAAGGAACCGAATATTAAATAGAACTGGACATTGCTTTTGATGCTGCTGTTGCTTTGGTATCCTTACCGACCAAACCCAAGATCCGACCAACAATGAAATTAGTGTCTCAAGAGTTTCTTCATACCCAATCTCCAATTGGAATGCCACTTCATGAAATATCTCTCATCGAGCTTAAGAGTCATGAGATGCTTATGATTGGTGAAATTTAAACAAATAATTGTAGTTTGGAACAATATTTCAAAGTGGCTGAATATGAATTCTTCTATTTATATAATTTTCTCCTCGAATGTTAGCTTCTTTTTTTTTTCTGTTATAAAAGAAAAGAAAGAAACTGAAGATATTATAATGTATCGAATTTTAGGTTAAATGTTAAAGATAGAACCTGGTTTAATTTAATTAATTTGTCTTGTTTATCGCTTCAAAATTTTTGAAAATTCTGTGTTTTGTTCCTTTGAATGCCAATGCATTATTTTATATTTGGAATTCATACTTCAATTGAATGAGGATTACTTGCTTAATCTCTTTTTTAATTTTTTCTAAAAGCGAGCCAATTGGGAAAAATTTTCGTGCAAGACGTGGCTGTTAACAGGCGATGAACAATGGCAATAAAATTTCAATGCATCAATACTTTTTGTGGACCCATTTCAACTGCTGAATTATTGCATTTCACGCATTTTCCATGAACTTGGTGTGCAAATGTTGATGAAAAGCATGTAAACTTTGGAGTAAATGATGGAATGTGGGAACTTATCGATTTTGCATTTTATGAAGCAATAAACAGGATTTTTGACTCATAAAAAAAATCTTTGAAATTAAACTAGTAAATTTTGAAATTATGGAAGGAAACATTTATGAGATTGACATGCTAGATCTTTCAGAAAATAGTTATTGGAAATAATTACTTATGAGATTTGGTCCAATCCTGTTCTTTTTGTTTTTATTTTTTAATTACGACTTCCCTTCAAAACCAGTTTAGGGTAGCAAATCTTCGGCCTAAGCTGATCCATGACCAACATTTTCCATTTTTGTGCTTTTATGTGTTGTATAGTCTCTTGTTACCATTATAATCGTTATTTTCTATCATGCATCTGCTATTTCAGCTTGAAGATCTTTCTTTCCAGTTATATATCTGTCTCTAATAGATTTCCGAAACATTCATTCAGTAATAGTATTGGTTTGCAGGAACAAGGTAATAAATTGAAACCTAAAATTTAACTAGAATCATTTCAGGAGCATTGAGATTATTTTATCATGAAATATTAAGCACTTTCAATAATGATTGTACCGTAGAAATTAAGAAAATGGAGCCAAATTATCATGTATCTTTGTCTCCCAATAACCATAAGAAAGAACGCTAGCCAAGGCGGCCCGCAAAGGAAGAAAGAGGAAGCATATGCAACTTCTCTGACATTTCTATGCAACTAGCAATGTGAAAATATTGGGTGACCTTAAAGTAAATACTGGGGCGGCAAAATGTACATGGAAAAGAAAAAAGATGCTCAGACACGAGAATTTTTTGTAAACCTAGATGTTTTCAGTACATGCTCTACCGCTCTTAATGATGGGAATTCAAAATTATGAAGAACAATGATTATAGCAATATCGCTTTTTTTTTGTCACGTTTATTGTGGTTGTTGAATACGACGAATAAGATAATTGAATATAACAAATAAGATAATGGTAGTCATACTTATTATGATAGTGAATTTTTTAAAAATTTTCACAATTTAACGTAAAATGAAAAAAAATATAGTTTGATATAATAATATTTATTTATAATATTTAAAGTTGTAATACCGGTATAAAAAAAGACTATTTTTAAGTGATGAGACATTTTAATAAAGAATTAAAAGGGAAAAGGACTTAATGATAAATAACCCAATTTTTAATAGGCTTAACTTATCTACTTGTTGGACCAACAATTGATCAAAAGAAAAGAAAAGGCTTATTTCCCTTCTCTTCCTTATACAAAGCAGATAAGTTGAAGGATTTCAATTGAAGGTTAATGACAAAATCTACAAAGAGAGTTATCTTTGAAAGGTGAGCAAAATAACTTCTTTCAATTTAGGAAAAATAATTTTGATTGTTAAGTCTTTGAGTTTAATTTGTAATCGATAGACCTTAAAATTTTAGAAAATCTATTATCCCTCTTCAAGTTGGTTTGGACAAATCAATTAGACATTAATTAGTTCATAATGAAGTGTTAAAAAGTTTTAGTAATGTGATTTTATGCTCATAAAAATAGAAAATAAAAATTAGAGGGGGTTAGAAAGGAAAATTTTTGTTTCGTATGAACAATAGTGTTTGCAATAGTGGATTAAAATAAAATTCTATAATAAGAGAAAAAATATCACTGTAATTATTATATACCATTGGAAAGCTTGTTGAATCTACTTTTTAATAGAACAAATGAAAGTCCATTCTAAGTTTCTATGATGAGTTGTCTTATTTCTACTTAAGTATGTATAGGTTGCCTAGTTATAGCGGCATGGAGGAATTACAAAAATTCTTTTAACTTTCATACAATGAATTATGAATTGATGCAAACATGTTTGAAAATTTTATTAAGTCTACTTTCCAACAAAATAAGCAAAACTGAATTTTGAGTCTCTTATGAATAAATATTTAATTTTTATTAAAAAGTATATGTACTGTCTTGTAGTGGCATATAATGTGGATTGCAAAAATTATTACAATTAATCTATAAGAAATTATGAAGTGGGCCATATATGGTTAGAAAACTTATTGAGTTTAGTTTCTAACTCACTAAAAAGATCTTAATTCTAAGTTAAATATCTTGATATATGGTCATTTTAGTAAAAAGAGCTTAGACTATTAGTATTAGTTAGTTAAGTTAACCCTTGTATAATTTAATTCTTTTAGTATAAATGGTCTCAAAATGGGTTGATTAATTTTTGATATGTTTAAATGATCTTGAATAGGCCATTAATTACTTTGGAAAAAAACTAAGTGGTGGAATCAAAAGGAGGTAGGTAGAATTTGATACACTTTGCTTGTTTTTAAACTTATGTGTTTATGTATGTTTCTAAATGAGTAAAAATTTTATTTCCTTATTTTCGATATATGAAAATAGGGTCAAGCATATGATTATTTTGTGTTTTGCTATATAAATGATGGATCATACTTTTAAATGAAATGAGAAATTAATTTATGTTTAAAGTGCTATTTTATGATAGTTACGTATTTACATCCTTGGAAAGTAAAATCATTGACACCAGAACTAATTTTTCGATCAAAGCTAATAGTTAAAATAGTTAGCATAGACATGATCATATGGTCCTAGCTAACAGGTTATAGTAGTTAGCATAAAGCCCTAGCTAAGAGTTATCATAGCTAGTAATAATCATGAGGATGAAATTATCGATATGGCCAATGTTACAGGTTATAGCAGTTACTATAGCTAACGATAAACTAATGATTTGTGATGATTTGTAATGATTTTAAATACTGATCCATGATTTGGTTTGATTACGATGTTTGAATAGTAGCATATTTTACAATGATTTATGAATTGATATGTTTGATATTAATTTATAAATTTATACAATGTTTGATATAATGATAATCTTTGAAATATTTTGACATTATGATTTGATGAATGTTTTTAAATGATCTATATGGGATATATGAAAATGATACTTGATTCGATAAAGTGTGTGAATTTATACTTGTTGAGTTGTGGTTTGCTCATTCTCCGTTTTCTTTCCCTTTACATATGATTAGAATGATAAGTACGCTTAACATTGTGAGGAGCTAGAAGAATCTAGGCATTGGAAACATTGTTTAGCAAATAAATTTTATGAAATATATTTTTTAGTTATATTACTCGACATTGACAATTTGGACACTAATTATTTAGTTATTTTATAGATATTGAAATTTTTTTAAGATATTATTTTATTTGAGAATTTTTCAATAATTATGAAAAAAGCTTCATATTACTTTATGGTTTTACTTCAAGGTAATATAACCGTATTATATTTCGGTCTCGAGGTGTGACATGAAGTTATACCAAAGCATAGGTTTAAGATCCGGGAAAGGAAAAACCCAAGATATAGTTAGTGAAAAACTTAAGTATTCTTAGCATTTGCACTTATAAGATTCATTTATTTCATCTTGATTGTTTATAAACTATTTTCATTGGTACTAAATATAGATGAGAATGAGTGGTAGAAACGAGACGTTGGCAGACTTTACTGGTAAAAGGAAAAAAACTAGCAAGAAAAGGGATGAATCTGCAACCAACAATGTTCTAGATAAACAAACTAATACTGGAAACGCTTCTAATGCTCTTATGACTAAGATGATTTTGCCAAAGTATGTTAAGTGGTGTCTAATTTGATACAACAACATTAGTAGAAAGAAAATTTCCAATAACGTGAAAAACCTATGAGCAATTTTGGAGGGTCAACCCATTTCAGTTTGAAGGCGGCCTTGATCCTTTGGCTGCAAAAGCTTGGGTTAAAGAGTTAGAGAGTTAGAAAAACTCTTTAAGGCGATGTGAATCTTTGAAGATTTAAACTTGAGCTTGGCTATTATTTAATTGAGGGAAAATGCTAAGTATTGGTGGGATATTGTAAATCCCATATTTGAAGATTCAAGCGAGCTTCTGACTTGGGAAAAATTTTAAAAATTTTTCTTTGATCAATATTTTCTTGAGTTAGTGAAAGTGGGGAAAAAGAATGTATTTCTGCAGTTACAACAAAAGCATGATATGTTTATGTTGGAGTATGTCAACAAGTTTAATGAGTTGGGACGTTTCTACACTTACTTTATTGACTCAGATAAGAACAAGGCGATACGATTCGAGTATGGTTTAAAGCCAAGTATTTGGTCTCATTTGTCTTCTTATATAATTGTTAGTTACAAAGATGTGTTACAGTGAGCATTAAAGATTGAGTTAGACATGAAAATATATAAGCAAGAAATGGGTGATAAAAAATGCTCGAGGTTTAAGGGAGATCTAAATAACACCAAAAGAATGTAAGGGGTAACGAAGGTAAGAAATTGAAAGGGTGAAATTATGTACTAAGCTCCAGAGATACGATTTTATAATCAATTTCATTCTGGATCATGTCTTAAAAGAACATGAGTTTGTTTTAAATGTGGAAAATATAGACATATAACTTGAGATGCCATAACAAGAAGAATGATGCTATTAAAGTTAAACCAGTAAAACAATCACAGAAGGCAAATACACGAGTTTTCACTTTGACTCACCAAGATGCTAATGCAAGTGACAATTTGGTGGCAGGTGCTATTATTATTAGTCATGTCAATGCCAATGTTTTATTTGATTTCAATGCCTCTTATAGTTTTGTATTTGTCAAGTTTGTTACATATTTGAGTATTGATCATGAGAAGTTGAATAAAACTTATATATTGCTACTCTTGTTAGAAAAATTATGTATGCTGATATTATTTATAAGAATTGTGTTATACACGTAGGGGTTATAAACTACTAGCAAAGTGTAGTTAAAAGTGCTAAAATTTAATGTGATCTTGGGAATAAATTATTTTTCTATACATCATGCATTTATTGATTGCTATGGAAAGAAAGTAGTGTTTCAATGTCTAAGACAACCAAAACTTGTATATAAAAGTGATCATCTTAGCCTTCAATATCAGGTTATGTTGATCTTATGTGCCATGCAATCTTTAAAGAAAAGGTGTCAAGGCTACCTCACCTATGTGAGAGACTTAAATGAATATAGGCTCACGATTCGAAGATATTCTTATTGTTAGGAATTTTCCCAATGTTTTTCTTTAAAACTTGCCTAGCCTACACCTAATCAAAAAATTGAATTTGAAATTGACCTTATATTTGGAACTAGACTAATATTTAAGCCTCCTTATCATATGACTCCATCCGAGTTATGTGAATTAAAAGTATAACTTCAAAAACTATTAGATAAGAAGTTCATTCTTCCTAGTGTGACACCTGAGGGAGCTCCTATGTTGTTTGTTAAAAAGAAGGATGGGAGTTTGCACTTATGTATTGATTATAAAGAGTTAAATAAAGTGACTATGAAAAACAAGCATCATCTTCCTTGAATAAATGACTTGTTTGATTAGTTACAAGGTGCACAGGTCTTTTCAAAGATTGATTTACAATTTTGATTTCATCAGTTGAAGATTAAGGCAAGCAATGTACTCAAGACTACTTTTCGAACTAGGTATGACCATTATGAATTTTTGGTTATGTCTTTTGTATTAACAAATGCACTTATTGTATATATAAACTTGATGAACGTAACTTTTAAGCAGTATCTGGATCAGTTTGTTATTATTTTCATTAATGACATTTTGGTTTATTCTAAGAGTGAGGAGGAACACGAGAAACATTTGAAGATTGTACCAAAGACTTTGTGGGATAAACAACTATTTCAAAGTTGAGCAAATGTGAGTTTTGGTTAGGAAGTGTTACTTTTCTCGACCATGTTATTTTTAAAGATAGGATTTTAGTTGATCCAAAAAAGATTGAGGCAATGGTGAATTGGCCTCGCTTAACAAATATGACAAATAAAAGAAGTTTTATAGACTTGGTAAGTTATTACAAAAGATTTGTTGAGGGATTTTCTCAAATTACTGTGCCCTTGACTCGTCTAACTTAAAAGTGAACAAAATTTGAATAGACTGAAGAATGTGAACAAAGTTTTCAAGAGTTAAAGCAACGATTGGTGTCAACGCCTATCCTTACATTAACTTATAATATTGGTAGTTTTACCATTTATAGTGATGCTTCCAAGAAAGGGTTAGGTTATGTGTTAATATAGAATGATGAGGTAATTACTTATGCTTCTAGGCAATTAAAACCCTACAAATAGAATTATCCCACTCATGACTTAAAGTTATCCACCATTGTGTTTGCTTTGAAAATATGGAGACATTATTTGTATGAGGAGCTTTATAAAATTTATACAAATTATAAAAGTTTAAAATATCTATTCACGCAAAAAGAATTGAACAAGAGATAGAAGAGATAGTTGGAACTAACTAAGGTTTATGATTTGACCATCAATTATCATCAAAGTAAAGCTAATGTAGTTGCTGATGCTTTTAATAGAAAGTCTGTTAGGAGTATAGCTACTTTGATTACTTCGCAGCCAAAATTGTTGGATGAACTTGATATGTAGCAAATCGAGGTGACTATACAGAGAAAAAGTGTCATTGTAACTAGTTTGTTGGTTCAACCAACTTTGATCAAAAAGATAAAATTTACACAAAAGGATGATAATGAGTTGTACAAAATCAAGGAAGATGTGCAGAATGGTTGCTACCAGAGTTTAAGCTTCATAAGGATGGCACATTACGTTTTGGGAATATATTATGTGTACAGAATGATTTTTAGCTAAAACAAGAGATTTTGGAAGAAACTCATGGGTCTTGATTCACTATACATTATAGAGGCACTAAGATGTGTAAGAATTTGAAAGAAAATTTTTGGTGGAGTAACATGAAACAAGAAATAGCTTAGTTTGTGTCCTAATGTTTGGTGTGCCAACAAGTTAAGGCTGAACATCAAAGACCATCAGCGTTATTGCAACCCTTGAAGATACTGGAATGGAAGTGGGAACATATCTTCATAGATTTTGTGATGGGATTGCCTAGGTCATCAGAAGAGAATTATGCAATGTAGGTAGTTGTTGATAGACTCACCCAGTTAGCTCATTTTCTACCTATCAAATTGATTACTCCACTTGATAAACTAGCATAATTGTACATGAATGAAATTTTTTGATTGCATGGAGATTCAGTAAATATTATACTAGATAGGGATTCTAGATTTGTCTCTAAATTTTAGGCAAGCTTATAGCGAGCTATAGGCATAAATTTGATATTGAGTACAGCTTTTCACCTTCAGACAATGGGAAAATGGAAAGAATGAATTAGATTCTAGAAGACATGATTCGAGTGTATGTGATTGATCTAAAAAGTAGTTAGGATGATTACTTACCTTTAGCAAAGTTTGCTTATATACCTTTAGTAAAGTTTGCTTATATACCTTTAGTAAAGTTTGCTTATAATAATAGTTACCAATGTAGTATTGGAATGGCTCATTTTAAAGCCTTGTATGGCAGGAAATATAAATCCCTTTTATGTTAGGATGATGTTAGAGAGAGGAAACTTTTGGGGCCGAAAATGGTGTAATTGACTATGGAAAAAATCATAGTGATTAAAGAGAGACTTAAAGTAGCACAAGATTGTCAAAAAAGTTGGACAGACAAGAAGAGAAATGAGTTGGAGTTTCAACAAAGGGATTATATATTTTTAAATATGTCACCCACTAAAGATGTTATGTAGTTTGGGAAGTGAGGAAAGTTAAGTCCACATTATATAGGACTGTTTGAAATTCTCGATAAGATGGGAAATATGCATAGAAGATAACCTTGCCACCTCAACTATCTAGTATGCACAATGTATTTCGCGAGTCCATGTGTAGACACTCATTTTGGTCTGGGCCCGATTGGATCCATTTTAGACCAGGCCCAATTGGGCCCATTTTTGTTAAGCCTAACTAGGCCCATTACGACCTAATTGGTCCAATTAGATTTTTTATTGTTATTATTATTATTATCATTATTATTATTTTTATTATCATCATCATCATCATCATCATTATTATTGTTATTATTGTTATTTTTATTTTTATTTTTTTATATCTTTTTTTGCTCAATCTGCATGTGAATGAAGATCAAGATCACAATATTTTTGGGTCAATACAGAATCAAATTAATAGTACTAAAATTTTGGACCTAAAATCTCATCTGAATAGAATACAATCCCAAGAATTAAGCTTGAGATCGATTCTGTTCGTTTTCTGAATTGATCCTAGACTGCCTATAAATTGGATCTATTCTACAAAGCAAGAACACACAGAAGACAGATAGAAAAACAAAGAGAAAATCAATGAAAGAAGTTTGGGGAAATTTCGGGTAAAAAAGATTCTAGAATTTGATCTTAGGATTTTAGGATTAATTTGTGATTCTGGGAGTGAATTATGATTTTTAGGGTGAATTTAGGGTTGTAAAAGGTTTGTGGAAGGCTTAGAACCATCTAAGAATTTTTTTGGATTTTTTTAGAATTTTTTTCAAAATTTTTTGGATTTTTCTGAGTTTGATTGAATTTTTTGGCGAAGTATGAATTTTTTGATGAAGTTTTTGGTGACCAGTTAAATTTTTCGATCACATTTCAGTTAATTTCCCAGAAACCGATGGTTTTTTAATTTTCAGTTGAATTTTTTGGCAACTTTTCTAGAAACCAGTGAATTTTTCGATCCTTGTTGAAATTTTCGATAGAGATTTCTAGAAAAAAGGTAGAGCTTCTCAATCTAGAAAAAGAGGGGACAGAAGAAAGTTTGAAGCAAAGGCGTTAGAATTAGCTTATATAGCTGCCTGAAATGATACTGTTTTGGTAAGCTAGGATCCGCGCGTCGACTCGAAGACCCATGCGCTAACTCACGTCCTGACCCAATCTGATCGCAGGTTTTTCTTTTTCTATTTTTATTTTATTTTATTTTATTTTATTTTTTGATTTTATTTTATTTTTAACCTATTTTTTACTTTATTATTTTTTGTTTAAAAAATAAAAAAAAACAAAAAAAATGAACAAAAAAAATTTACTTCTTTCACTGATATCTTTTTTTTTAAAATATATATTTAAAAAAAAACAAAAGAAATTTCTTGAAAATAATGTTTTCAAAATAATAAATAAATGAAAAAAAATTTTGAAAGGGTTTACTATTCTAATAAAATTTATAAATTATTTGGTAAAAATGAGCAAGGCTTGGATAATTTGAAATCAAACTAGTATCATCCCTTAGATGGGCATTTTTGAGGGTGCTACGACCTTTCCCATGCGCAATCAACTTTCGAACCTAACCTTTGTTTTACAGATCAGCTTCAATCAGGTGGCTAATCATATCTAACCAAAAAAGATTAGTGGCGACTCTTTTTCATTCTAAGTCTAGCAGTTGGTCCATGAATCTATACGTTATGACAGCTTGGCAACTTCGCTGGGGATATTATGAGAAAGTCAAGCTAGTAAAATATTTTTTATTATCCAAGCCTTGTCTAACAAATTTGAAATTACCTCTTTTCATTGCCTATATCTGCTTTATTATTGTTTATTTGTCTGCCTTATTATTCATTACTTATATTTGCTAAAATATCTACTTATTACACATGTCATTCATTTGCATGTGCATAACATAAGCCCTCCACCTAGGCTCTACCTTTAGGAGGGAGTGAAGTACCTATGCCCTTGTGAGATTTCATGTCTCCGCATGGGCCTATAAAACACTTCCACTTAGATTGAATCCTTTCCGCTTGAAGCTTATGATGGGTAAAGATTGTGGTGCCTTACTAGTCTGTAATGGATCGTGACGTAGGAAATAATTTGGGAACATTTTAAAAATGGCCCAAACCACATATAGTTGACTCTAGAAGCCCAATCCTAGATAGAGCCTTATTTCCCACCTTCTGTAGATAATCCAAAATTTTAGGTCATGTTGTTATCTTAACTGTTATGTTTTCCCTATATTGAAATGACTAACTAATTTCTTTGTCTTCTTTTATTTTTGCACAAATTCATGAACATGTTCATAGATTACATAATATTCTTGCCCTAAAACTATTTCAACAAAAGTCCTCATGAATTCCACAGAAAGTCAGGTTTGTGCCACATATATGCTGTTCAAATGTGATACTCCCATAAAGGTGAAAATTGAATCAGAAAAGAGGCAGTTGGAAGAAGGAGATTGTTTGCCACCTAGTCATGTCTCTACACTATCAGGAGAAGTCCACCTACTCCTTAAGCATAATAACTTGAAAAGCTTATCAAACACATGGAATGGTATGACGCCTTCAAGGCAGGAGGCTTTTTGTGAGAAGTTTGGACATATAGCATATCTCTTGTCAGTGAAGGTTGACTATTCACTTATCAGGATGATGGTATAGTTTTGGGACCCCTCCTACCGGTGTTTCATCTTTAATGAGGTAGATCTAGTACCAACAATTAAAGAGTACTCAACTCTAATAGGCATGCATCTATTGTATCCAGACAAAATATACCTGAAGAGACACAAATCAGAGAGTTACAAAAAGCTGAGTCAGATGCTAGAGTAGGAAAAGAGACTATAGATTCATACATTTAAGACAAAGGTGATCACAAAGGTATTCCATGAGGGGTCCTCATGGATTTCATTATTACGCATCCATATGATGATCAAGGAATGAATGCATTTACTCTAGCTATATATGGGTTAGTCATTTTCCCTAAGGTCTTAGGACACATTGAGATAGAAGTGATGGATCTATTTGAGCAGATTAAAAGAGGTTGTAACCTTTCACCAGTTATCTTAGTAGAAACTATTAGATCTATAAGTTTTTGTAGGTAGATGGACAAAGCATGTTTCATGGGTTGCATACCCTTATTATATGTATGGATAAAGAGCCATTTTGAATGTAAGAAAAGTGTCTTTACCAAACTTTATCTCCACACTCGGAGTTCAATTAAAAAATTCTGTCAAAGTACTTGGCCAAAGGCAAGGACTCAAAAGGAGTGAAAATGTTTGCTACAAGGACTCATAGCTAGTCAGGTAAGATGGTTAGCTCCATTGATGGGCAGAGAACCTATGCTATACCAATGTAGAGATGAGATAAAGGTCTCATTTCTAGGCCTATAAGGGTTAACAAGTTATGCCCCATTAATGGTAAAGAGGCAGCATGAAGCTGAACAATTTATTCCTTTAACCCATAAACTTGACCAGTTCGACTGTTTATATGGGGAGCCCGAAACCTTCCAAAAGATTGATAAGAAAATTAAAACCTAGAAGAAGCCTAAAAGAGTAAGCTCAGGGTTATTCACTGATCGAGTTACTCAGGGGTATTTGGTTTGGAGAAATAAAAGAGGTCAAGAGATTGCATTTGAGCCTCAGGATCATCACTTACCAGTGGGTCAAGAGACTGATAAATAGTTTTCAAAATTAGAGCATGACATGGAGAAGGAGAAACTGAGACAAGAGGTCTTGAAGCTGCAGGAAGAAAAGGACCAATGGCAAACCAAATCAGAGAAACTAGAAGTCCAAGCCCACAGAATTTCCAAAGAATACAGCAAGGCCTAGAAAGTTGTTAGAGAACAGGACGATGCCCTAAAATAATTGAAGGAGTTACAACATGAGCATAAGAGGTTGCGCATATAGGTACAAGTCAAAGAAATAAACAATACTGAGTTGGCTCGTGAAAATGAAGAGTTGAAAAAAGAGCACGACCATATAGAAAATTCTTTTATAGAGGTTGAGTAGGAGAACCAATGGCTTTTAGATCACATTCTAACTCTAACATCAAAGTTGAATGAGTAGAAAAATCATGTTAGGTTCCTTATAGAAAGGCATAGAGAATTATCCTATCAGGTGTGGTGTGGCAAAAGAGAAGGGTTAGGAAAACAAAGATACATAGAACACCTCATCGCTCATATAGGCAAGGCCATGATCTAGGTAGGTGAAATGGCAGAAAAGGTTGAGGCTCTGAGAGCTTTGATCACACTAGCAAGGGAGCATGGACAAAAATTATTGAATTTCATTAAAGAAGCTAAGGACTAGTATAAGCAAGTTAGACGTTTCTATAGAGGAACAGTACTAGGTTTGATGTAAAACAAACTTATGTGGAATAAATGAAAGTTTCTTTTTGTTGGATCTTTTTCAAAAGGCAAATATTTTCCTTTTACTTTCTGTTTTCTTTCATTTGCATCACATTCACTCATGCATTCATTATATAACATTATTATTGAATCTTTAATTATGGTACTAGGTGCAAGAATAGATACTCATTAATATAATACTCAAGCTCGAGCTAAAAGAATGGAATAAGACAATACAAGTCACTTTGAAAGGATAGAGAAAGCCCAAAAAACATTAAAGGGAAAGTTGAGCCAAATTTTAGAGGCCTTGGAAAAAATAAATAGGGGAAAATCAGTGGAAAAAGATACTTCACAAGAAGCTACTAATTCAGCATATCCTCCAGGCTTTAGCCCACCATAAAATCAAATCGTACCATTTTTTTAACCTCAATAGGTAGCTCTTCTAAAGTACAACTACCTAGGAATGACTTATGCACTAGGTCATGAAATATTCAAAGCTATGATAAACCTGTCTTTACCAAAAAAATAGCTAAGCCCATTCAACTCCTTATTACAGATAAGGTAAAATAGAAGGAAAAGCCACGGGTAGCTACACCCTTCGAAAATTCTAAAACTGATCAAGCTATGAATAGGCTTGAAGAAAGACTAAGGGCTATAGAGGGAATAGATTTCTATGGATCCATGGATGCAGTAAGACTTTGCCTAGTACTAAATGTAGTGATGGCACTGAAATTTAAAGTATCAGAGTTTGAGAAGTGTGATGGTACCAAGTGTTCTATTACACATATCACTATGTACTATCGTAAAATGACTGCATATGCTAGTAATGAGAAATTGCTTATGCATTTGTTTCAAGACAGTTTGACTGGATCTATTACAAGATGGTACATCCAATTAGATGGGACTCATATCAAGATATGAAAGGATCTGACCAGATCTTTTATTAACCAGTATCAATACATCATTGACATGACTCTCGATCATCTTTTTCTACAAGCAATGAAAAAAAATGCATCTGAATCCTTCTAGTAATATGCTCAAAGCTGACAGGATGTGGCTCTCAAGTATAACCTCTTTTAATAGATAAAGAACCATTGTACTATTTGTGAGCATTCTAAAGTCACCTTATTATGACAAGATGATCGAAAATACAACTAAGAATTTTACAAACATGGTAATTTCAGGAGAGATCATCGAAAATGCTACCAAGAATGGTAAGCTTGAAGAAAGTGAATCTTTTAAAAGAGCATCTAAAAAGAAAAAAAAAATGAGACTCAAGCTGTGAGTCTTGAAGGACAGTAATTCAAAAGCTACACTTGGCCTACTTACCCTACATACCACCATACAGTAAATCAAACTTATGCATCTCCATACCAATCAACCACTTGATCATCTTATCCATCTTTTTTAAGATCTCTTACTCACCCAATCAGCACCATAAACAATATCAAAGATCACGAACCAAAGAAAACCAATCTTTGACCCCATACCTATAAGTTACATGAAGCTGTATCAAAAACTTTATAAAAACCATTTAATAGCCCCTGTCCCTACAAATTAGCTTGAACTTTCTTACTTTAAATGGTATGATTCCAATACCCATTGCGACTACCATTTCGAAGTAGTAGGACATTTTACTAAAATTACATTCTCTTCAAACATAAGGGATAAAGTCTGATTAAAGAAGGCTAATAAGCTTTGATACTAGTGGAAGCTTTACACCTAATGTCAATGAGAATCTTTTGCCCAGTCATACAATCAATGCTTTAGACACAAGTGAAAAACATGTGAAAATGAGGGTAAAAGTGCTTAAGATGCCATTTGACCAGCTATATGAAGCCTTACGTAAAGCTAGAATGATATAACCAGTGGCTCCATGCACTCATGTAGGGAAACACAGCCCAAGTCAAACATGTAAATATCATGGCGGGGCACTAGGTTATTTAATTGATGTCTGGAAACAATTCCATGGTGAAGTCTAAAAATTGATAGACACCCACCAAATAAAGCTATATAAGAAGTTGAGAGCCTTAAAAGACATCGAAGTGGCTATGATAGATAAATGAGTGCCAGAACCCGTCACTATATACTGTAAAGAGAAACCATAATCGCTGGGAATAAGTTTGTTCCCAAACTAGTAGCCCTCAAAGTTTCACACTCATTTTTATATAAAGATAACAATGTGATACTTGAAATTATAAATGTGGGGTAACAATTCAAGGGCAATAAAAAGATGCACTAAAAGTTGAAATTACCCATATAACAGAAGTATGGGGCATAACTAGAAGTAAGAGATGTTACACTCCGAAAACTTTGAATAAATCAAAAAAAGGGAAGAAGAAGCAAACTAAACCAGAGATCTCAAAAAATGATACATCAAAATCTATGTCTGAAAAAGAGGTCTGTGAGTTTTTGAAGATAGTCAAGCACAGTGAGTACTTCGTGGTGGAGCAATTAAATAAGATACCAGTCAAAATTTTTCTATTATCGTTTCTTCTAAACTCTGAACCACATCACAATGCCTTGTTAAAGGTATTAAATCAGGCTTATATGGCCATAAAGTCTCCATTGAGTATATGAATCATTTTACAGGCAATCTAGTGGTGTTACATCACATTTCCTACAATGATGATGAAATTTCATCGAAAGGTAGATGAAGCACCAAGGCATTGCATATCATTGTTAAATGTAAAGGCCATATAGTAGCCAAGGTCTTTGTTGATAATGGGTCAACTATTAATATTATACCTATGTCCACTTTGACAAAGTTACCCTTTGATATGTCTCATATCTAAGACAATCAAATGGTAGTCTGAGCATTTAATGGGACTAGGCGAGAAGTATTGAAAGATGTTAAGCTACCAATACGGATAGGTCCATGTGTTTTCAATATAAAATTTTAAGTTATAAATATATCTCCATCATATAACTACTTATTAGGAAGACCATAGATCCATAAAGTAGGTGTTGTTCCTTCATCATTACACCAAAAAATCAAATTCAATGTAGAAGGGCAATTGGTGATTGTGGCCGAAGAGAAAGATTTGCTGTAACCCAACCCATAAATGCCCCATATGTAGAAGTAGTAGAAAAATCATTGGAGTGCTCATACAGATCCTTTGAACCTATTAATGTAGTGGATGAAAGGCTTAAATTCAGTCAGATTAGAATTAATCAGATGGTTAACAAGAGTTGAAGTATTGGATTCAATTTGGGCAAGAACCTTCAAGGGATAAAAGAATTTCCAAAGCTTGAAGACAATGGAAGTAGAGCAGGATTAGGTTATGAGATGAAAAAAGTACCAAGCCTTAGCAAAAGGGCAAGGAATGAGTCGATGGTTGTTCCCCACTTAACTAAGACTTTCACTTCTTGAGGATACATGCTTCCAAAAGCTAAAGAGGACATAAAAAAGGGACCAAAATGGGAGAAAGCTTTTGCCAAGTTATCCATTCACCTGGTAGATGATGAAAGCCAAAATGAGAAAGCCATGGTTTACCCTTACCCATCGGGATATAAATTACAAAATTGGAAGGTTATCCAAATACCTACTATTTTTTATTTTCCTTCAATGTAATCACATCTTCTAATTTCTTATGCCCAAAAGCATTAGGATGAAATCTTATGTTTGGGCCTTTTATTTTTCATTATTTCAATAAAAGTATGAGCATGCATTTGTTCATTTCTTCCATTCTATTCATTTCACCATCAAAATTTTTTGCCAATATTTCTTATTCTATTAACTTTCAGGTCCCCAAATGAATGCAAAGGTAATCATGACAATGATCTGGGGTTTAACTTTGAAAATTTAGTTAATACCAATGAACTTGACACTGAATAAAATTTTGAAGAATATATCTTGTCTTCAGATTTAATGAGACTAATTGAGAAGGAAGATAAATCCATTGAACCTCATCAAGAAGTGGTCGAATTGATAGATTTGGGTGATGCAGAAAACAAGAAAAAAGTCAAGATTGGCACTTCACTTTCAGTTGTTAACTGACAATGGTTAGAAGATTTGCTCTAAAAATTTATGGATGTATTTGCCTGGCCCTATTAAGATATGCCTTGACTCAACACCGAAATAATGGAGCATAAGTTACCATTGGAGCCAAAATGTAGACCAGTACAACAAGAACTAAGAAGAATGAAACCAGAGATATTGCTGAAAATAAAAAAATAAGGTTAAAAAGTAATTCGAGGTAGGTTTCTTGGAAATGGCCAAATATCCTGAATGGATGGCTAATATAGTACCTATCCCCAAAAAAGATGGCAAGGTGTGGATGTCTGTAAACTATCGAGATCTGAATAGAGCTAGCCCTAAAGATAATTTTTCTCTACCTCACATTGATACTTTGGTGGATAACATAGCTTTACATTTAGTATTCTCTTTCATGGATGAATCTTCTAGCTATAACCAGATAAAAATGGCCCAAGACGACATAGAAAATATTACTTTTATCACCATGTAGGGAACTTTTTACTATAAAGTTATGCCCTTCAGATTAAAAAATGCTAGGATAACTTATCAAAGGGTTATAGTAACACTCTTTCATGATATGATGCATAAGGAGATTGAAGTGTATATGGATAACATGATTATTAAGTCCCAAAAAAGAAAGGATTATGTAGTCAACCTTAGAAAATTATTTGAAAGGCTACGAAAGTTTCAGCTTAAATTGAATTCGACTAAATGTATATTCAGAGCTAGGTTAAGAAAATTGCTGGGATTTATAGTCAGCAAAAGAGGGATAGAATTGGATCCAGATAAAATTCAGGCTATTCAGAATTTATCTCCACCAAGTACATAAAAGGAGGTTCACGATTTCTTGGGCAGATTGAATTATATTTCTCGATTCATTTCTCAGTTCAGTCTTAAATGTGATCCCATTTTTAAACTTTTTTGGAAGAATAATCTTGATGAGTGGAATGAACAGTACTAAGAAGCCTTTAGTAAAATTAAACAGTACTTATCGAACCTTTCAATATTAGTATCCCCTGTCATCGAAAAACCATTGATTATATACCTAATAGTACAAAAGAGCTCGACGGGATATGTGCTGGGCCAACAAGATGAATTCAGTAAGAAAGAAAAAGTTATTTATTATCTGAGCAAGAAATTCATAGAGTATGAGTCCAAGTATTCATCACTAGAGAAAATATGTTGTGCTTTAGCTTGGACAACTAAAAGACTTAGTAGTACATGCTATACCATACAACTTGCTCATAGCTAAATTGGATCCCATCAAATATATCTTTGAGAAGCCTTCACTATCAGGAAGAATTGTAAGATGGGAAGTGATGCTTTCTGAATATGACATAGTATATGTGAGTCCAAAAGTAATCAAAGGAAGTATTATAGCTGAATTCTTGGCAGACAGGGCTACTGATGATTATGAGCCCATAAAGTTTGATTTTTCAGATGAAGAATTAATGGCAATCTCGAAACCAAAAAAAGATGATGATGATGAAGAAACATGATGGATGTATTTCGTTGGAGCCCCTAATGCCATTAGGCACAAGATTATAGTAGTTTTGATATCCCCAATAGAGCACTACTATCCTATTACAGCAATATTGAATTTTAACTGTACCAATAATGTTGCTGAATATGAAGCTTGCATCATGGGGCTGCACGCAGCTTTGGATAGAAAAATTGAAATACTAAAGGTGTTTGGGGATTTAACTCTAGTCATTTATCAATTGAAAGGTGAATGGGAGACAAGGGATTCTAAACTCATCCCTTATCATAAATACATTTTAAAGCTATGCAAACAATTTAAAATAATTCGGTTTGAACACTTACCACAGGAAAAAAATCAGATTACAGATGTCTAAAGAAAGATGGCTATCTCTGGTATCATGATATTACGCGATATCTAAAGAACTAGCAATACCCAGACCTAGCCATAGAAAATGATAAAAAAATCTTGAGAAGATTGGCTATGAGATTCTTTTTAGACAAGAAAGTTTTGTACAAAAGAGGTAAGGACCAAGTGTTACTACATTGTGTAAGTGCATCTGAAGCTAAAATAATTGTTAAAGAGGTGCACAATGGTGTATGTTGAGCATATGCAAATGGGCACATGATGACAAGACAAGTTATGCAGGCTAGATACCAGATTTATGTTGACAAGATTTATGCTTCATCTAATGCTTTGCATGTCATAGCACCACCTTGGCCATTTTCTATATGGGGCATGGATGTCATTAGCCCCTTCACACCAAAAGCTTCAAATGGGAATAGATTCATTTTTGTGATGATTGATTACTTCACCAAATGGGTCGAGGTTACCTTTTTCACAGCGATAACTAGATCTGTGGTTTGTAAATTCATCTAAAAAGAAATAATTTACAGATATAAGCTTTTAGAAAAAATCATATCTGATAATGTAAAGAATTTGAATAGTAAGATGATGCAAGAAATATGTGTTTAGTTCAAGATCAAGTATCATAATTCAGCCCTATATCGCCCAAAAATGAATGGGGCAGTGGCAGCTACAAATAAGAACATTAAAAGAATTCTGGAGAAGATGACTAAAATGTATAAGGATTTACACGAGAAATTACCTTTTGCTTTACATGCATATCAAACTTCTGTACGCACCTCTACTGGAGCAACTCCTTTCTTTTTGGTTTACGAAATGAAAGCTGTATTGCCAGTGGAATGAGAAATCCCATCTCTAAGGGTCCTAAGAGCTGGTATTAGAAGAAGCTGAATGAATTTGGGAATGCTATAAGCAATTAAACTTTATTAAGAAAAAAAGATTGACAACCCTATGCAATAGCCAATTATACTAGAGAAGAATGATGAGAGCTTATGACAAAAAAGTCAGATCTCGATAGTTCCGATAATGAGAGTTAGTGTTGAAAATGATTCTTTCAAGTCAACATAATGGTAGAGAAAAATGGATCTCGAATTAGGAAGGGCCTTATATGGTAAAAAAAAGTTTTTTTAAAAGGAGCTTTGATCTTGTTAAAAATGGATAGAGATGAATTTTCTGGTCTTGTCAATTCTAACGTAGTAAAAAAGTACTTTGCTTGATTTTTTTTAAAAAAAAGAACAAAAAAATGAAAAAGAAGAGAAAGGCTAAATCGAAAACCCAAAAAGGCGATTTGAACCATATAAAAAAAATAAAAAATGGAAAAGTTCAAGTTGAAAACTTGAAAAGGCGACTTGGAACCAAATGAAGGGTTAGAACTCTAAAAGGCAATTAGAATTGGCACTACTTGGGAAGGCATATCACGGACAGTAAATTTTAAAGAGCTTTAAAGTGTTGGGACATCAAGTTTTAACTGAGTTTTTGAAAGAGATCCGAGATTTGTTGTCATAGTTATCTAATTATTTGTCTTGGGGCACTGTTACCCCAAAATAACCGCTCTTGTGCATTCTTTTTCCTTCACACCATCATTTGTAACTAATTATCCAAATAAATGAAAGTCATCTTATAATTCTCTAAATCCTTACTCTTCTTCTTTATGTCTTGCCATGAATGGAAGAAATGCATAACTTGCATCCTCATACTTTGAAATTGTGATAATGATTAATAATTGAACAAAATCTTAAAAAGTGTGTCATTTTGAAGGATTGAAGGAGATAAAGACAAAAGATGAACCCTAAAAAAAAAAAGAAGAAGAGGAAATTGACTTTCAGGGCTCTTTTTGGGATAAACAGATAGGCAAACGTAAAAGTTCCTTTGCCAAAAATACCTCAAGAATGATGAAAAATGGTTTCTTTGCATGAAAGATGGGTTCTTTGTCAAAAATACACCTCCAAATTGGTTAAAAATAGCTTCTTTGCCAAATGTGAAAGGGAATTTCTTTGCTAAAGGTAAACATGCAAGATAATATCTAATGGTTTCTTAGCTAAAGGTGTACAGAAATGAAAAGGGCAGAAGTCTTAGTACCATAATTAATGATTCATCTGCATCTTAAATAAAGCATGTATTTACATTATTCGCTTCCTTGATCTTGGCTTAGTCCAGATCATCTCTATTGATTTGAGGTTTCAATCGAATCATTTATTTTCGACCATGACTCAATCCTGGTCTTTTTATTTTAACTTGTGGTTTCGTCCCAGTCACTTGATCTTAGTTCAGTCTAGATCATTTCTTATAATTCATGGTTCTGTCCTAATCATTTATTTTCGACCTTGACTCAGTCTTAGTCACTTTATTTTAACTTATGGTTTCATCCCAGTAACTTGATCTTGGCTCGGTCTAGATCATTTTTTATGATTCATGGTTTTGTCCTGATCATTCATTTTTGACCTCAACTCGATCCTGGTTACTTTATTTTGACTTGTGGTTTTGTCCCAGTCACATGATCTTGGCTCAGCCTAGATCATTTCTTATGATTTGTGGTTTCGTCCCGATCATTCATTTTCGACCTCAACTCGATCTTTGTTGCTTCATTTGACTTGCAGTTTAATTTTTGTCACCTGATCTTGTCTCAGTCTAGATCATTTTTTATGATTTATGGTTTCACCCCGATCATTCATTTTCGACCTCAACTCGATCTTGATCACTTCATTTGACTCATGGTTTAATCTCAGTCACCTGACCTTGGTTCAGTCCAGGTCATTTTTCAAAATTTGAGACTAGAGTGGGTGTCTAGGTCATTGCAATATCATTGTCTAACAAAGATGTGCAAAGAGGAGCAGTTGTAGACACCCATTTCGGTCCGGGCCTGATCGGGCTCATTTTTATCTGGGCCTAAGCCCAACTAGGCCCATTACGGGCCAATTAGTCCAATTAGATTCTTTTATTGTAATTATTATTATTATTATTATTATTATTATTATTATTATTATTATATCATCATCATCATCATCATTATTATTATTGTTATTTTTATTTTTATTTTTTTGTTTCTTTTTCTGCTCAATCTACACATGAATGAAGATTAGGATCACAATATTTTTGGGTCAATACAAAATCAAATTAATACTGCTAAAATTTTGAACCTAAAATCTCGTCTGGACAGAATGCAATCCCAAGAATCAAGCTTGGGATTGATTCTATCCGTTTCCTAAATTGATCCTAGGCTATCTATAAATTGGACCAATTCTGCAGAACAAGAACACATAAAAGACAGACAAAAAAATAGAGAGAAAATCATTGAAAGAAGTTCAGGGAAATTTTAGGCAGAAAGGGTTCTAGAATTTGGTCTTAGGATTTTTGGATTAATTTATGATTCTGGGAGTGAATTTGGATTTTTGGGGTTAATTCAAGCTTGTAGAAGGTTTAGACAAGGCTTAGAACCATTTGGGATTTTTTTTTGGATTTTTTTTGGATTTTTTTGAATTTTTCTAGGTTTGGTTAAATATTTCGATTAAGTATGAATTTTTCGATGAAGTTTTCGATGACCGGTTAAATTTTTCGATCACATTCAGGCCAACTTCCCAAAAATCGATGGTTTTCTAGTTTCTGATTGAATTTTCTCGTAACTTTTTTAGAGGTTGAAGTTTTCAGTGGAGATTTCTAGAAAGAAGGCAGAGCTTCTCGGTCTAGAGAGAAAGGGCAGAAGGAAGTCTAAAGCAAAGGTGTTAGAATTGGCTTATATAATTGTCTGGAACGACACCAGTTTGGTAAGCCAAGATCTGCGTGTCGACCTGAAGACCCGTGTCCTGACCCGACCCGATCGCAGGTTTTTTTTTTATTTTGATTTTATTTTATTTTTTGATTTTATTTTATTTTATTTTATTTCTAACCCATTTTTTATTTTATTATTTTTTTGTTAAAAAACAAAAAAAAAGAACAAAAAAAATTTACTTATGTCACTAATATCTTTTTTTTAAAAAATATATATTTAAAAAAAAGAATTTTTTGAAAATAATGTTTTCAAAATAATAAATAAATGAACAAAAATTTTGAAAGGGTTTGCTGTTCTAATAAAATTCATAAATTATCTAGTAAATTATAAAATTGAGCAAGGCTTGAATAATTCGAAATCAAACTAGTACCATCCCTTTAATGGGCGTTTTTGAATGTGCTACAACTTTTCTCATGTGCAATCGACTTCTAAACCTAACCTCTATTTTGCAAATCAGCTTTAATCAAGTGACCAATCACACCTAACTAAAAAAGATTGGTGGCAACTCATTTTCATTCCAAGTCTAATGGTAGGTCCATTAATCTATAAGTTATGACATCATGTTAAGAAAATATGTCTTTAACTAGAGCCATGTGGTAGAGTATAAACCTTTAAAAGTTCAAAATATCCTATCCAAATAGTTGATCAAAAGAGCAAGTCTTGAGGCATAAAACTATTCCCTTTGTAAAAGTTTAATAGAGCAATCATACATCAAGAGAAGCGGCTTGGGAAATGGAAGATGATATAAAAAAACTTCATCCTTAGTTTTTTTAAAATAAAGGTAAATCAAGTTTCGAAGATGAAACTTTTTATAAGTTGGGGGGAATGCAATACTTGTATAACCAAAAAAGACTATTTTTAAGTATTTTGTAAGTGAAGAAACATTTTAATAAAGAATTAGAAAGCCGAAGGACTTAATGAGAAATAACTCAAATTTTAATAGAGTTAACTTATACTACTTGTTTGGCTGACAATTGATCGAAAGAAAAGAAATGGCTTATTTCTCCTTTATTATACAAAGTAAACAACTTGGAGGATTTTAGTTGAAAGTGTCATAACGTATAAGTCTAGAGACTTGATCACTAGATGTAAAAATTTTTGAAAATCAAGAAAACTGAGAGTCACCATTAATCTTTTTTCAGGTGTGAATGGTGACCTAAAAATTTTATCTTTTTAATAAAATAGTAAAACAGGTTTAAATTTTATTAAAAGGATAATTTTGGTCTACAAAAATTGGATTGGACTCGGAAGTCGATTACGCGTTGAAAAATATTAGCACCTCTATAGTAGCCATAAAAATTAGTACCAGTTAATGATGCACTATCTATAATTTTGGATAAAAATGATTTTTTTATTTAAGATTTAATAATAATTTCCTTCATTTTGAAGCAAGAAAATCAATTAAAAATCTTTATTTAGGAATATTGTAAAAATCTTTAGATTAAAGAAATACCTTATAATTTTTCAACAAATAGGTAGAATTTAAAAATAATCTTTTCTATTAAAGATTTACCATAACATTCATTTAAAAGTAAAAACAACATTCTCTGCAAATGATAATTGTTTGTGACTTTTCAACATTTAGGTAAAGTATCAAAAATTATTTTTCTCGAAAAAAGTGAAGATTGGTACTTCAATGTCATCATCAAGAAAGCAAGAGCTGATAAAGTTACTCCATGATAAGTGGATGTATTTGCTTAGTCATACCAAGATATGCCAGAGTTGGATATTGAAATTGTAGTACATAAACTATCTCTAAAGCTTGAGTGCAAATCAGTTAAACAAAAGTTAAGGAGGATAAAGCCAAAAATGTTGATAAAGATAAATGAGGAAGTAAAGAAACAATTTGATGCAGGATTCTTAGAAGTGGCTAAATATCCTAAATGGGTGGCAAATATAGTTCTAATACCAAGAAAGATGACAAAGTGAGAATGTGTGTTGATTATCAAGATCTAAACAAAGCAAGTCCAAAAGATAATTTCCCATCCTATACATTGATACATCGGTGGACAATACCACTAAGCACTTTTTATTTTGATTTATGGATGGGTTCTCTAGCTATAATCAAATCAAAATGGCACGAGAAGATATGAAAAAACTACTTTTGTGACATTGTAGGGAACATTCTGTTATAAAGTCATTCCATTCAATTTGAAAAATACTGGGGCAACTTATCAAAGAGCCATGATAACCCTATTCTATGATATGATACACAAAGAAATAAAGGTATACATGAACAACATGATTGCCAAATCCCATGAAGAAAAAGATCATGTGGCTAATCTTATGAAGATATTTGAAAGACTAAGGAAATTTTAGCTCAAAATCAACCTAGTTAAGTGCACTTTTGGTGCCATCTCAAGAAAATTATCAGGATTTATCATCAACAAAAAAAGAATTGAAATGGATCCAAATAAGATACGGGCCATTCAAGAGTTACCAGCTTCACATATGCAAAAAGAAGTGAAAGGATTTTTAAGGAGGTTGAATTATGTTACTCATTTTATTTCTTAACTTATAGCCAAATGTGACCTCATGTTCAAGATTCTTTGAAAAAATGGGTTAAGGGAATAAAATGAAGATTGTTAAACAGTGTTTGAAAAAGTTAAAAAGTACTTATCAAACTCACTAGTATTAATGCTGCTTGTTTCCAAAAAACTTTTCATCTTGTACTTGATGGTGCATGAAAAATCCATCGGATGCATATTGGGGTAACACAATGAAACAGAAAGGAAGGGACAAGCTATTTATTACTTGAGCAAAAAGTTCACCAACTACAAGTTTAAAATTTTGTCACTAAAAAAGATGTGTTGCACATTAGCTTAGATAGCTTGTCGACTTAGATAGTATATGTTGTACCATACTACTTGACTTATTACAAAGTTGGATCCAATTAAATACATCTTTGAAAAGCCTTCATTATTAGGCTGAATAATGAGGTGGCAAGTGCTACTTTCTAAGCATGAAATTATGTATATGTCCCAAAAGGCAACTGAAATGAGTGTTATTATTAAATTTCTTGCAGAACACACCCATGAAGATTATGTGCTTACGACATTCAATTTTTTAGATGAAAACTTAATTTATGTCTTACACATAGATGAAAAAGAGTTTAATGAAGATGCATGAAAGATGTATTTTGATAAAGTATTAAATACTTTAGGGCATGGTATCAGAGTAGTTTTTATACCTCTAAAAGAAGACTACTATCCAATCACTGCAAGACGAGACTTCGATTGCATAATAATTAATAGAATATGAAGCATGTGTTTTGAGTCTTCAAGCTGCTCTTGAAAAGAAGGTCTATATGTTTAAAGTTTATAGAAACTCAGTCTTGGTCATATATCAGTTGCGAGGAGAATAAAAAATTAGAGAATTAAAGCTAGTTCTATACTAAAAGTATATATCAAAATTGATCAAACAATTTGAGGATATTTGATTTCATCATTAAACTCGAGAAGAGAATCATATAGTTGATGTTTTGGCTACATTGACAGCAATGTTCAATATTAATGAAAATGCCAAAGTCCAGCCCATCAAGTTAAGCTTGCGGGAGTCACTGGCCCATTGTTCAAATGTTGAGGAAGAAATAGATGGAAAGCTATGGTATTTTGACATATTACAATATGTTAAATATTAGCGATACCCAAAATACATATTAGAGAATGATAAGAAAACTTTGAAAATATTGGCTATGGGTTTTTTTCTAGATGGAAAAATTTTATATAAAAAAAAAGTGGAGACCAAACACTCCTGATATGTTTGAATGCCACCGAAGCTAAAAAGCTATTTGAAGAAATCCATAGAGGTGTCTATAGAACTCATGCAAATGGTCACATGATGATAAAGCAGATCATGAGAATGGGATATTATTGGTTGACAATGGAAAAAGATTATATCGATTATGCTAAAAAATGTCAGAAATGCCATATTTATATGAATAACATGCAAGTTCTTCTAACATCCTTACACATTATGTTAACACCTTGATCTTTCTTCATGTGGGAAATAAATGTGATAGTGACTATTACACTAAAAGTTTTTAGTGGATATTGATTCATTTTAGAGGTTATTAACTACTTCATAAAGTGGGTAAAGGTGACTTTATATGTTAATCTGACAAATACTCAATAAAATTTGTGCTCAGTTCAAAATCAAAGACCATAAATCGATGCCTTATCGTCCAAAGATAAATAAGTAGTTGAGAAGGCCAATAAGAATATAAAAAGATTATTAAAAATATGATAGATATGTATAAAAATTGGCATGAAATGCTACCATTTGTATTACATGCTTACCACAAAAGCTACACCATTTTCATTTGTTTATGAGATGGAGACAATGTTAACTTTTAAGGTTAAAGTTCTTTTTTTGTTCGTTCTCATGGAAGTTGAGTTAGAAGAAGCTGAGTGGGTTTGCACTTATATGAACAATTAAATCTCATTGAAAAGAAGAGATTAGCTGCACTTTACTATGGTCAACTGTATCAAAGAAGAATGTTGCGAGTTCATGACAAGAAAGTTTACCCTCAACAATTTCAAGAACAATAATTAGTTTTGAAAAATATTCTTCCCAACCAACAGGATCTTTAGGGGAAATGAACTCTTAATTAGAAAAGCCCATATGTTGTGAAAAACATATTTTCTGTTAGGATGCTAACTTGGTAAAATTATGGCGATGATTTTTCAAATCCAATTAATGCTGATGCAGTGAAAAAGTATTATGCTCAAAAAAATAAAAAAAAAAAAGCAACATGAACCAAAAAGGTATCTAAGTCAAAAAATGAAAAGAGTGACTTAGATAAAAAAGTATTGAATAGAATGGGCAATTTTCAATATTTGTTAGAAGATCTCATTGGTTTTGGAAAAGGTTGGGTTGCTATATTCTCATAAAGTCAATGGCATTAATCAAGGGTTCTAAGAAAAGAATCCATGAAGAATTGGTTCATGTGATTTGCATATTCATTATATGATTACTTGTTTTCCTCGTTACATCTTTCTAAATGGCACATAAAATGCTTCAATCCTTATCGCAATAAAATACATCTTTCGTTATCTTTTCTTTTTATAAAATACATATTTGGTCATCCTTACTTTTTATCCCTCTCGTTAAAAAAAAAGTGTGCGATGTGTTGTAATTGTGGTGAAATTCAAAAGATGATGAGTGAATGACAATGATCATGAAAGACACATATTATTCTAAAAGAAATTTAAAATGATGAGCAAAATAATAAGGAGCAAGGGCGATGAGAAAAAAAAGGCTTATAAGGTCATGAAAGTTGATAAACATTGAATGTAAAATATTATGGTCACCGATTAAGAAGAACCTTCTATGAATTCTATTAGATGTTGGAATGCATAAGATTTAAAAAGGGAAACAAACATTGAGAAATTTCGAGGATTAAAGGAAAATGACATAAAAAGGAAAAGAAAAAAACGGTCTATTCATTTACATCATAGTTGCATTTGAAAAACGATCATCATCTATTGCAAGACATTGCAGGAACATGAAAATGTTATCCATGCATGCATACATGTGACATAAAAAATATGAGTCTAAAGACAGTCCAAGACTAGCAAAAAAAAGTAAGTCAAAATCAAGAAAATCATCACCTCTAGTTAGAGGAATCTTTCAAATTTCATTGTCTCTGATTAAAGGTTCCATTACCCCTGGTTAGAAAATTTCTTCAAAAATCATGACCTCTAGTTAGAGGAATCTTTCAGATTCCATTGTCTCTGGTTAGAGGTTCCATTGCCTCTTGTTAGAGAAATTTTTCAAAAATCATGACCTTTGGTTAGAAAAGTCTTTCAAATTCCATTACCTTTGGTTAAAGGAATCCTTCAAATATCATCACCTCTAGTTAAAGGAATCTTTCAAATCTTTTTACCTCTAGTTAAAGGAATCCTTCAAAAATCATCACCTCTAATTAGAGGAGTTTTTTTCAAGTATTGTTATTGCATCTGGTTAGAAGAGTTTTTTAAAGTGTCATAACTTCTGGTTAGAAGAGTTTAAAAAAAAATTTTAAGAGCCTCTGAATATAGGACTTTTTCATAACTAAGCATGATTTGTACGACCAATGCACATAATCTATATGACTTTTCAAATTTTAGTTTTTCAAGTGTCGTAGCCTCTAGTTAGAGGAGTTTTGAAAATACCGTAGCATCTGGTTAAATGAGTATTTTTAAAAGTATCATAGTTTCTAGTTAGAGAAGTTTTTTAAAGTATCATTACCTCTAGTTAAATGAGATTTTTAAGATCAGGCATGATTTATAGGACCTTTGGGGCATAACCTATAAGACCTCTAAAATTTTAATTAAAAATGATAGAGCTTCTATTTAGATAAGTTTCTTTAAATTTTAAAGTTGAAAAACCTATAGTTAGAGGAGTTTTCAAAAAAAATAATTATAAATTATTTAGGGTCGAGGATAAAAGAAAAAAGTGTGGTGTGCTTTTGTGTTTTTTTTCTTCATTTAAAAAAAAAAGAAAAAAAAAGGTGTTCATGTCTATATTGTCAATTTAGTCTTCTGGTTATATTTATCTACACAAAATTATTGTCTTTTCGTCTTTGCGATATTTTTTATTCTCAACAATGTGCAAAAAAGAGTAGTTGTAAACAACTATTTTGTTCTGGAAACCAAATATTGTGTCTAAATAAACCCAAACTGATTCTCAATTCCATTTGAGTCTAGTCGAATAACTTACTTGAATGTATTGAGTTAATTTTCTATTGGGTCATTTTAAATTTTATTAAACATTTAAATTATTTATTATTATTTATTTATTTATTTTATTTCTTTCCTTCTGACATCTTTTCATTTTACTTCTTTTCTTCCTCAATTTTTCTTTTTCCCTCTTTCAACGTCTATCTGCATTAAATGCACCAAAAATTCGTCTACACTTTTAAGTTTGTCAGCACAGAATACCCTCAATACCTAAATTTGTAGCTCAAATTTGGGACTAACAAAGTCACTGGTGATAGCCCTAAAGTCCACAACAACCCTAGAAAATCTTGGATCTAATTTTGAAATGGGCTTTACAAATTGAGAACAAATTTAAAGTAACAAATAGAGACAAGAAACCTAGAGGAGCAATCTACCAAGTACGCACAAAAAAAATTACTTGAAAACTAAAACCCTACCAAAAAAACAAAAAAAAAATTTGGCTCTCTGCCAAACCTTTAAGTAAAACAAAAAAAATTTGTGTGAGCTAAAGCTTATTGCCATCCATCCTTTTTTCAATTCTCTACCATACAAAAAAGATCATCAGATCCCTGAAGGGAACCAACAGCAAAAATATAAAAACCATAAAGATTCAACAAAAAAAAAAACAAAAAAATAATTGAAGCTTCCAACCTTGATCTACACAATTTGAGGCCTTTTTTCATGCAATGGAGGTTAGATATGTGATCAAAAGGTTGAAAAAAGCAAGAAGTGAATTATTGGGTTTTTTTCAACCATCGGTAATGGCAGTAGGTGATGACCACAATAGAAGGCCGTCAAATATTAGGTTGTAGAGAGAGAGAAGGTTGCGATAGAAAGGTAGAGAGAAAAAGGTAGGAAAGAAAATTAAATAAAAAAAATTTAACTTTTATAGTTGTAAAAAAAATAAAATAGCAAAACAATCGCATTTTAGTCCAAACGATTCGTGTGTCGACCCGAGACCCGACTTAAAATCCATGCACCCGACTTGAAAACCCATCTCCTTTAACCTTTAATCTAAACTGGCTAGACCTGCTTGAACTAGGTTAAACTGCCCTAAACCGTTCCAGACCATTCTGAACCACGTCGAATCGCTCTAAATCGCACCGAACTACACTACACCGACTAAATTGCTCTAGACCATTTCGAACCAACCGAAATGCGCCCAATCGACCAGACCATTTTTGAACTATTGACGACATTGACCATGGGCATTTTCAGTATTTTTTCATAATTTTTTTCTTCTTTTCCTCAATTTTTTAAATATTTTCGTTATTATTATTATTTTTATTTTTATATATTTTTACTTTAATTTTGTGTGAATTTTGTTAGGAAAAATAAATGACTTTGAAAAAATGCTAAGGAAAATTTTGAAATATCAATTTTTCCTAAAATATTTTTTGAAAATAAAAATAAAAATATGAAAATTTTGTTTTTTAAAAAAAAGCAAAGGAAAAAGTTGAAATATTAATTTTTCCTTAAAATAAAATTTTGAAAATATTTAGGAAAAAGTTAAAATATCAATTTTTCCAAAATTTTTTAAGAATAAAAATAAAATAAGATAAGTATAAACAAAATAAACTTTTAAAAAATGCTAAGGAAAAAGTTTAAATATTAATTAAAAAAAAGTGACTTGACAATTTGAAGGCTCGTTATTTAGTTGTTTTATAGATATTAAAATTTCTTGAAGATATTATTTTATTTGAGAATTTTTCAATGATTATGAAAAAAGTTTCATGTTAGTTTGGAGTTTTACTTCAATATAACATGATCATGTTATATTTTAATTTCGGATCGTGATAAAAGTAATTTATGATGTTCTAATTTTATAAGCTACAATAATTTTTTTTTCACATATTTTAGTTATAATTTAGAATTAATATGCTATAAAATTCATAAATTATTAAAGAAAAGTACATAAAACAATTTTGGCATCTTGTTCCGGCGATAATTTTCTTTTATATTACTATCTGTGGATGCGATACACCTTTATTTGTGTGAATGATAATTCACACCTCCATTCCAGAAAATAACAATAACAGAGGACAGCATTACCACTAGATAATGGCCGCTATATTGTGTCACGGACGCTATTTAGGCGCCGATAACGATTTCCGCATGGGTCAATCGCACCTCAAGGCAAGCCGTAATGATTAGGCTCAAACAAAGAGATAAAAGGAAGACCTTGACTTCCAAAGCAAACTTGTTTAAATTCGATTGAGAGATTAATCTGAAATTTATCACTATAACATACTACTATCAAACCTGCAAAAATAAGCTCAAGATGGCCTCACCTGTACGGATCACTGCCCTTGTTCTTTATTACTGTGTTACAACTGCAGTTGCGGTTGCCCTTGTTCCAACTTTGGGTACTGTTTCGACCATGTTAGCCACAGCATCCTCGCTAGAGTTAGAAGCACAAGCTCTCCTCCGTTCTGGTTGGTGGACTTAGTATTTCGATGACATTTCAAATCGTTGCAAATGGCGATATATATCATGCAATAAAGCTGGAAGCATAACCCATATTCAACTTGGTGGTTGGATAATCGGTGATGTACTCAGAAAATTAAATCTCTCTTACTTTCCAAACCTTGTTTATCTTGGTCTTGATTCCTCTGAGGTAAATGGCAGCATCCCGCGTGAAAATGGGTGCTTTATCATCACTCAAGTATCTCAACCTATCGAACAAATTATCTAACAGGTAAGTTACCATACTCTCTTGGAAAACTAGATTAAAAGAGCTCTATCTTTGGGGTAACTATTTTGAATTTTCTATCCCCCTTGAATTGGGAAACTTGAAGAGTTTGTTGACTTTGAAAATGATGAGTTGCAGCATTACGGGTCGTATCCCTTCTAGCCTAGGTAATTTAATCAATTTGAAAAAGTTGAACCTATGTACTAATCAAATTACTGGTCCTATCCCTTTTATTTTTGATAATTTAACCAATTTGAAAAAGTTAATCCAATTATTAGTCCTATCCCTTCTACCCTGGGTAGTTTAACCAATTTGAAACAACTGAACCTAAGCTATAATCAAATTACTAGTTTTATTCCTTCTAACCTAGGTAATTTAACCATTTTGAATTGGACCTAAGCTATAATCAAATCACTGGGGCATTCCCTCCTTCGAGTGGTTTAATTTATTTGAAGTATTTGTACCTTGGTTCAAATCTTCTGCAAGGTCCGATCCCTCATGAAGTTGGAAATATGAAAATTTTGTTTAAATTGAATATCAGGAACAACAAATTCAAAGGTCTGATTCCTTCATCGCTATTTAATTTATACGGTTTGAACTCCTTGTATCTTGATTCAAATCTTTTAAAAGGTCCAAACCCTCATGAAGTTGAAAAAATGGAGAATCTAGTAGTTTTAAGTATTTCATCCAATCTTTTGGATTGTCCTTATCCGAATCAATAGTGAATTTAAACGCTTTAGGATACCTGGACCTCTCCGAAAACAAGTTGATTGGACCTCTTCCATCTCCAATTTGCGATTGCTCAAATTTACATACATTGTCTTTGAGAAACAACCATATAAATGGAAGCATTCCCTTTGAAATCCTCGATTGTCCCTTCAATCTTGATCTAAGTCATAACTTCATCCAGGTAGAAATACCGCATCAACATGACTACTTGTTTCACTTAAGTGGATCTCAGCCAAAATAATATAACAGGCATAATTCCAGAGTCCTTCAAGTCTTTGGTAAGGGTCAATCTGTCATATAATTCTCTTGAGGGTCCTATTCCAAATTACTTGGGTAATTTATATGCACCTGAGTCGTTTTGGGGCAACAAGAATTTGTGTGGAAACATAACAGGTTTCCCTCCTTGCCCGCTAGCTAGCAGCAAGGTAAAAATGGCTAAAATCATTGTTCCAGTTGTCCGTTTTTTAGCCATCTTGTATTCAGGATTTTTACTCTGCCTCAGATGCAGAGCTAAAAACAGCATTTCTGATCCAAATGTCACAAAAAATGGAGATATATTTTCAATATGGAACTTTGATGGAAGAATTGCATTTCAAGACATCATTGAGGCGACGGAGGACTTTGACATCCGATGTTGCACTGGCACATGGGGTTATGGTAGTGTTTATAGAGCACAATTACCAAGTGGAAAGATCGTTGCCTTAAAGAAACTTCACCATTTAGAAGCAGAGGTACCAGCTTTTGACAGGAGTTTCAGGAATGAGGCAAAACTATTAACAGAAATACTGCACAAGAACATTGTGAAGCTTCATGGATTTTGTCCCCACATGTTTTTGATTTATGAATACATGGAGCGAGGGAGCTTATTTTGTGTCCTTACAGATGACACTGAAGCAGTGGAGTTGGATTGGATCAAAAGGGTGAAAATAATCAAAGATAAAGGATGTGCTTTATCTTATCTGCATCATGATTGCCATCCTCCATTAGTTCATCGAGACATATCAAGCAATAACATATTATTGAACTCAAATCTGGAGGCTTCTGTCTCTGATTTTGGCACAGCTAGACTCCTTGACCCCGATTCATCCAATCAAACAATGCTTGTTGGAACATATGGATATGTTGCACCAGGTAATGTTTTCAAACCATGGGTGTGTTTTTGTTGGTTAATTCTATGTATTTGATCTCCTTGACCCTGATTCATCCAATCAAACAATTCTTTTTTTTTTAATGCAGAACTTACTTATACCATGGTTGTAACGGAAAAATGTGATGTCTATTCCTTTGGAGTATTGGCACTAGAAAGACTCATGGGAAAGCATCCCCAGGAACTCCCTGTATCACTATCAACATCATCTTCCAAAAATGTAATGCTAAGTGATATTTTGGATCCACGCCTATCACTTCCAAGAAGTCGAAGGATTGAACAGGATATTATTTTTGCTGCAATAATTGCGTTTGCGTGCTTAAGGCTGAAGCCAAACGTGCGTCTCAAGAGTTTCTTTCTCAAAAAAGACCATCAACGGAGCCTCTCCAAGCAATCTGTGTTGCAACTCAAGGACCATGAACTGTATATAGATGGTGGAGACAAGATTTGATGAGATAAAATAATCTCAAATAATATTCAAACCGAATATGTCGTGCAGAAAAAAACTCAAATTATCTCTATCTTATGTGAATCTAGTAGGAATCAAATAAATAGAAGTAACAAATAAATCACCAAACCACAAGCATAATGGCACAAGCAATTTGCGTGGAAAACCTCCCCAAAATAAAAAGTAAAAATCATGAACAGCAACAAATAATCTTCACTATCAAAATAATAAGAATACAAAGTTCTCTCTAGCTAAAACTAGAGGTATACAACCACAATATCTCAAGATTAAACAATCTTGCAAGAGAAAATTAGAGAAGTCTTAGCAAATTTAGGGATTAAGAAATACCCGCGAAATTAGTAGGTAAAAAACTTGAAACCCAATCTCCACCGTTCAAACTGAAGAACAATGAGTCATAAACACATTGATAAAATTTTAACTCAATCAAACAATGGATTGACCTCGATCAAACTACTTAACCAGAACTACACAAAACCCTCTTTTCTCCCTTTTTTTCTCTATTTTGCCGCTACATTCTCTTGTTTCTCTATAGGCACATGTGTTAGAGGAACTAGATCCAAGTTAATCAAACCATCACTACATCATGGAACTGATGTATCGGTCTTCTGAATATCTTGTATGGTCTGGTCTTCAACAAGAACAACATCCTTGCTTCTTATAAGTTTCTTCTACATTTGATCATAAAACTTGTAGTTAAACTCATCCTTGCCATAACCAAGGAACACACACTGTCTAGTCTTGACATAAAGCTTGGATCTCTCATCTTTAGGAATATGCACAAAAGCCTTACATCTAAAGGTGCGCAAGTAATTATAGGACACATCCTTGCCTGACTAAACTCTATCTGAAACATCAAAATCTAGAGGAACACATGGTGAGAGATTCAAAACATGTACAACTGTACTCAAAGCCTCACCCCAAAGAGATTTTGATAATTGTGCTTGTGAAAGCAAACATTTCACTTTTTCCATGAATGTCCTGTTTATCCTTTCGGTTAACCCATTCAACTGAAGAGTTTTATGAGGTGACCTTTGATGTCTAATACTTTGCTATCTACAACACTCATCAAAAGGTCCAGTGTACTCACCCCCATTATCAGTCCTTATGAATTTCCATTTTAACCCTATTTGTCTTTCAATTAAAGAATGAAATTGTTTAAATATATCTAACACTTGGTCTTTTGATTTCAAGGAATAAGCCCATATTTTCCTTGAATGATCATCTATAAAAGTCATAAAATAGATGGAACCACAAAGTGTTTTTGTTCTCATAGGACCACAAACATCAAAATATACTAAATAAAGTATACTTGGCTTTTTTTATGGAGGGGATGTGTTAAATGCAACTCGGTTTGTTTCCCTAGCAAGCAATGATCACACTTCTTCAAGGATACATTCTTCACTTCAAAAAGAAGATTTTTCTTTGCCAAAATCTTCAAACTCTTCTCGCTCATGTGACTAAGTCACTTGTACCAAAGCTCAGTTGTATCAGCATTATCTACTGCATTGATAATGGAATCAGATACCTTTGCCTGCATCGAATACAATGAGAAGCGCTTCAAACCCCTAGCTATAACCATAGAACTTTTAGTGAGCTTCCGCTGACCATCACAAAAAGTGTTACAAAACCCTTCATCATCAATCTTGCCTACAAAATCAAATTCATGCAAATAATGAAAATATGTTTAACATTTTTCAAGACTAACGTAGTGCCATTATTGGTCTCCAAGAACACATCTCCCATACTAATGGCTTTAGCTGAGCTATCATTACTCATTCTAACACTCCCCAAATCACTAGATGTGTAAGATGCAAAGTAGTCTTTTCGAGATATAGCATGAATTGTGGCACCAATATCAATCACCCAACTAGTCTCATGATGTGTAAGATTAACAACATCATCATCATATAAAATAAGAAAGTCATTTGTGATAGTAGCAACTTTATTAGCATCATTACCATCACCATTCTTCTATTTCTTATCTTTGTCATTATTGTTGTCTCTTTTCAACTTTCAGTAATATTTTGTTATATGCCTGTTCAGACCACAACAATGAAACTCAACATTGACAAATCTGTTGGATTTACTCTTGCTTCTGTCTCTATTCTTAAGACCTTTACTTTTACTCATCCCCTTATGTTCTGTGACTAAGAGCTTAGACTATAAAGAGAAACCCTATGACTGTCTTCTCATCTCTTTATTCAAAACATCACTCTTAACCAAATTTATAGTAATAATACCATTTAGGGTTGAGTTAGATAATATTGTTCTAAACGTCTCCCATGAGTTCGATAGTGTACCAAGAGCCATAAACCATGTATCTCATCTTCAAACTTGAGATTCATACCAGCCAATTAATTAATAATACCTTGATATGCATTCAAGTGATCTGTCATAAGAGTTCTATCGTGATATTTCAAACTTGTCAACTGCTTCATTAAAAATAGTTTATTATTTATTGTTTTTTTATCATACAACTTCTCAAGCTTGCTCCAAAGAGTGCATGCATGTGTTTCTCTACTAATATGATTCAAAATATTATCATTTACCTACTGTCTAATATAACCACATATATGTTGATGAAATAAACTCCATATAAGTGGCAAACACAAGCAAATAATAATCTTTCACATAAAGCAAGTCTTTAATCTTTCCTTTCCATATCTGGTAATTTGAACCATTCAAATTAATCATTCTACTTGTATTGGCTTTCATTATTCAACACAAGGCACAAATCAAATAGGCTGAGCTCTGATACCACTTTGATAGGATAAAATAATCTCAAACAATATTCAATCGAATTTGTCACACAGCAAAAAAATCAAATTATCCCTCTCTTATATGAATCTAGCAAGAATTAAACAAATAAAGCTAACAAATAAATCATCAAACCACAAGCACAAAGACACAAGCAATTTACATGAAAAATCTCCCCAAAACGAGGAGTGAAAATTACGGGCAGCAACAAATAATGTCCATTGTCAAAATAATAGGAATACAAAGTTCTCTCTAGCTAGAACTAGCGGTATACAGCCACAATATCTCAAAATTAAAAAATTTTGGTAAAGAAACAATTTTATAAGAAAAAAATAGAGAAGTTTTAACAAATTTAGAGATTAATAAAAACCCACGAAATCAGTAGATAAAAAACTTGAAACCCAATCTCCACCGTTCAGACTGAAGGATAGTGAGTCATAAACATACTGATAAAATTTTAGCTCAATAAAATAACAAATTAACCTTGATCAAACTACTTGACCGAAATTATACATAACCTTCTTTCCTCCCTTTTTTCTTTATTTTGCCTCCACACTGTCTTGTTCTTTTTTCAGCCATTTAAAGGTTTAAAACCCTATAACCAAGCATAAAAAGACTAAAATGTCCTTGGTGAATAGGCTTTAGTTTTAGGCCACCTCCACATTGAGGAAACTAAGCCCAACAAATCTACAATTAATGGGGAGATAAGTTACACCAAAGAGCCTATTCATACATGTTAGACATTACTTGAGGTCAAAAGCTTAACCTATTAGGATCTTGGATCCTTCATGTATATATATGACATCTTATTCATATTTTCTAATGATAAGGATTCTTTACTCACATGTGAACCATCTATATATGACATCTCATTCACATTTCCTAATGATGAGGGATTTTCACTTATGAGTTCTGATCAAGTCCCATCTCAGCTCCCCCATACAAGTAAATCCTATCAACACCTTTTTTGGGCCAGGTAATCTCACGTCTTGGATGGTCTCAGTGCACCTTAGGCCTAACATTCAACCTCACCTCTCTATGAGTCTAGGTTGTCTCAATGCCCCTCAAGCTTAGACTCAATCATAGCACACAACTTTGCTATCTAGGTTGCTTAAATGCCTCTCAAGCTTGGACTCAATCATAACCCTGTTGCCTAGGTTGTTTTAGTGCCTCTCAAGCTTGGCTTCAATCACAGCCTTAACCTTGCACTTTATCACAGATTGACTGAATACATCACCTTTTCATTCACATTTCTTGGTGATGAGGGATTTTCACTTATGAGTTTTGATCAAGTTTCATCTCGGCTCTCCCGTACGAGTAAATCCTATCAACACCTCCTTTGGGCCTAGCAACCTCATATTTTGGATGGTCTCAGTGCACCTTAGGCCCAGCGTTCAACCTTGCCTCTTTATGGGTCTAAGTTGTCTCAATGCCCATCAAGCTTGGACTCAATCATAGCACACAACCTTGTTGTATAAGTTGTTTCAGTGTCTCTCAAGCTTGGCTTCAATCACAACCTTAACCTTGCACTCTATCACAGATTGACTCAATACATCACCTTTTTAAGTGTTTCGATTCCATACATTCACTATGCCCAAGTCGAACCTTTGGCTCTAATACTAGTTGTTGAGGAGATATGTCACATTTGGAGATCACGGAAGCACACCAAAAAACCCATACATACATGTTAGACACCACTTGAGCCCAAAAATTTAAACTATTAGGTTATTGGGTTCTTAATGTATATATATGACATCTCATTCATATTTCCTAGTGATATGAATTCTTGACTCACATGTGAACCATCCCAACAAGATTCCATCTTATAATTCAGCCCAAGACGGTGAAATCCATGTCATTTCTTCAACTTAATTTTCTTGTCTGTTATTTGGTCTCTTCACTTTCTGTCTTTTCTTTCGATGTTAGAGGTTTGTCAATTCTAACATTGTAGTTCTGTAGTTCTGTTTAATGGCATTGGCGTTTTTGTTCTTGCAAATTTGAACCTTGACTGCATATTCTTATTGTCAATAATTCTAGCTGTGACAAGTGATTGAGAAACCATGTCCTGTTAATCACTCTTACCAAAGTTGGTTGGAAATGATGGAAATTTCAAACCAGTCTTCTGATCCATTGATTTAAAGACAAATTAAAGACCTGCTATTTAGATTTATCTGGGATCATGATGCTTGGAAGCTAGGCTAATTCAACTTTAGTTCCTTATCCAAGAGCCCATACCGAATTTACTTTGCAACTATAGATTTGAAAATACTTGGTAAATGCTTTGAAAACATCAATCGGTATTTTCTCTGGAAACTGTAAATACATTGCAAGAGAGGTTGGTTTCATTTTTTGGTATCGCCAGAGAATGGACATTTAGCCGAAAGGAACCATAGCTTTCCACCACCTAGATTCTGTATAGCAACAGTCTCACGCCAAATTCTGGAAATACCTCTGCTTCAACCAAACTCTTCATCGGCTCTGGAAACAAAGCAAAACCAAGGGCATAAATTTTGCCTTTGATAACAGTGCAACGACGATAGAAAGGGCCATTTTGCATGCGAGGGCCTTCCTTCCATCCCTGCTCTTGCTTTCCAGAACTTAAATCACAGAGTCAATAGAGATACACTGAGATAAAGGGCTATAGGCGTACTAAGTTCAGGTAATATATCATTGAAATTCAATAAAATTACTAAGCATTCCATATGATATGATTATGATATGATTAAGTGGATTCGAGCAAATTGAATGTAAAATTGATGATTTAGTCATCAAAGATATCGACAGTGGTTTTCATGGTCTTCAAATATTAGCAGGTAGATAAATGGGTAAAATCCCAAGAAAAAAGCCCCTCAAAACACACACTTAATTAGCCCTTTTTATTTTAAAATGCGATTTTTGACACTTTTAGTCAATATAATTATCTTTTAATAATTGAAATTTAAAAAATAAAAAAGCTAATTATATAATGATGAAAATATTTTTCATAATTCAATAATGATAAAAACATTTTAATTTCAAGTTTATCAACTCATGATAAGCAAATAAAAAGATCCATAATTATGAAAAAATTGAAGAAATAAATGAATCACTTAAGATTTTTTTTTTTTTTTTTTTTTTAACAATCAAAATGCTTATAATTTTGAAGTAAAAAATAAAAATCTAAATGAAATCATTATTCTATTTAAATTATAAGGGAAAATGGAGAAATATAAAACGAAAAATAATTAAAAAAAGAAAAACTAATTTATTTGCTTGAATGGACAAACTTGAATTAAAAATATTTTCATCATTACTTTATTAACCTTTTTAAAATTTTCTTTCAATTATCTAAGAATAATTATATTTTTCACATTTGTTGACTACCAATTAAAGAACCAAAAACTGTATTTTGAACCACAAGGGTACCTAATATATGAGCTGCAACAAAATTATTTAGGATAAAAGCTCTGGAAGCCAGCTCAGATGCATGGAAGGTGGCAACTCCATTGGCATCTTCTCAGATGCATAAACACAACTTTCAACTACCTAGTTTCCGTGTGGCCAAAAGTCTCATGCCAACCGTTTGGCCCCTGATACCAAACATCTGGAAACACCCCTGCCTCAACCAAGCCCTTCACCGGTTCTATTTGGCACATCAAGTGCTCGAAACGTCAATTTCATTGGCATAGAATCTTTTGAAACAACCTCCTCATACGTTAAGGAATAAGCAATCCGATCTTCAACTTCAGTAACATAGTACTCACCCCAAGCATGCATATAGAACAAAATGTCTTCTCCTAGATCAGTTGAATCGATTTCAAACTCGAGTTTGTCAACATCCTTGCCATCTGGAATGACATTCCTTTCATTTATGCTGGTTCAAGACATTGGAAAGATAATAGAAGAGTGATGGAGCTGTTTGCGAATCGACCTACTGTACAGGAGACATAATAAAGGATGTGAAGTGAAAAGGTGGATTCGTCTATAGAGCTCGTGCGGCACTATGTTTGGAGACTCAAGGCTTCCCCAACTTCCCCTCAAAAAATTGTTACCCCTAGAAAGACTTACAAGCATAACATGCTTTTAAAGTTTTGAATTGCACTATAGACAAACCTGATCAGTCACAAAACCATTTCGTCGTAAGAAAACTGAGACTTGATCAAGTCTTCGAAATGTTCTTGTTACAATACCTCATGAGACTTGAAAAATAATGTTAATTTTCAGACTTTGTTCACTAGCAGTCTGATTCTGCTAGTTCGAAGATGGGTTTTTAACCAATCATTTGCTTTTGTGATTTGGCCAGAGAAAACAGACATTTATCGTGCCTTGATTTATTAAATAAATACTACAGTAATATTAATCAAAAGAGTCATAATCCAACTTCAAACTGCAACTAAAAATATGCCTAACTGATGAAAGAAGTTTAAGAAATCTATTTCTTTTTTTTAATGATTAATTTTTTTAGGTGGACATTAAAGTTTCTTTTGCTTTTTTAATTTGCTTAGTTGGCATTTTAAATTTTTCACATAATACAACTTGTTTAGATTATGTGTCATGCCACATAGGATTTATTGTTAATTTAGATGGTCCAGCAAACTGAGGGATTACATTAACATACATTTAGGTAATTGAGGACTCAATTAAAATTTTTTAAACTTTAGGGCCCAATATAGAATTTGGCCCATAGTTTAGGGACCACACGTGCTATTAACTCTTAAGTTATTACTATTTAATATTATGTTATTATACATTTGCAACTATATTATCATCGATTTATTACTAAATTTTTGATTATTTACTATAAAGTTTTACTAATTTAATCGCCACTAAATTATCATGATTTACTACAAATTATAATTAATTTATTATCAAGTTGCCCATGATTTACTATTAAAGTATCAGTTGTCATTGATTGACTATTATATTGTCGATAATTTACTATTAAATTATACTCATTTACTTTTAAGTTTTCAATAATTAACTATTAAGTTATCAATTATTTATAGAGAAGGCAGTTTAACCTGTATCTGATGGGTTCCGACCTAATCCGATCTCTTAAGGTCTTTTTTTTTTATATATAAATCCAAAATCAGGTCAGGTGATAAAAAAAAAATCGAGATCAGGTTTTAGGCAAACCCAACCTTACCTAACCCAATATATATAATTATTTTTTAATTAATTAATTAATTTTATATTTTTATTTTTTTATTTTTATTTTTATTTTTATTAAAAAATAATATTTTATATTTAAAAAATATTTTATTAATCTCAGGTCGGTCCAATTTTATATAATGTCAAGTCGAGTCAATTAGAGTATAAAAAATTTAAAAAAATCGAGTTAAGTTGGGTTCGGGTATTATATATATATATATAGTAAAGTCAAGTTCGGGATGAGCAAAAACCTGCCCTGTCCTAACCCATTGCCATCTATAATTATTTACTACTAAATTATCATTCATTTATTTACTACTAAATTATTTATGATTGATACTACCAAGCTTATCAATTAATTAATATTAAACTAAAATCAATTTATCATGAATTTATTATTAAGTTATCATTAATTTATTATAAGTTATCAATAATTAACTACTAAGTTATCATTTATTTTTTTTTTAAGTTATCTGTTATTTACTACCATATTAATTATTATACATTTACAACTATGTTATAATTAACTTTTTACTAAGTTATTATACATTTAGTATTATGCTATCACTGATTTACTATAAAGTTACCAATTATTTACTATTAAACTATGATCGATATATTATTAATCTTATTAATGAAGAAAATGAAGGAATACAATAGTTTTCTTAATAAAAAAAAGTTTCATATTAATTGTAAATGAATTCAAAATTAATACATTTGTATATTTTTTTATTGAAATATCATATAGTACTAACCTTATTTGTTATATGAAGAAGATAGAGCTATATACAATAAGTCAATCTTTCATCTTCATTTTTGCTTAGTTATCTGAAAATATTTAATTTTTATTAAATAAATATTAAAATGCATAGTTTTAAAAATAAAATAAAATGAATTTCTAACTTTGGTATCTTTTCATGTCTTTTTTTAACTAAATTTCAATCATCAAAATAGCAAACTGGTTATATAGCACCCATTAAATTTAAAAAAAATTAATTTTGAGAATTAGCAATATAAATTTCCATGAATAATGTAATTTTGGTATAAGCACATTCAAAAAATGATTGTAATGAATTTTATTCCACCTTAAAAGAATTCATTAAAAATAGTTAATCTTTTTTTATTTGATAGTTCTATACTTAAAATAATTTATTTTGGGTCATTCAACTATCTAGATGTCCTCCACCTCTTGGTCTAATGGTTAAGCAAGCTTTATAAAGACATAAAGATCTTAGTTTCGAACCATGATCTCCTCCCCTTTTCCCCCTTATAAGATTCAAAAATTTTGAGAGAAATCAATCATATATAAATAAATAAATAAATAAATAAATATATATATATATATACAAATGAAAATAAAAATTGAGAGAAAATTAAATCACTCATTCACTATTTTACTCAAGATAAACAATTTTGATAAAAAATTACCAAAATCGAATTCTTAATTATTGCTAGTTTCACTACCTTTTAAATCATCTAATTCTATAGGCAAGCAATTCAATTAAAATTTTTAAAGTATTCAATGAATCATGAATTGCTAATTGTTAGTGACAGGTGTGTAATTAATTTGCATTTGATTTTATATTAGTTTTCATTTATGAGAATAATAATTAGAAAATTTTAGATGAAAAATACAAAAAAAAATAATTATAGAGTTTGGGTAAAACTGTAAGAATAATAAATATTAAAGAATTACTTAAAGGATTAATTGATGGAAGTTTAGATTTATTTGGTTATTTCATTAACTTTTTGTTAGTTGTTCATAGCTAATTATTCCCGACTTAAATATGATATCGTTAAAGTTGGAGGGATTGAAAGTTTTAAAAATGAATAAAATGTGGAAAAAAATAATGAGAAAAAACAAGTGATTTTATTTTTAAAATTAATGAAAAAAATCATACGTGATAAAATATAACTTTTTAAGTCACAATAATATAGTTTATTTCGTACGAAAATAATCCTTTTAATGTATTTTAAAATTAAAGTATTCATGTAATACCCGTAAAAAAAAAGAAATGGACTATTTTAAGTATTTTTATAAGTGGGGGACTCTTTAATGAAAAATGAGAAATGCAGAGGACTTATTGATAAATAACTTAATTTTTATTAATAGGGTTAACTTTTCAGTTTTCAGTCGACGACTAATCGAAAGAAAAATAGAAGCTTATTTCTCCTCTATTTCTTATACAAAAAAAATCAATTGAAGGATTCCAAGTGAAGGGAGAGAACAAATCTACAATGAGAAATTGTCTGTTAGAGGTAAGTAAATAATCTCTTTCAATTTTGGAGTATTGATGGTTAAGTCTTAAGGTGTATTTTGTAATCGAAAAATCCTAAAATTTTAGGGTTTTCATTATCCCTTTTCAGGCAGATGATTTAGACTTTAATTAGGGTCAAATTAAGTGTTGAAAAAGTTGGTAATGTGAATTTATTGCTGAAACAGAAATTTGATGGGAATAGAAAGGAAAATCTTTGTTTTGTATAAATCCTGATATGAATCCAGTGTTTGCAGTAATGAATTAAAGTTATGTTCTGTATTAAAGGGTTAAATACTACTACGATTATTATATATTGTTGGAAAGCATGTTGAATCTACTTTTTAATGAAATAAACCGGAGTTGAATTCGAGTTTTCTATGAAGAGTTATCCAATTTTTACCTAAGGATGTGCAGGCTGCCTAGTAGTAGCAATAGGGAGGAATTGCGAAATTTTTCTTAATTTTTATACAAGGATTTACAGATTAAGTCATATATGTTTGGAAAACTTATTGAGTCTACTTTCCAATGAAATAAGCAGAATTGAATTTGGAGTTACTTATGAATAAATACATTTTTATGAAAAGGTATACAGGCTGTCTGGCAACAGCATATAACGTGGATTTCAAAAATTGTTATAATTAATCCACAAAGAATCACAAGATGGGCCATATATGGTTAGAAATCTTGTCAAATCTAGTTTCTAACGCACTAAAAAACTTTTAATTCTGAATTGGATATCTTGAGTTATGATCATTTTAGTGAAAGTAGCGTAGGCTACCAGAATTAATTACTGGAGTTATTACTTGTTTAACTTAATTATTTTGGTATAAGTGGCCTCAAATGGGTTGATTAATTATTGTTATGTTAGAATTATCTTGAATAGGCTACTAATTTTTTGAGGGAGAAAAATTAGGTGGTGGAATTGGAAGAAGATAATTAGAATCTCACACACTTTGTTTGTTTTCGAATCTATATATATATATATATGTATGTATGTTTCTAAATGAATGAATATTTTATTTTATTATTTTTGATGCATGAAAATAGGATCAAACATATGATTATTTTGTGTTTCTCTATATAAATGATGGATCATGCTTATGAATGAAATGAGAAAATAATTTATATTTAAAGAATGATTTTGTGATGGCTACGTTTTTACATCCCTAGGAAGTGGGATCATCGACACCAAAACTAGTTCTACAGTTCTGGCTAACGGGTTATAATAGTTAGCATAGACATGATCATACGACCTTGCTAACGGGTTATAGTAGTTAGCGTAAAACCCTGGCTAGCGGGTTATAATAATTAGCAATGATCATGAAGATGAAATTATCGATACGACCAATGTCACGGGTTTTAGCAATGACCGTAGCTAATGATAAATGATTGATAATGATGATTTATGATTATGATGATTTTTAATGATTGATCCATGATTTGATGATATGTTTTGATTCTGATTTATGATCTATGAATGCTTAATAGAAAGCTTATTTTTAAACTATTTTTGACATTATGAGTTGATGAACGTTTTGAGAATGATCTATATGATATGTATAAAAAATGTTGTTTGATCTGGTGAGGTGTGTGAGCCTTTACTTACTGAACTGTGGTTTGCTCATTTTCTATTTTCTTTTCTTTTACAGATGTTATGAATGATAAGTATGATTAGCTTGAGAAGGGCTAGAAGAATTGAGCATTGGAAAACTACTTAGAAATTAAGATTTTATTTATTTATTTTAGTTGTAATACTCGACTTTGAACCTTTGAAGACTTGTTATCTAGTTATGTTACTTAATGAGAACCTTTATATTTGAGAGTTATTTAATGGTTATAGACTAGGCTTCGTATTGCTTTGAGATTTTACTTCAAGGTAATATGGTCGTGTTATATCTCGATTCGGGACGTGACAATTCATGATATAATAAAATAATAACAATTTAACTTTAAATTTCCTAAAAAAGGCGTCCATCGAGGAAGTAATGTTTCAAATTTAAAAAGTTATATTTTGGATACTTTTACTTTAGTTTATATATTTTATTTCATATAAAAATAATATTTTTTATTTCCATAAAAGTTACATTAATAAAAATCCAATAATAAAAAATTATTTAAATTAAAATTTATAAAAAATTACTAAAAATATTTTAATTAATCACTTTTAATTTATTTAAAATTAAATTTTTATTAAGTGTATTTTAATTGATTGGTTTTAATATTTTTAAAATTTACATTTTTGTATATAAAAAAATAAAAAAAATTTAATTATGAAATGATTGGATTCAAAATCCATCTATTATTTTTTTTCTTATTATATTAATGTTTTATCTTAACTTAAATTGTCATGCATAACAAATAAATGGTTGACGCAATTAATTAAGACTCATCTTCTTCAACAAAAAAATTGAGTTCGAGTCTTACTAATGATTATTTGTTGATATCATTTCGAATACATGATTTACAATCACATCGAAATCTTAAGTTCGAATCCTATTAATAATCACTTATTTCAGTTATATCAAATGTAAACTTGCAATCACCTATCTTGTATTGTTAAGAAAAAAAAAAAAGAGGCTATGCAACAATGGGGAAATAGGCGGGTAACCATTAAGTAAACACTGGGGCAAAAAGTACTTGGAGCATTCAGATTATTTTATGAGTTCTTTTCAGTAAAGTATAATTCCGCGTAGGTCAGTCGCCAAGGGAAAGCGTAACGAGTGGGCTCAAACAAGAAGATACATAGAAATAGAAGGAAGACCTTGACTTCCAAAGCAAACTTGTTTAAATTCGATTGAAAGATTGGTCTGGAAATGATCACTATAACACACTATTAACAAAACCGAAAAATATAAGCTCTATGATGGCCTCATCTGTGAGGATCACTGCCCTTGCTCTTTCTTACTGTGTTACAACTGCAGTTGTTGTGGTTGCGTTTGTTTCAAGTACTTTGGCTACTGGTTCGACCATGTTAGCCACTGCATCCTCGCTAAAGTTAGAAGCACAAGCCCTCCTCCGTTCTGGTTGGTGGAGTTGGTATAGCAATGACACTTCAAATCGTTGCGACTGGCCAGCTATATCATGCAATGAAGCTGGAAGCATAACCCATATTCAACTTGATTGATGGTCAATCGATGCTGAACTTGGAAATTTCAATTTCTCTTGCTTCCCAAACCTTGTTTATCTTGGTCTTAATTCCTCTGGGTTTACTGGCGGCATCCCGTCTGAAATAGGTGCCTTATCATCACTCAAGTACCTCGACCTGTCGTACAATTATCTAACAGGTGAGCTACCATGCTCTCTTGGAAAACTTATTCGATTAAAAGAGCTCGATCTTTCTGGGAACTATTTTGAAGGTCCTATCCCCCTTGAATTGGGAAACTTGAAGAGTTGGTTGCAACATTGCCGCTCTTAACCCTTTTACCTTGGGTAATTTAACCAGTTTGATTGACTTGGACCTAAGCCGTAACCATATTATTGGTTCCATCCTTTCTACCCTGGGTAATTTAATCAATTTGAAAAACTTGAACCTAAGCTATAACAATATTACTAATCCCATTCCTTCTACCGTGGGTAATGTAACCAAGTTAACAGACTTGGACCTAAGCGGTAACTATATTACTAGTCTCATCCCTTCCACCTTTGGTAATTTAACCAATTTGAAAAACTTGGACCTAAGCGATAACTATATTACTGGTCTCATTCCTTCTACACTGGGTAATTTGAAAAACTTGGACCTAAGCGGTAACCATATTACTGGTCTCATCCCTTCTACCCTTGGTAATTTAACCAATTTAACAAGCTTGGACCTAAGCCGTAAACATATTACTGGTCTCATCCCTTCTACCCTGGGTAATTTAATTAATTTGACAAACTTGGACCTAAATTATAACAATATTACTGATCCCATTTCTTCTTCTTTGGGTAATTTAACCAATTTGAAACAATTGGACCTAAGCTATAATCAAATCACTGAGGCATTCCCTCCTTTGAGTGGTTTAATTGATTTGAAGTATTTGTACCTTGGTTCGAATCTTCTGCAAGGTCCGATCCCTCGTGAAGTTGGAAATATGAAAATTTTGTTGGAACTACATCTCAATAACAATAGGTTCAAAGGTCTACTTCCTTCGTCACTGTCTAATTTATCTGATTTAGAATTTTTGTACCTTGATTCAAATCTTTTACAAGGTCCAATCCCTCGTGAAGTTGGAAATATGAAGAATCTAGTGGATTTAAATATTTCTTTCAATCTTTTGGATGGTCCCTTGCCCAAATCAATAGAGAATTTAAAAGCTTTAAGATACCTGGACCTCTCCGAAAACAAATTGATTGGACCTCTTCCATCTCTAATTTGGGATTGCTCAAATTTACAAACATTGTCTTTGAGAAACAACCATATAAATGGAAGCATTCCCTTTGAAATCTTCGATTGTCCTCGCACTCTTGATCTAAGTCATAACTTCATCCAGGGAGAAATACCGTATCAACATGATCACTTGGATTACTTGAGAGTTTTGGATCTCAGCCAAAATAATCTGAAGTGCTTAGTTCCTGAATCTTTCAAGCCTTTGGAAAGCCTCAATCTGTCATGTAATTCTCTAGAGGGTCCTATTCCAGACTACTTGAGTCACTTAAAAGAGTTTTGGATCTCAGCCAAAATAATCTAACAGGCATAATTCCTGAATCTTTCAAGAATTTCGAGAGCCTCAATCTGTCATATAATTCTCAGAGGGTCCTATTCCAGATTACTTGAGTAATTTCTTTGCTGCAGAGTCATTTCGAGGCAACAAGTATTTGTGTGGAAAGATAACAGGTTTCCCTCCTTGCCCGCCTCCCATTACTGCAACAGCGAGCAGCAAGGTAAAAATGGCTCTGCCACAGATGCAGAGCTAAAAACAGCACTTCTGATCCAAATGTCACAAAAAATGGAGATATATTTTCAATATGGAAATTTGATGGAAGAATTGCATTTGAAGACATCATTGAGGCAGCAGAGGACTTTGACATCCGATATTGCATTGGCACAGGGGGTTATGGCAGTGTTTATAGAGCACAATTACCATGTGGAAAGATTGTTGCCTTAAAGAAACTTCACCGTTTAGAAGCAGAGGTACCAGCTTTTGACAGGAGTTTCAGGAATGAGGCAAAACTATTAACAGAAACTCGGCACAAGAACATTGTGAAGCTTCATGGATTTTGTCTCCATAAACGTTGCATGTTTTTGATTTATGAATACTTGGAGCGAGGGATCTTATTCTGCGTCCTTACAGATGACACTGAAGGAGTGGAGTTGGATTGGATGAAAAGGGTGAAAATAATCAAAGATACAGCATGTGCTTTATCTTATCTGCATCATGATTGCCATCCTTCAATAGTTCATCGAGACATATCAAGCAATAACATATTATTGAACTCAAATCTGGAGGCTTCTGTCTCTGATTTTGGCACAGCTAGACTCCTTGACCCTGATTCATCCAATCAAACAATGCTTGTTGGTACCTATGGATATGTTGCGCTAGGTAATGTATTCAAACTATGGGTGTGTTTTTGTCTGTTTGTTCTAACTATTTGATCTCCTTCACTTTGATTGATCCAATCAAACAATTCCTTTTTTTTTTTTTGTATGCAGAACTTGCTTATACTATGGTTGTAACTGAAAAATGTGATGTCTATAGCTTTGGAGTACTGGCACTAGAAACGCTCATGGGAAAGCATCCTGGGGAACTCTTGGTATCACTATCAACATCATCTTCCAAAAATGTAATGCTAAGTGATATATTGGATCCACGCCTATCACTTCCAAGAATTCGAAGGATTGAACAGGATATTATTTTTGCTGCAACAATTGCATTTGCGTGCTTGAGGTTGAAACCAAAGTCCCGGCCAACAATGAAGCATGTGTCTCAAGAGTTTCTTTCTCGAAATAGACCATCAATGGAGCCTCTCCAAGCAATCTCTGTGTTGCAACTCAAGGACCATGAACTGTCTATGGATGGTGAAGGCAAGATTCCATCTCATAATTCTGGCCAAGAAGGTGAAATCCATGTCATTTCTTCAACTTAATTTTCATGTCTGTTATTTGTCTTTTCTTTCGATGTCAGATGTTTGTCAATTCTGATACTGTAATTCTGCAATTCTGCTTAATGTCCTTGGTTTCTTTGTTCTTGCAAATCTGAACCTTGACTGCATATTGTTATTGTCAATAATTCGAGCTGTGACTAGTGAGTGAGAAACCATGTCCTGTTAATCACTCTTACCGTAGTTTGTTGGAAATGATGGAAATTTAAAACCAGTCTTCTGATCCATTGATTTATAAACAAATTAAAGACCTACCATTTAGATTCATCTGGGATCATGATGCATGGGAGCTAGGTTAATTCAACTTTAATTACATATCTAAGAGCCCATACTGAATTTTCTTTGCAACTATAGATTTGAAAATACTTGTTAAATGCCTTGAAAACATCAATATGGTTCTAACATCCTAATATGGACAATCAAAAATTGCATTCTTCAAACCAGAAGTGCATGGAATATCATTTTATATTTGTAAAACTAAAGTAAAATTGATGCTGTAGTCATCAAAGATATCCGCAGTGGTTTTCAAAATAACCTGGGACAATTAGTAATAATCACTCTTGTTTCTAAATAATTAAAAATGACCAGCATTATTATTTCCCCAAGCATGCACAAATGGTCATCTTAAGTCTTAATGCATTCAAACTTCGAACTGTTTAAAGAAAAGAAAAGAAATAGATTAAAGTTTATGATATTGCAGTTGTTTGAAGATCCGAGCTAGTCACTTATAGTTAAACCACAAGGGTACCTAGTAGATGAGCTGCAACAATATTATTAAGAATATAAGCTCTGGAAGCCAGCTTAGATGCATGGAAGATGGCAACCCCATCGGTATCTTCTCTAGAAACTGTAAATACATTGCAAGAGACGTTGGTTTCTTTTTTGATATCGCCAGAGCAAGGCCATTTAGCCGAAGGGAAGCATAGCTTTCCACCACCTAGATTCTGTATAGCGACAGTCTCATGCTAAATATTTGGAAACACCTCTGCTTCAACCAAACCCTTCATCGGCTCTGGAAACAAGCCAAAACCAAGGGCATAAATCTTGCCATTGATAACAGTGCAATGATGATAGAAAAGGCCATTTTGCATGCGAGGGCCTTCCTTCCATCGCTGCTCTTGCTTTCCAGAACTTAAATCACAGAGTCAATAGAGATGCACTTAAATAAAGGGCTGTACGCCTATTTAGTTAAGGTAATATTCATTGAAATTCAATAAGATTACTAAGCATTCCATATGATATGATTAAGTGGATTCGAGCAAATTAAATGTGGTATCACTAAAAGCGAGTCTTCATCGCTTCTAATATTTCTCTTCACATATTTAACTGTTGAATCCCATGTTCTCCAAAATTCAACTAAAACATTACTTATAATTTGAAATTTTCCAGCAACAGAAGACAATGTGGGACACCCCACCATGGATGCTCCAAAAGCCAAAAACTACTTTCCCTCCAGAAGAGGATAGTAAGAAACCTCATTTTGTGCAGATTACAAAGGGTATGCTGATTTTGCTTTGTTGAAAAATCAAGAGCACCAGCTCCTCCTGAACTCCCGGGGTGATGGAGAATATTTAGCTTTGGTCATGTCACAACAACAATTCAAGAACCATTTTGAGGAGACATACCAGTGACCACTCGGGCCCTAGAATGTAACTTCATAGTTGCTTTCCAGTTTCCACCTTTCTCTTAATGAGCGCAAGAAATTGCTTTCAAATGGATAAATTTTTCATTTCTTAAATGCCAAACAAAACTCTTACCCTACAACTTTTGCTTTATTATCACGGTTGTCTGGAGAAAAGCATCAAAGAGGTTTACCTTATATTGAAGCGACAACAGAAATCATTGAACATTCTAAAGTTTTGACATTTGAAGTAGGCTCAACTTAGTAATGCACCAACTAGCTCTAGCTGCAATAATTAGCAAATTATCACCATATACAGCGGGCAAGTAATGGAGTATTCATTTCTTGTCGCAATGGCTGGATATGAAAGCATCTGCTGGTGCGAATGTTATGCGATGAACAAACAGTAGGAATATTAATCTGAAAAACGAATTAAGACAATTAAAAGGTGAAATGAACAGGAAACCATTTTCATTAATTCCAAAAAGCTCTTCATTGTTTTGCACAGGAGTTTCTTCGAATTGATCACCTTCATATTGGAGAACATTCCAGTAAATACTCACTATTAAGAAAGAACAAGTCAGCATGAACTTCCAAACTCATGGCCGATGTTCATTTTCCCAATGATTACTTGAATCCCCAGAACGAAAACATGTAATGAAATGGTAAAGAGCCGGGGTGGGCAAATACTCAATGTAAAGGTTGGCCAACATTAGGTTTGGGTGATTGGTGAAGATGATTATTATGATACGGAGAGACATGCGGACCATTCGGAGAGGACAGGCTTCTGGTAGGTTGTCCGTCCCTTAACAACAACCCTGCCTGCACTCTACTGCCAGTTCTAGATTTCGAAGAGGATCCCATGCGCTCTAACTGTATGGCTTGGAATTGGGAAGAAGTATAAGCCATATCCTTAAGATTTGGCAGAGGCTTTAGGGCTTCAACAACTTCACTCATCAGAGGTCTGGCTTTTGGATCACGGCTAAGGCAAAGGGCAGCCAATTGAATTGCTTTCTGAGCACCTTTTATTGAAAAGTGTCCTTCAAGGCGGGGATCCATAAGTCGATAAAACCTTCTTCTCTCTCCAAGATAGGGTCGAGCCCATTCCACCAGGTTATGCTCCCCAGTTGGTCGGTTTTTGTCCATGGATCTTCGGCCCGTCAACATCTCAAGCAGAACCACCCCAAAGCTAAAGACGTCACTCTTTGATGTAAGATGCCCTGGAAAAATATGGTTCTCATTAGGTAGAAAATTTTCTTGTTTCTATTTCCTTTTTTCTGTCTTCCATTTTTGAAGAGGAGAACTGATCTCAATTGCATATTCAGTTTGTTGAGAACCCATAAACTTATACTCTAGTTCATGTTTAAGAGATCAACAAGTTCATAGAAAAAAGCCAATAAATGTAAATTAATCTTCAAAGGATTCAACCATATTTACCTGTCATAACATACTCAGGAGCTGCATAACCATAAGTTCCCATCACACGAGTAGATACATGAGTCTTATCTCCCTCTGGACCATCTTTGGCAAGTCCAAAGTCAGAAAGTTTGGCATTGTAATCCTGGTGAAGATTTCATAATTTTTCAGAAAAGGGACGATACAAGTTAAAGAACACAAATTATTTTTACTATACTAGTCACACACCGCATCCAACAGTATATTCGATGTTTTAAAGTCTCGATATATTACTGGCCGTTCAGCCTCCTCATGAAGAAAAGCAAGGCCCTTTGCAGCACCAAGTGCAATTTTCATTCTGGTGGACCAAGGAAGAGGCATGGACCCTGATAAAATGAATGAATGAATAAATAAATAATCGTTACCTAGAGCATATATAGAAAAAAAAATCTCCTAAAAACCCTCATATCTTCACTAGAAATATATCCCCGTGGAATTGTTAGCTGAAATTGTTTTTTCATCCTAGTGTTTGCAAGTGAGATCAAAACTTCTTCAACACACTTACACAATGCCATTGGCAAGTAAAACCAAACTCATAGAAGAAGAAATTGGATTGGGTAAAGAAACACTACAGTGCTCAGTTAATTTGTAGGGCAACAAACTAAAGATATGAATAAAAAAATGCCAGTTCCAATCCTTATTCCAACTTTATAGGTAGCTTGTTATCTTAATCCAGTTTAAGAAGTACTATAACCATCAACTAAAATATTCTATCCTTCAACAAAACTACATAGATAAATCCACATCCAACAGTGAGGGTAAATTCCAGCACAAAATATAGAAATATCTTAAAATATACATTTTGAACCCCACTAACTCTTATAAATAAGCTTGTTTCTTATGAATAGGCTATAATGTTCGCTATTAGCTTACCTTTGGTAAATCTCTACCAACTATAGACAGACAAGCAAAGCAAGTTAATAAATCTAGTAATACTAAGTTTAGTTACGTACTTCGAAAGAGGTGATTCTCCAAGCTTCCTCGAGTCATAAACTCATAGACAAGTAGCCTTTGATCATCCTCAATGCAAAAACCAATCAACTTGACCAAATTAGAATGGAGGAGATCACCAAGATAATTAACTTCAGCCTGGCTCATACAAAAGAGACCAAAGCATAATTCAACTGCTTAATCAATATAATAGCAGAATGAGACAAGATATAAAAGATTATGATGTGATTTTGTGCGTTAATAAATACTAAAATACAGATGGAGTCTCTTACAAGCCATTCTCTATGGCCCTGAAGTCCATCATGGTTAAGGGTTTTGACTGCAACAGGCAACCCTGCACCTGGTTTTACTGGAGCAGTTCCATTCTCATTTATCCAACCTTTGAATACACAACCAAACCCACCTTCACCAAGAAGACTCTCAGGTCTAAAACTCCTGGTCGCTAACTTAAGCTCGTTAAAGGAGAATTTCCGAAGCTGAGAAGCAACTTTAAGCTCCTTGCTTATCTTTGGAGTGGATGGTGTACTTTCAGCGTTGGTAGTAGTTGAAGGTGACACAACTGGAACAACCGGTTGACCTGTGCTGGTGTCATTTGACTCATTGGTGGTGTCATTTGACTCATTCGTTGATTTAATTTCATCTGATTTACACAAAAAGAGTTTCTTAAATAGCGAAAAGATTAGAACTCCTTGTGGTCAGCAAATGAAATTGCAGACGCTAAACAGATTTTCATGCACAAACAACGTGGCTATTCCAAATGCTTATAATATTTCTTATTGCACATATAAACTATATTTAACATTTTGCATTTACTGCCTGTGCCATCGTAAAAAGATAAGACTAATCAAAATAGGAAAGAAACAGAGAACCCTTGTGTCTTATCCCATCATTACACCTCCAAAAGGAGGGGGATGAACACGATCGGATGACCACGTGGCCGAATTCCCAAGGTCATCACCCATCACACCCCATTTTCATTACGCATTACACAACAAACAATAATCTGCAAGGCGACAATCTCAGTGAACGTAAATTTTAAGGGAATTACACAGTTGGTGAAATTATAATCCGCCAAATATGCACAAAAGGAAAGCAATCATTGCATACGGCAAGAGAATTGGATAGATATCAATATCCAAATGGCACATATTATGCTTGGTAAAGCATAGAACTGAATCAACCAACAGTACATGCTTCATCCGATATCCATGTGGCAGCAAATTTATACAGTTAGCATATCAACATATAGTTAGAAAGCCAAACAATGGATAAAAATGACCGATCAGACAACATGGACAAAGAAACTTAAAATGTCAAATTGCCAATAAGCATAATATAACATTCTTGCCAAAGCAGATAATGAAATTAAACACATTATGGATTTCATTTCAGCATTCTTATAGCAACAAACAGAACATTTTTACACCAATAGGATTGTTCCATAGCCAAATAATCTATCAATATCTAACTGGAAATACAATCAAGCAACATGAACAAAGAAACTGCAAAAATAGAAAAATAAAACCAAGTAAAAATAAATTAAATTTGCAAACCATATTGAGTGCTAGTGCCACTAGTGGAACCCTCCACTTTGGCCCTTGGAGACAAGCAGCTTCCCATAAACCTAAACTTAATCCAACAACCAGGCTCCCCATCTTCACTATCTTTCTTCTTCTTTCCCTTTGATTTTCCAACATTCCAAGGCCCCACCTGGATATCACCTGGACCTAATCCCATTTTGCAAGTAACCTTCACACTAAATTCCCATATCTCAAAAACACTTCATTTCACCATAAAACATCCAAAAACATCAGTTTCATTTTTCTTTTCAAACAACATTAATAATCAAAACCAACCAAACACAGAAAAATCCTAGAATTCCCATGAAAAAAGATACCAACTTTTTTAAAGCCTTAATTCCCTAAAAACAACACAAAATGACATAAAGCAAGATTAGAAAATGGGTCTAAAAATAAATGCCACTTAATGAAAAGGACATGCAACGCAAGAAATCCACTCAAAAGAGTAATCCATAGCTAATATAAAGAAGAAAGCGAAAATTCAAAGCAAAAATAAATCCCCAGAGGCCAAATCCCAGAATGTGAATAGTAAAGAGCCAAAAAATGACCCCAGAATCTTCAGTTTAATCTTAGTCTAACCACAAACTAATTTAAACTCAAATTTACTTCAAAGAGTTACAAAAACAAAAGACGTTAAGACACAAAACAAAAGGGAGAGTAAAGAGTTTAAATTTCATTTTTCAAAGAAGGGAAAGTAATGCAAGCAGTTGATAAATGGGAAAACTTTGAATGCTAAAATGAAAGAGAAGAACAAAAAATGAGAGACAGAGAAAAGTGGGGAAAAGAGAAACGTGCGGTATTTTCGCGTGAAAAGAAGTGAGAGAGTTGGGAGTGTTTGTGTTTTTGTGTTTTTGAGAGAGCAGTTTAAAAACCAAATTATAAAAAAACACACACAGAGCTTGGTTGGCTTTGGCTTATCTTGATCAAAGGCAACAGGCTACAACGTTTGCTTTTTTATTTTGTTTTTGTCTTTTAGTTGTAAAGACTTAAATGAGAAATAAATAAATGACAATGAAATATTTATGAACATTTGTTTGCATATATATTATTAGAGAAATTAGAAATTAGAATTTGTCTTTCAAAGCCCATAGAATCAAGGGCAAGACAGATGGAAATAGCCCAGAAAAGATAAAAAATTCAACCCCTTTTTCTTTTTTTTTTTAATGAGACTAATTCAAATTTTTTTGTGAATTTGTAATCCAATAAAAAAGGGCATTTCCTTCTTGTAAATGTTTCTTACTTGGTTATCGGCTATAAAAGAGTATTTATGAATGTTATGTCAATTACAACGTAAAAGCTTAACTAAATCCGAATTTAATTAAGTTAATTCATATAATTATTTTAAAAAAATATTATTATTTTTTATTTTAAGTTGTGACACTCTTTATATGAAATTTGCAATATGAAAGAAACAAGTTATGGAAATTTATAATAATCTATCGTTTGTAGTGCATATGTGAGATTTTGTATATTTTCCAGTCAGTATTTGAGGGCCTAGGCTAACAGGCTGCTGTATTGATGCTGTGAAATGTCGAGTGTCCTGATAGAAAAGATGATGGGGGTTTCCCATTTTACCATAGCTCTTTTCTGTGTTCCTAATTTTACAATGTTTTGCTTGGAATATTATTGAGAAACACTTTCCTGCCACTGACTCAAAGAAAGTCTTATTGGACTTGATGAATGGTTATAAATATTAAACTTTCTTCCACTCTCTCCTTGGCAAATGCATGAATTGGGCTGTTGGCTTTGTATTTTATGCATTAATTTTGGCATTTTAGACTTGGTTCAAAGGATGGGGGACAAGGGCCTTGGCCCAATGGCTACCAATTAGCCCTTTAAAGGAACAATCACTTCTAAATTTTGGGATATGTCAGATAAACTCTATAAAAGCCTGGACACTGCGCCATGTTTGCAACAGAGCCAAGAGCATCAATCCAATAATACTTTTATGTAAGAATAAATGCCTACCAGCTCTCTCCTACTAGGAAAATACATACTTATACCAGTTTCCTCTCATTAATTTCATCAAAATCTTACAATAAGTCAGTTCAATCTGTTATAGATTACAAACTTTATTTCTTTCCCTATGTCTGAGAATTGGCTGCCTCCAGCATGTTATATACATAAACAAGAACAAAAATAAACCAAGCTAAGCATAACAATGAAGATAAGTGTTGATAAATCTGACAGAAAACTTTTACTGTTGAATTAGTAACCAAAATTTATTGTGTTACTGATCAGAAGGTGCCTATTGTTGCTGAACAGAACACGCGCGTCTCTCGTTGTCTGTCAATGTACAGCATAAACTTGTAGGCTCCATTGATCAGGAACCAGGACCGGTCAAGTTACATTGGTTTGAACTATGTTTTTGTGTCAATTCTGAGTTACAGAATGCACATGTTTGCACCTTCTAAATTTTGAAGTGTGGTATGTCACATATTCTTGAACAAGATTTTTGAGCCAACATTGTATTGTACCTCCCTTGACAGATAGATAAACATGAATTTGTTCGGATTTTATTGCCCCACTGAATGGCTTGATGCCAGAAGTACTTACAAATATAAAGGGTAATGGATGCCTTGCCTTTGTAACTGCGGCTCTGGGTATGATTAACAAGCTTTTGGAATCCATACCTTATAATCTTCACCTTCTTGGTTTGTAATTACTAATTCTGCATTTTAAAATTATCAAATCCTTGACAAGCTGAACTAGAATAAATAATTTTAAACACGACAAAATGATATAATATAAAAATGATACAAAAAAATATCAAAACGATATAGTTTAAAATTAAACAAAAATCATGCAAAAGTTTGATACAAATCAAAATTTTATTTCGTGTTTGACGTGAATTGACGAATTGGAAGATAACAATTTTTGAATTTTACATATATCATACATAAAATAAATACAACACAGATACACACAAATAATCAAATAAAATGAACAAGTATTAAACTATGCCTCTGTCAGAGTTTTTAAGCTAGTCTAGTTTCAGTGCTACAGGTAGGCTGACAGAACCAATCAGTCAAACTGGGAAAAAAAAAAAAAAAAAGCCAATCAGGGTATAAAGAAGGTTATCTCAGGAATGAATCAACTCTAATTCACAGATATCAGGGTCACAAATTCAATAGTTGCTTCAAGTTAAAATAAGGAATCTTTTATCCTGAACAGTGCCAAGTTGGAGTAGGACAAGCAGTCATTTGATTTCAGTATCTGGATCTAAGAAACCTTCGGCTAACCATAAAGCTAAGCAATGCACAATTGCTTAAATTATCAGAAAATCTTTAGCAGAAGATTTTGAATAGATTTAACAGTTAACCCAGGAACATGATGGAAAGGACCTTTCTCCAAAGGGAAGATAATGAGATAAGCTTAGAGGTATTGTACCAAACAATAATCAACTTGAGCATGAAGAATTACAAGTCTATAATTTTTTCATATTATCCAAAACTGAACTGACCACTTCTAATCAAGACTTTTATTATATTCACAACATAAGTTGCCCTTTTGCCTAAGAAGTATCCCAGAAATTTTTTAAATCTTGCACTAACACTTCCATTTTTGGTTCCTCGAGATGCATTTTTAACTGATCTTGCCAAAGCTCACATCTAAATTCTTGTGTGAAAGTTTTTGAACAGATTTTATCCCCCGTGATCCACGATACGGCCTGAAACTCCTACAGTAAGAGAAAAAATGAGGAGATAGAGGTAAGTCACAGTACAATTGTGAACCCAGCTTTGGATCCTTGTAACACATGAAAGTATAAATTGCCATAATCTAAAAGGTTTGAAGGATGGTTCATGTCTTTCTGCCACTTAATTCATTTGATACTGTTAAAACCAAACACACTTGCAAGAAGGTGTTTTTTCCATGGTTTTTTTATAACAAGCAATATAACAATACTTGCAGCTCAAGTTGATTACTCTATTGAGTTTTATAAGCTATGAGAGTTGACCTATCACATATTCATGTGCCCTGCAATGAATCCCTTTAAACAAAACATAAACACCATATGCATGATACCCCCACATCCCTTCCCTTGATATTTTTAATCATAATTTGAAACATGGCAAGAATTTTGGTTATTTGGATATCAGGGGATCGATTATTCTAATAACTACTGCATAATAAACTGTCATATCAGTGTGATCACCCTGTAAGGTCAACGTCACCGTTATTTCAGAGTATTTTTGAAAGAGAACATAAAAAAATTGTTGACACAGCTTTTCATCTGTTACCATGATTTCAGTACCCTCTGATCAGGTCCTTAAGGATATATATATATATAATATTTCAATAAGAACATAGATTATGAGTAGGGTTGGCATCGGGTTCGGGACGGATTTTGCTCGCCTCGAACCCGACCTGATTTTTTATTTTATTAAATCCGAACTCGACTCTATTCGAATTTTTTTTTTTTTTTTATATTCAAATCCGACTCGATCCGATACTATGTAAACCGTACTTGATCCGACCTGAAATTAATAAAATATTATTTTTTAAAATATAAAATATTATTTTTTTAAATATAAATATTTAAAAATATCATTATATAAATATATAAATATATATATAATTAATTAATTAATTAAAAATAATTTTTTATATAATGTCGGGTCGGATCGGTCGGATTTTAGGCAAACCCGAACCGACCCGACCCCGATTGTTCCCTAACTTTATCCAACCCGAAACCAAAATTTCAAAAAAAAAAAAATCGACCACATAGGGTCGGGTCGAGCCGGAACCCGTCGGAGACGGGTTTGATTGCCGTCCCTAATTATGGGAGACTGGCCTTAAATGCTGTGATCAAACAATCAACAAAAACAATTACACATGATGATTAAACAACTTGCCTGATGACATACCATTGTGATGCGCAAATGGTATTGGCAGCTGTATTATACTTTTCATGTAGCCATCGGATTGTTCTTACATATCAAACTTTCTTCAATAATGCATATAGGAATCAAAATCTATAACCTAAATTTAGTGAAGCAAGCCTGCATATCCACATTAGGAAGAACTCAAGACATTCAATCTGTAACATACGCTATACAATCATCCTCTTGACGTATTTTAGTTGTGGATATATATAGGAAATTTCCAAATTGTCAAAGTGATTATGCATCAGGTACTGTTATTAATATGCAGTTCAACCTTATTTTACCTTTCACCGGCATTTTATTATTCTTAATTGTGCCTGTTTGCACTAAATGCTATAATTAATGTTGGATAGTAATATCAGTTAATGATAATCAGGAAGATTCTATAAACAAAGTTGTCCATAATTAAACACAAATGATGAACAATTTGTGATCTGATGAGAAGTTAGAAGCATGAAAGAGACAGAGGAAGAGCGTCTGTTGCTTTGTTGAATGATAGGGGAAGTGGTGACAGTAGGTCACATGGATATCCTACAGGAAGGGGGTGCACAGTTAGATACTTTCTTTCGTCAGATGAAAATATACAAACGTCCCCTTCAAAAACCAAAGCAATGTCCATTTCCTAACCCTCAATTCGTTTTCTTTTTTCCTATCTCCTTGGCTTCTTTCCCCTTGGAATGTGTGCTCAGAATCTTCCTCTCCTTTTTTCTGGCCTATCTTGATGTTTTCATTAACTCTACCAACACCCTTTTAATCTCATCACTGATTTATATGAAGTCAGCCAATTTGCTTCTCATTACATGAACTTTCTTCAAAGCAATTCCATGAAATTTTTTAAATGTTGATTGTGTAGCAAACCCATATGATTCCCAAGCACCAACAACAATTAAAAAATGAAAAAACAATCAAGGAGAGACTCCCTTTTTATTTCATGGCCCATGCTCCATGCCAGAGCTGGAAAACCACTCAGTGGCGCATGTACCTTAACTAAATTTCCTTTTTTTTTTTCTCTACTATGACCCAACCTAGCAAAAATATCACAATTCACTAAAGCATGGGAAGAAAAATGTATTATTCAGAGCCAACCATCCCTCCATATTTATTTTCTGCCCAAATGATGTTGAAACGAATATGTCCAATTCTATACAACAATCTACAGCCAAAACAAGAATCTGAAGTTGACAGGAAAATTCCTAATTTTCTTCTCAACTTGCTTAGCCAAAGCTGAAGTGCATAACAACAGTGTGGTACTTCAGTAGTGGTATTTGTTGGACAATTGGTCTTACTTCAATGGAAATTTTGTTGCTCACCCCATGGCCAGAATCCTTGCTGCTCATCTACTCCATTGAACATATGGCAAAAGCTCTCTTCTTGAACCACTTGATCAAGTTTTGGGCATTGAAGGTCTGGTCTTGATGAGCCTTGGAGAAGTTGAGTCATGCTTGCTGGCCTGATGGATGAAGGGAAGAGATGTTTACTGCTCAACTGTGAAGACGGCGTGCCGTTTATAACTGTTGTTCTTGAGATATCTAAGTTCACATCACAACTGTTATCGCTTCCATTGCTCCATGAACCCTCATTTTCTTTCTTGATGCTGATTTCGTTTGAATCTTTGGTTTTCAAAGACAATAACTACAGTATCATTGAAACCAAAAAATTAATCAATGTGAAGAGTTGAGTAATGCCAAAGAATTACACCCAATTTCATGTGCCTTTTAAGTGGAGAAAAGAAAAAACAATTGCAACTGTGCATACTCGACCGCCTACCAAGGATTAAAATAACTTATATTCCTGAAAGGTGCTGCTTCTGACACTGATATTTCATATTCGTGATCAACTAATCTTGCAGAATCACTAAAATAAGGAATTCGATGACTTTGATGAACATTGTTAATGTTGGATCAAGAACTTAACCAAAAGTACTAACGTGCTGTCAGGATTAACATTACACAGAAAATTCTTAGCAACTGAAATACTAACAATATAAATCTGATGTAACAGGTTATATGTTCATAAATCAGCATTCCTCTTATAAGAGGAAAGCCTCATTTTAACCCTTCTTGACTTCAATTTCTAGCTAAAAGCTCATGAAACTGAGAAGATTAATTTATTTTTTCTAGCCAACTTCTGTTCTATAGACTTGATGCAAATCAGCAGCTCAAGAATATTGAATGGAAAAAGACTCAGTCACTAGTTTAGAAACTGTTGAAGATATGCTCAGATATATTGCTGTTCCAAATTTCTTCCTCCTCCAAAACCTAATATGAATTGCTGTGTTAAAATTCTTTAAGGCATAAAACTGAAAACTGTCTCATTGATGAAGATAAGATCATAAGAACCATTACCTGGGCACTAAGTTTCTTGTTTTGTGCTTGAAGGGCATCATTGTCAGCCTTGAGTGCTTCAAACTTTTTTTTCAAGACATCATAATCTTTCTCCAATTGCTTGGTTTTCCACCTAGCCCTCCTGTTTTGAAACCATATAGCTATCTGCCTAGGTTGTAACCCCAAAGCCTTAGCCAGCTGCATTTTCCTCTCAGGTTCAAGCTTGTTACCCAACTCAAAACTCTTCTCCAGTGCCTTCACTTGTTCCAAGTTGAGCCTCTTCTTCTTCTCCCCAAGATTTGATCCATCATCCGACAACTCATCATCTCCATGAACTTCCTCAGACTTGTCAACCCCTGAGAAAGATACTGATCTCTTCACCATAAAAGGTGCACCACCTATAACCAAACAAAACAAAAACCACCCCTCAACTTCCATATACAAACAGATACAAATCAATATTATAAACCAAAAAAAAAAAAAAAAAGATATATAGACAGAGACAGAGAAAGAAAGAAAGAAAGAGAGAGATACCATGGAAGAGCTGAGGAGGGCAAGAAGGAAGCAGGGAAGTAGGGGAAGGGAGATGGTCATTGTGATCTTCATGGGGTTGGAACATGAAAGCATAAGGAGGGAAGGCCATGTCAATGCTAAAAATCGTTCATGCACTTGACTTGGATTCTGGGAGAAGGGTTAAGGGGCCTAATAAGAGGGAGAGAGGAGGGTGGGGTTATGGATTATATGGACTGACTCCCATATAACTCTATCATGGTTGACAGGTTATAGGAAGAAGACATGGGAGGAGCGGTGGTGATGGGGGTTCAGAGACTGAAAGACAGCGATTTTTAGGTAGAGAGAGAGTAAACGAGAGGTGTGAAATTTGTAATATATCACAGATTGGAGCTTCCCTGGACCCATCCTCTGATATACTCTCTCTCTCCTCTAAAAACACTTACACATGGTTTTATTACATACAAATCCCCCTGGAAATTTAACAGTTTAAAACTTGTTGTTATTCATGATTCAATTCATTTGCCTCTACTTTAAAGACATGTAAAACATTACTATTATTTTTTTCTTTGTCAACAAACACCACATGATATCTTCGTATTTTCTTAAAGTTTTGTGTTTGAATTAAATCTCCAACGTAACGTTAAACAAGACACGAATTTTCTTCTTCTTTTTTTCTTTTTTTTAACTTATGCATCAGGATTTGAAATTTGACGATCAAAACAAGATACAAAATGTCGACCTACGATTGTGATTTCTTTGGATCGTAATTTTTAGTCGCAATTGCAACATCAAACTTGGCCTAAATCATCCAAGCTTGATGAAAAGCGACATGTTCACTTCAAATCTTTGGATTCGATCTTTATATTTGGTTGTTGTTCTCAATTCCATAACATAAGTTGTATCAGTTGTCAATTTAATAGAAGTTGCAGTGTCACATTTCTCATTGTGAAGTATGAAAATAATTAGCCTTAGTTTTCAGTGGCATATGGTAGTTGGTTATTGGACAAAATTCAATGAGAAAACAATTTTGAGGTTCAAAATATAAAACTCATCAAATCAAGATAAATTTTATTATACAAGATTTCCTTAGTCATCATCATAGACCCTACCACAAAAGATATGTTTGTAACAAAATAACCATCAAAATGTAATCCCAACAGAGGGGAAATTCTGTGGAATGATCTATTATTCAAAGATTCATTCATATTTATTTCAAATTCGAAGTTTAACTCAATTAATTTATATAATTATTTTTAAAAATTACATTCAATAAAATCAAAAATTAAATTCTTAACGGTTACAATCTTTTCTTTTATCCTAAATTCCAATTTCCTTATAAATTATAAAATGTCAAACCAAAGTAATTAATTTAATTATTAATAAATATCTCTATTTTTTATAAAATGATATAATTATTCTGGATATTATATACAAATAAGGGTTTAATTCTCATTGTTCCCAAAAGTGAGGAAATAGAAAAGAAAAACCATTCTCACGGTCGATTATACTCTTTATATATTTAAGCTTAAAAAAATTTAATTTAATTTATGCTAAACTTGAGTTATAATTCATATGCCTTTCCTTTTTTAAAAAAATAATTAAAAAATAATAACTCGTATTACTCTAGTTGATAAAGAGTGGAATTCTTTGCTTTATTAAAATTCAATATTTGTAAAGTGCATTTCGAGAATAAAGCGTAAAATGTATCATATACCAATGCTTGTTGGTTCAAGTGATAAGAAACTTTGTTCCTTTTAAGTAAAGTTTCGATTTCGAATATTGTGAATAAAGAAAATAGGTTTAAGAGAGCTTGTTCTCTTATGAGGTCTGATTCGACTCGATTTCGAATTAACCGAGATTCAAAGTAATTATTGGATACCGAAAAATTTCAAACAAAAAAAAGTGTATCCGATAGAGTATGTTCTTAAGATCACTTAAATAGAGGATTAAACTTACACAAAATTTAAAGATATTTTTTATTGCATTATAAAAAATAAATTAAAAAATACTTATATAGTTATGGTTGATGATTAATTTTGTGACTAAATTTGTTATTAAATGTGACTATAAATAAGAGTCAATGATAACAAATTTTAAGAAAAAATATATGTGAGGAAGATTGCCCCACACAGGGTTCCTCTTGCTCCATTCATAGCACATTCACCTTATGGTCATTTGAGTATGGTCCCAAAACATGTTGTTGTAAAGCCTAACTGAGTTGAAAATTGTGGAAAAGATGAGATTCCCCCATTAATCAAAAAGAGAAGCATCTGCACGTTTTGGCACCCACCCTTTGCTTAATCCTGCCCCTCTGCCTTTTTTTTTTTTTTTTCAAAAATTACATGAAAAAAGGGAAAAGAAATAATTCTAGGATAAAATGTGTCATTTATCCATCGATGGAGAAATCACATGTTGCCTTTCACTTTTCCAATGTCAAGTGTATCTAATTCTAAGGCTATTTTAAGAGACCCACCAAAGACATAAGCCCTAGTTACTCATTTTTGTGTGGTGTGGTTGGGTTATTGGGTGAGGTTTTTTTTTTTTATTATTATTATTACTTTTTTTTGGTTTTTTTTTTTTTTTTCCTTTTTAAAAGAGTGGGTCCTACAATGTACTGCTTTAACCTGTCCTGCAACAAGCCCTTCACATGCTTTTATTGGAAGTTTAGGAGTAACCCATTGGAATAGGGTGGATCCATGTTATTCCTTGTTGCCTCACCTCTATATTTATATTTGTTAAAGAAAGAAAGAAAGCACTCCGAATCTTCTCCACATGCCTTCCTGTTCCCATGTGCCCTGCTTCCTCCCTTTCTTGCTCTCTCTCTCTCTCTCTCTCATGGATTTTCCTTAACCAAAATTTCTCTTTAGGGTAAGTGCTTCTTCTATTCTTCAACCATATAAAAATTTTTAATGTTAATTCTATAAAAACATTACCAAACTCATTCCAATAGGAAACCAAACCAACCATCCTAAAGTTCTTATAACTGAAGTTTTCCCCTCAGCCCAAAAAAAAATCCTAATCACAAGTGACCATTTTGAGTTTGAAATTTATATATATATATATATATATAAATTTACCAATAAATTTATTAATTTTATCGATAAATTTATTAATTTTGTGGATGAAAAATGTGTCTATGAAAAAATTTTGAGTGTTCAGTAGAAAGTTTTTCTTCAAATTTTTTATTTTTTTAATTTTTAGAGGTGTCTATAAAAAAATTTTAAGAGTGTTAAGTGAAAATTTCGTTTTCAAATGTTTTTATATTTCAAATTTTGGGATATCATGACCTATGTATAGGGGAGGAGGAGTAGGGTTCATACATGGGTTTCAAATGTTACTTCATTCTCATATATAGTCACCAACTTTTTCAAGTACAAATATGAAACTTAGATAATTAAAAAGTTCCCATATATCAAATGAATGATCTTCACTGCCCTGTGATTACGTATCTCAGTTTTAGGACCTAAAAATTAAGCATCTAGCTAGCTTGGGCTATAAATTCCTCCAATCATTGCCATGTTCTATAACTTTTGTCATTAATCATGGTGTTTGCAATGTGTCACAAAATTTATAGGCATACATATTGCTTTGTGGCTATGGAGGAAGACAAATGGAAATCTGTATATATATATATATATATATATATATATATATATTAAACAAACAGGAATTTTTCTATGGAAAATGTGGAATATCATCAATACTGATGAACAAAAAGCACTTTTTATATGCATCAGTTTCTAACTTTTACTGCTTTGTGCATATTCATCTTTTCATATTTAGTTGTGGAAAAGTTTGACCCCAATGTTTCACCAATATATTATACTTTGACAGGGTTTCATCTTTAATTTTTGAAGTATGAGCTCTCAGTGGAATTGATCATGTCATGTTCTGCCTGATAGCAAAGCTTGGAGCTTTGTTCATGGCATAACCAGAGAAGTACTGAAAATTAATGTTGGATTAAACTTTGCATGTTTTTTTATACAGAAATCTGCATGACTTGATGATGAAAGGAAAAAGAACTTGAATGCCAAGTACCAACATAATTGGTTCCAAATTATTATTATTATTAGTTTATATTTAATGCAATATCTTAGCATAGATTTTATCACGGTTAATAAATTAAATAACGATATTCTATTAATAAAAAAATTTAAATTTTTTACAAATTTTTAAAATAAATATATAAAACTTAATTTTAAAAAATAAAATTACTTTTAATGATATGACAGCATCTATTTCATTAACAACATATAAAATTTATATACAAACAGTATATCAAATATAAAATATGTGTATTATTATTATATACATCGGAAAAACATTCAATTATAAAGCTGTCAATTGTCATATTTGTTTCGGATTGTGTATAGAAATATTTTTTTAGTATTATCTTTTTTCCAATTTTAATTTAAAAAACAAGATATTCAAACTACCATGTATCAATTATTGGATTGTTGGGATGAATTTTTTTTGTTTTATTGTCAAGGGAAGGCCCAATGGTTACATTGGCTATGTACTACCAAAATCTTGGGCTCTGCTTCACTCCAACAAGTGGAATTTCAATCTCTCTGGCTCGATGAAGATTTAGATAAGGCTTAAAAATGACATGCTTGCTCTGGATGGGTTAAAGCTAAGCCCATATATGAACCAATTTCCTTTCTTTTAAACTAAAGAATTCTTATTGTTAGTTCCTATTAAGATTATATTATATATATAACAAATAAGGCATTAAAATAATTGAACAAACAAAGTTAAGAAATACCAACTCAAGAGAGATGTTAAAGGCTAATCAGATTTAAAATTTTAACAAAAAATATACATAATAACAACAATTAAAAATATGTTTTATATTTTTAATATTTTATACGACATAAATATATAACTTATTTTATTTATTTATATTCGAGATTTTATTCTCAAAATATTTCATATCGAACTTCGTTAATTCCAATGAAAAAAAATAGTAGGTGTTATCTAAGGCTAGAATAAGGTCTTTACAAGCTTCAACAATCTGAAAATGGAAAGTGCAATTTAGGGTAAGCTGGCATCAAAGCACATCTAGCTTAATTCTCATCTCAAGAAAAATCAAATTGACTAAGGAACCTTGACCATTAGATCCACCAGCAGCCGAAATGTTGAAATCCAATGTGAAATTTCACAAACCACTTTTTTGAATAAATAAATAAATAAATAAATCCTAATAAAAATATAGTTAGTGGAAACCCATGAAATCAAATTGGAAGCAATTTGCAGACAGACATTCCGCCCAAGAAGCCACTAACTCCATCAAATATTTTATTTATTTATTTATTTTTTCGTTTCAATATGGCTTCTTATTAGTAAAAAGTGGTCAAACACATTTTTTTTTACATAATTTTATTTTTTTATTGTAAAAATAATCATAATTTTTATTTATTTAGACAAATATATTTTTATATTATTGATGGATTATTAAACTAAACTTTTAATTTCAGGAATTAAAGATTCAGATTTTGACCATCTTAATATTAAAAGAACCATTTTCTTCCTTGTTTAATGGGCATAATAGTAGTGATATGCATGTCAGCTTGAGCCCTCAATATAGGGCAATGTAGTTTGCTGTGTTATTGTTACATATATTTTTTTCTTTTTTGGTAAAATTGTTACAAATATATTTGAAGAGATTTTGGCCAAAAAAAAAAAAAAACTTTTCAAGATTCAATGTTCTTGGCTAGCTAAATTTCATCCTTGACTTTAGTTGGTATGATAGGTAGAAAAATAAAAATATAAAAAATTGAAAGAAAAAAGTAGAAATAAAGAAAATATTTTTTTCATTTATGTATTTGGTAAAAAATGAAAAAGTTGAAAAAATAAAATTATATATTTTTTTGGTTTGGGATCTTGAAATCTGATAGCTATTTTGGACTTCGATTAATTTGGAGTTAAGTTGAATCAAATTCCATAAAAAAGACAAGCTCTTTCAAATTTACTTTTTTTATTTGCAAGATTCAAAATTAAGACTTTATTTAAAGAAAATTGAGTTTCTTATCACTCAGACCAACAGGCATTAGTGTGTGTATGTATATATATATATATATATATATATATATATATTACTTTATCATTATAATTTTTACAAATTAAAATAAAAAAGGTAAAATCTAAACATAATGAATAATTTTGTTCTTTTTTAAAAATGAAGAACTTTGAAGCTTGGGAATGGACATAAAGGGCATTGAGCATATAACCATATGGAATTTATTTGGAGTGATAAAAAAATATGAGATTTAAATGCAAATATTAAAAATTCGAGTCGTATTAATACAAAATTCGCTCATTGAAAAGGAAGTAAACTAAAATCTCATTATATCACATTGTCTATCTAAATATAACTTATAAAATTTTGATTTTAAAAGAATGACTAGATTTATTATAAATTATAAGATCGTAAACCTTTTTTGTAATTTAATTGATATTAATTGAGAATTTTTGGCTAAAATGCAAAATATTAATAACTATTGAAATGTTATTATAAAATTTATCATTTCTCCCATTTTCATGTCCACAAGTTCATTCATGTCTTTTAAAGCTTCCACCTACTTTAATGCAATACTCTTAAATTCGTGGAACATAGAGAAGTCTTTTTTAATATTTGATTGTGAAGTTGTTTGATCTTGAATTTAAATCTTGTTTGGTTCTATACATGAAAAGAGTTTATCTATTTCAAAATTTTTAATTTATGCGGCAAATAAATTTAAATTTTCATGTGAAGATATAAATCAAAGTTTTTTTAAAAAAGTACTAATTTTAATAACAAGTTTTTAATCAAAATTTTCTTACATATTCATTTTACTCTTTAATAATTCACAAGATTATAAACAGGATTATATTATTTTATATTTTGTTCACTTTCTATTGAATTCATTTGTTTTTTTATTAAAATTAACAAAATTATCTTTTTATTTTTGAAATAAACAATTTAATTTTAAAAAAGAGATATGTTTCATCCTATTAAATTTTTTTTGTAAAATTAAAAAAACTTTATTGATAATGCATAAAATAATTTTTCTTTTATATAATTTAAATTGGAATAACTTTTATTTGCTTTTAGCCTACCTTTAATTTTTTAAACATAGATATTAATTATTATACTAGAAAATCACATGAAACTTATGCATAAATAAATGTGATTAAAATCATTGTGGAAATATTTTAAAAATAAAATTTAAAATATTTTATGTTGATATGATGAGTACATTTTTAAAATCATTTTAAAAAATATTTTATGTTTAAATAAAATCTAAAAATATCTTAGATTGTATTATAAAAATAAATAAATGTGATTAATTTATTTTGAAGATACAAGTGAGTATTAAAAACATGTTTACCTTTTAAATTATTAAAATTTGAAGTTGTACAATAAAACTTGTCGAAGTTAAATTAAATAATATGAATTTTAAATTGCAAGCTTCTTTTTCCTTTTTAAAGAAAAAAACACAATGCAAACATTCACCTTTATAAAAGCTCATGCCTCCCCATGAGGGGCAGCCATTATTGAAGAAGTTCAAGCAATTTCTTTTTTTTGTTTATTATTGTTTTTTCCTCTCAATTTTTAACATGTGCCACCACGTGGACATGGGTAAGCCATTCTATGGTCACGTAATAATTACATTAACCAATCCCCATGCATTGGTGCACGTGTAATCCTTGCTGTAAAAATTAATTTTCATTAAATAATTTTTTTGTCATTTTTTAATTCAAAAGGATTTTACCATTTTAGACACCCAATATTTTTCACAACCCCATGGCCCCCTTCTCAACTTTTTTTTTATTTTTTATATTAATTTTGTTATAAAGGGTAGTTATTGTAAATGTAATATATATTGTCTGAATTATTGCATCAGTCTATCTCTTGTTTCTTGAATAAAAAAATGGTTATTTTATCTATAAAAAAAAAAATTATCTTCTACATATTCTAAAAGATAAAGTAAAAAAAAAAAAGTAAAATAGGATAAATATTACTTTACTTTCTTTTGTTTGATCCAAAAAAATTAATTTTCCTCTCTTATATGGCATGATGCCGTCATTTTTTTTTTTGAAATTAGTAAAAATTTCCCTATAGATTATTATCACCAAAATAGAGTAGAAAATGTATAGATTTTCTATATTTCATAGTATGAATTTTTTGCCACAATAATTGTTAATTCTACTTAAATTGAGAATATTCTTGTAAAAGAAATATATATATATATATGTCCCTATAATATAAAATAAAAGCAAGTAAGACTTGTTTAAAAATTTAGGGACACAATTAAACCCTTTGTAATTAATGATGAAAACTACATGAGGTATTAATGTAGATATAAAATCACATAAGACAAATGAAATTCAATTTAAACCTTAATAGTATAATTAAGGTGTATAATGTTCTAAAAAAATTATATATTTTTATACAAAAAATATCGTAATCTAATGATAGAAAAATAAATTACAGATATTAAGATTTAAATTTTGAAATGAATTATAAGTATTGATATTTGAATTTTAAATTTACTAAATGACTCTTAAGACCAATTATATGAATATCTAAATTAAGAATCATGTTAGGAGACTATATTACCTTATTTAATTTCATCATCAAAATTAAAGCAAAACAATAGCATGTGGTTAGAATAAGTAGGCAAAATTCTAGCTTTATTTTTAGTTGAGCAATAACAATGGTTTTTCATGGCATTAATTATTAAACCAAATTAATTGCACAAACTAGACCTTAATACTCCATTATTAGACTTTTTTTTTTTTTACATATTTTAATTAATGATATAATCTTACCTTGAAAAACTTAGGCAGCTATCGAATTTATGTGACATTAATAAAACTAAACTTCAACTAATAGACTTAATGGTTAGAAATCAAAAAAATAATTTATTTATCTTAAGAAAAAGTAGGGACTCGAAAAAAATACAAGACATTGGATCTTTAATTTTAAGATTTCAAGTTCAAATTTTAAAATCGAAAGACTTGGAGCAAAGAAAATCGTATTTAGTTTATTATATAGACATATAACTTAGTGTTATAGCAACCAAAATTAAACTAATTTATGAACTTGTAAAACAATTAATTTATATTAATTCATTAACAAAGTTTAACAATTAATTTATGAACTTGTTAAAGCCTAAAGGGCAATTAATTTTCTCTTAAAATGGAATCAACACATTCTTACGTTAAAGTAATAGGGATATTGATGGCTACCATAAGTTGTTGGTAAGAAAAAGTAACCATTGGGATTGAGCTTCAATTACACTTTGGCACTTTAAAACTTTAAATAATGTGCAATTAGAATGATGTTCCCACGCCATTATTACCTTTTCAAATCATGATTTAAAAAAAAAAAGTTTATTTGATACCACAAAAGATTAAAATAAAAAAAAAAGGCAAAAGGCTCAAATATAAAAAAGGGGTATTGCCTTCATTTGTTTATTGTTTCAATTCATTTTTATTCATATTTAAACCCCAATTTTTGAATGCAAAAGGATTAAAATTTTCCCATCCCTTAAATCTCTTTTCATTTTCAAAATTCAATTCTTCGAGATTTAAGCTAAAGAATAAATTTCAAATACTTAGATAAACTTTTGAAATACAATTTAAATATATTTTTTTTTTATGTTTTAATGGAAATGAAATAATTTCTATTATAGCTCCTCCCATTCCTTACTTTAAATCAACAATTTTAAAATTGCCATTGAAATTCTATTTTAAATTAGATAATATCGTATTTAATAAATCATAAAGCAAAGACAAAGAAAATTGGTAAAAATTAAAAAAAAAAGTATTTTAGAAATGTAAATTGCAAATAATGAAAAATGACATTTCATTTGTCCATTTATAAACCATTTTCTAAGATTCTTTTTGCATTAAAAAAAAATTTATGACTTTTGTATCAAAACAAAGGACGTTATAGTATTTATTTATTTTTCTAAATACAATAAAAGTAATGAGCTTCATTGATTACAAAAACAAAATAAAAAATGATAAATTATATAAATTATTTAAAATTGTCCCCCCCTTTTTTTTTTTTTTAAATTTAAGTCTTTTTTAATTTTTTTTTAGCTAGAGTTTTTTTGGAATGGGCTTTTTTTTTTTTTTTTTTTTTGCTTTTTAAGTTAACAATTTTAGGAAAGTGAAAAATCAAACCCAAAATATGTTTTGTTCTTTGGATAAATTTCAAATCCAGTAACCATGATCTCTTTTGCTAAAATTAAGTTGTTATCCCAAATTATTTGTTACAATTTAATTTTTTTTTATAATACAATTTCAAAAACTTTTATCAGCTAAAATAGTTACTAGTTAATAGCTTCATTAAACCAACATTTTTTAGTAGAAAACATTGCATTATGTATTTGGTTCATTACAAGATTTTTCTATTCAAAACAAGATCAAGATTTGAATCCAATTTGAAGAAAAAAAAATCATTAATCACTTCTTAAATTAAATAGTAAACCAAAATCATAAAGTTTTTTTGTTTATAAAAATGATAAGAGTTTAAAAAATAAATTTAAAATAAAAAATAAGAAAGGTATTGTTTTTAATATTAATAATGGCATCTAAAAATAAAAAAAATTAGTATACGGAATAAAATAATAAACCTAAAAAAGAAGTAGCACTACTAAAAAACTTTTATTTTTCTTTTATTTTTTTTATAATTTATATTTTGCTTTTCTTTTTCTATAACGCCATCCCATACAACGCAAAGCTATTAATCTCTCTCATTAAAAGCTCCCTCTCTACAAGACTTTTCTCAGTCACCACCAGGGTCCATCTCTCTCTCTCTCTCTCTCTCTCTCTCTCTGTAGAATTCCTGTAGAGGGAGCAATAGCTGATGATGTTGAATGATCAATCTTTCTAAAAACTTTTCCCTCTTTTTCTTTCCTTAAATCATATTAACCTTCTTTCTTTGACTTTCTTTCCATTCCCATTTTTCTTCTTCTTCACTTTTTTCTTCCCTTTGTTGTTTTCTTCCCAATCATTTCTCAGAAACCCTTTCTTTGCTCTTTTTTCTAATCCAAATCCAAAGATCTCTGCAACCCAATTCTTCTTTTCACCTGATTAATCTAAATTCCTATCTGGGTATCTTCGGTTTGATCTTTTTCCCTTGTAAAGTTTCAATTCTTTTTTAATTTATTGGATTGTATGAACTACTTATTCTGCTAAATGAAGAAGAAAAGTATATCTTTTTTATTGGATCTTTGCTGTAAGAGAAGCTTCCTAGGAATTCTCTGATTTTTTTTTTTGTTGTATCATCAACATTTCATTCTCTCTTTCCCAATTTTTAATGATTTAATCTACACCAAAGCCCCACCAATCCAGCTCATTTAACCAGGGATGTCCTCTTAATCTATTCATCAGATCACATTCCAAAGTTTCCATATTTCCTTCATTGTTTTTCCTTTTCCTTTTCCTTTTCCTCTGTTTCCTCTGTTCTTTTTTGGATGTTATGGGTTGTGCTAGTTCCAAGAAAAAACGATGCCGGCATTGCCAGGCTCCTTATTCACCTGTTCCAAGAAGCTATTCAATGCAGGTGCATCATCCGGCTCAGCACAAGGACGATAGCTACCATATTGTAGCTTTAACATCCACCACATTAGGCACACTCAAGCTAGATGCCACCCACCAAAATAATGGCAGTAGCATCAACGTTGCAGCATTTAATGGCAATCTGGAATCCGGCACTAAAATCAATGGGAGTGTAAAGGAATTCGAGGAGGAGAGTAAAGGGTTGGCTATGGAAGTGATTGAAGCAAAAGTTTGGTCGAAAATGATTGAAGATAAGATCCACAAAGTTGTTCCGAAAACCCCAATTAGGACTCCTCCTGGAGAGCCTGAAACAATCAATACATGGGAAATGATGGCAGGGCTTGAAGATGTCAGTCCTCTTCGTTCTCCAGGTCATTTCAGGAGCTTTTCTTTTGATGTTGTTAGGAGTTTATCACGTAAAGAAAACGGCACGGTGTCTCCAAAGTCTATGTGGCTGCAAATTGAAGATGACGATGATCACAAATCGGATTCGGGGATTATGGATTTTGACCCGGAAATAATTTCTAGCTTTAGGAAAACGCTTGAACAGCTCCCTTCAGATAACCCTTTTCATCTCGGACCTCAGGAGAACGAAAAAGAGCAAGATTATGAGAAGAAAGTAAATGGGGTTGTTGTTTCAGATTGTAAGCTTAAGGATAAGGTTGTTGTGTACTTTACAAGTTTAAGAGGGGTTCGGAAGACATACGAGGATTGTTGTCATGTTAGAGTGATCCTGAAAAGCCTAGGAATTCGTATAGATGAACGAGATGTTTCAATGCATTCTGGGTTTAAAGAGGAACTGAAAGAGCTAATGGGGGAAGGGTTCAAAGGTGGATTGCCAGGGGTATTTGTGGGGAAAAAATACATTGGTGGAGCTGAGGAAATAAGGCGAATGCATGAAGAAGGTCAGCTAGAGAAGGCGGTTGAAGGGTGTGAAATGGTGGATGATGAAGGTGGAGGCAATTGTGGAGCCTGTGAGGCTTGTGGTGACATCAGGTTTGTGCCTTGTGAGACTTGTTCAGGGAGTTGTAAAGTGTATTATGAAGATGTTGATAAAGAAGAAGAACAAGAAGAAGGAGAAGAAAATGAAGGTGAGTTTGGATTTCAAAGGTGTCCTGATTGTAATGAAAATGGACTTATCCGCTGTCCAATTTGCTGCTACTAATTAGTTCATGAAAGACAGAAAATTTTCCACTCCATTTTTTTCCGTGTTTTTTTCTTTAATCTTTTTTTGGTGAGTTTTCTGTTGTACAGTGAGGAGTTTCCATGGTATAATTTCAGTTCAAGGAACAAGATAATGTATTGTTATAAGCAGTTTTCTTTATCATTACCAGTCATGTGCTTTTGTGCCTGTATGTTTCCTTCTAAAAGGAAACTTGTATACTTTCCAACAAATGGAGATTGTATCTTGAGAGATGCACTTACAGTTATTTTTTTCCTGAATCTTTTAGTACTCGTATATTTCCCTAACTTTCTTGGATTCCTTGGATTTGGACTAGTGCAAATAGTAATTTTTGTGTGTACCTAGGCAAAGAGCAATTTGTCTGGTTGCAAAAACGAGAGGACGTTTCCAGGGGAGTCCTGGCAAGACCTTCATATTTTGAGTAAGCACACAAGAAACATTTCTATGGAAACTTTTCCAGACATACAGAGGAGCTCAGAGTCAAGAAATAAAAGAAGTTTTGAATCTCAATCTTACTAGATATTATTTTTTAAAGATGATTACATGAATAAATTTAATTTTAAATTCTAAAAAAGAATTAAAGGAAGGAGAAATAAACTAAATTGAGTGAAAACATCATCAATTGAATAATAAAAGACTCAAACGTCATTTTATAGGAGTGGCTTGGTTGAACAATTCAACCATCTAGATTCAAGGCGACAATGAGAGGCGGACTTGTCTTTACAATTATATTAATCCCTGTATGGCTGAGTCGATTGAATTAATAGTACAGCATCTTATTATTCAAGTTATGTCCTAATTATATAAAATATCATGCTAAGTTAGGTGAAAAATGCGCGAGGGTCAGCGTCGGCGAGTGGCGGAAACAAGAGGGACAAGGTCAAATCCTGTTTCTTTGGACTGAGGATAGCATAGGATTGGTTGTTGCCCTTGATTCTTTCTCAGTTCTCATCTTTCAACCCCAGGACCATTTCCCTCCTTCGAGAGCTACAGATCAGCCCTGAAGGGCATTGATTCCATTCAATTTTTTCCAACCCCAATTAAAATGACGGTATATCAGTTATCCATTATCTCATTTGAATTGCAAGAAACCGCGAAATCTAAAATTAACAATTTCATAAAAAATATATTTTTTATATTTGAAATTATCAAAATTTGAATCTTGATAATATAACAAAATTATTGACCCTTGACCATTATTATACGTTTTCACCGAGCACATATATTTTTATTATTGATTTTAATCTTATTACTATAACACCAATTTCACCACTGCCATTGTTTTTAATGTCGTAAGAGCCCATGTCATGGCTGTGTTGAATTGCCTCAATTTGTCAAATATGTTCATTAAGAAAATGACAACCGTTCTAGCTGATGGTCCTTGAGGCAGAAGGCAGAAAAATTTTATCAAAATTTGACTGGTGATATCACGGGCTATATTTCGCCATAGGAAGCTAAGATTTTCAAAGTTATCTATTGGATATTGATTTGAAATTTATATAGGGTGGTGCATGCTGCATAGTCCCCTGGGCTGAGGATCATGTGAGATGCTTAAAAGAACTAGATATTAGCTCACTGCCATTAATAAAAGACAATGCTGCTAAATGACATTAAAGATAATACAACTAAGATCAACCAAAGAAGTTTTGCTTATTTCTTTACTTCCTCGTCTCCCATTTCAGAATCATGTCATTGCTTTCACATTCACGTGGGCCTTTTCAGCTAGAAAATCAAAACAGGGTAAATCCCATTTTCCTCCCCTCTAATCAATCATGTTCAAGTTTTTGGTTGCTGCAGATGGAAGAAAATTTAGGCTCCATTTGAATGGCGCTGAGATTGGCTCAAATAATATTAAAAATAGTAATAAAAATTATTATAATTATAATTGAAAAAAAGTTGTTATAATTGCTATTGAAAAAAAATTTTAATAAAAAATTTATTTTGAATAAATCTTATTAAAATTAATATTTAAATTTAACGATGATATGATAAATTCAATTGCACCACATAAAAAATACAGTGAAATCCAAAGCTATGCCTTAATCTTCATAAGATTGCAACTCAAATGGTGAACAAACCCCTTCAAATCAGATAGATGTTGCCATAAATGTTTCCCATATAACAGTTTCATTAGCTTGAGGAAGAAAAATAAAAGAAGTCATCCAGATGTTAAAGCTTTTCAACAAGGCTCCATCTTTATCAAAGCTTGATAGTGGCTCTATTTGTCTTGTTGCAGCACAAAATCATGGGGAAGAAAAAAGGTTGTCCCATTCTTTTTGAGTATGCTTTGGAATTATAATTTTTTTTTTGAAATGTTATGTAATCATTTTTTTTTGGCCAATCACATCTTTTGTGACATTGACACATTTGGCCAAATTTGATTTTTTATAAACTAAGGAAAGCTACCTGACATAATTCGTTTAACTTGTACTATGATTTACCTGTATGAAATTCCATTTAAGACCAGCGTTTGATTAGTCGAGCTTTATGCATTCAGAAACTAGAAATTTTCTTTTATTCGTATGGCCATTAATCATAATTGAGACATGAAACTTGTTAATTGCTCAAGGGTAGCACATCAGGGACTACTTGATTATATTGCTAGCTTTTGCAGAAAGAAATGTGCCGAATAGATTGGCAGGGACAAGAAAGGGCAGAGGATGTGTAACGACATTAATCTTACATTGAAAAAATATGTAAATATAATATAATATATATATATGTATATAAAGATCTAAATTTAAATTTGTGAGATATTTTTATGAGATAAAATCATGAGATTTTTGAGTCAAAGTATATAATTTTTCGCGGATTAGGTATGGGTCTTCATAATAAGTATCAAAGCGATCACTAGTTGACAGAAACTAAATGTTACATCATAAAAGTTACTAAATGTTACATGATGGAACCATAGGAGTCACTAAATATTATACGATGAGAATCTATCTCTAGAATCCCAATGTCTTGTGTGATCTTAGTCTTATAATTGAACTTGACTTAATAAGGATGTATAGCTTTAAAGCTGAGGATATTGTAATACCCTCAATCTCACATTAGAAGAATACGTAAATATAATAATATATATATATATATATATAGAGATTTAAACCTAAATCTGTTAAGCATCTTTTATGGGACAAAATTACAAGATTTTTAGATCAAAATAAATAATACCTTATAGGTTGGGTGTGAGTCTCTACAAATAATATTAAAGTGGTCACCAGTCAACAGGAACTAAATGCTACATTGAGAGTCACTAAGTTCTATATGGTAGGAAGCTACGTCTAAAATCATGCTATATGGTAGGAAGCTACCTCTAAAATCTCAACTTTTAGTGTGATTTTGGTCCCGTGATTGGATTCGACTTGATAGGAACGTAAAACTTTAAAAGTAAAAAGATTATAATGCTTTCAATATCACATTGGAATAATGCGTGGATATGATATGATATGATATATATATATATATATATATATATATAGAAATTTAAATTTCAAACTTATGAGACATTTTTTATGAGATAAAACTGTGAGACTTTCGAGTCAAAGAGGACAATACATCGCAGGTTGGGTGCGGGTATCCATAAATAGTATCAAAGCTATCACTAATCGACGGAAATTAAGTGCTACATCATGGGAGTCATTAAATGTTACAAGGTGAGAAGCTACCCGTAAAATCCCAACATATATATGTAGAGATCTAAACTTAAATTTATGATGCACTTTTTTATGAGACAAAACCATGAGATCTTTAGGTCAAAGTAGATAATACTTTATAGGTTAGTGTTGGTTTTTACAAATGGTATCAAAGCAATCATCAATTGACGGAAACTAAGTACTATACCATGAGAGTTACTAAGTGCTATATTGTGAAAGCCATGAGAGTCGCTTAGTATTACATAGTGGGAGCAACTTCTAGAATCTCAATGTCTGGAATGATATTGGTCCTATAGATAAACTCGACTTGACAGGGACATTAAGCTTTAAAAGTGAGATGATTGTAATGCTCATAATCTCACATTGAAACAATGTGTGGATATGATATGATATATATGTAAATATCTAAATTCAAAACTTGTGAGGAGCTTTTTGTGCAACAAAACTATGGGACTTTTGAGTTAAAGCGAATAATACCTCACAAGTTGGATGCGAGTTTTTGTAAATTGAAACCGGATAGATAAGGATTTGATCATTTAGATTTATATTTTGTGGTATTTAAATTTTGGAAAATTTGTATAAATTAATATTTTAAAATATAAAACTAATAATTTACATTCTAAAATTTTAAATTATGTATCATGTTAATTTAATCTCTAATCTTGTCAATCATATCAATTTATATACATGACATTTGACAAAAATTATCAAATTATATATTCACCACACGTATTATCAATATCTTTTTTCAATAAAAAATATTAAAATATATATTTTTATCTAAACTGTAAAAATTGTTTATGATTTGCTCATTATTATTTGTTACATAATATCCACATGATATTTTTATAAAATATTTTAACATTTTTATTTAACAAATAACATACATATAATTATACTATTTAAATATCATAAAAAGTTAGTTAAATTAGCAATATTAAAATTTGAATTAAAATAATATATTATTTAAAAATTTATGATGCAAATTATATATTTTATTCTTTAAATATTAATTATATATTTTTTTCAAAATTTAAATACTAAAAATATAATTAACTCTTTTAAGTTTCGATTTTTTTAGATTTAATCATTTATGTCAAGTTATCTCAAGTTGCGGTCCAAATCATTTCATAATAGAATAAAATTGATAATTAAATTTTGCATTTTTAATATCAAGTACATATAACTACGAGTATTGATCAAACCAATCTCAAGTTTCAATCATTTTATGTTCCTATCATTTTCGATTTAGATTCTTTTGTGTCTAAATAATTTCGGAATTAGGTTATCTTGGATTTGAGTAATTACATATCTAGAAGAAATCAATTTATATTAGTGTAAATCTTACACTTTCTTTTAAATTTTAGATTAAAATAGTTAAAATTAAAAATCTTATTTTGATTCAAATTAATCATGAATTTAATTTTGATCGAAGATAAAAAAAATATAAGACTTACATTAATGTAAGTATATCTACTTCTTCCTTTTTTAGTTTCTTTAGATTCATGTTTTTATGTTTTGATCAATTTACGAGGTTTTCATACCATTGTTATTAACTTCATTTCGATATTGATCATACCAGTCAATATGTTCCAGTTATGTCAAAATATATTTACTTAAGGGTAATTTTTTGTATCAGAGTTGGTATCAAATAATATCAGTTGTTTTCGTTTGTTTTAGTTGATTTTAGTGAATTTCAATGAAATTACTTGTTTCAAAGATAAGTGGATGTAAAATATATTTTATAATTTTTAATTTATTTTTTGTTATTTAATTATTTTTAACTTAATAAAAATAAAATTAATGAATTAAATAACTATTTAAAGTTTTTTTTATTGTTATTTATTTTACATTTCATTTTTTCAAACCAAAATTCATAAAGATTTTAATCTCTTTCAAGAAAAGAATTATACTCTCTCAATAAAGTTTAAGAATCTTAAAAACTAAAATTAATTTCTTTTTCATCTCTTTAGTTTTATCTTAATATATTTTTTTTTATGAAAAACACTTATTTAAAATATCATATAATTAAATTAAGTATTCAAAAATATCATGATAAATTGATAATATTATTTGTTATATTTTAAAACTTATTTATTTGATTTTTAAGATATTATATATTTATTTTATAAATTATTAATAATATAATTATATACAAGTTCATATCTATTTATAATATGTTTAAATTAAATTAAAAAATTTATAATAATATATCAAAATAATTAATATTAATATATATATTTTTAAAAAATAAAATATTATATGTTACAATATTACCCTTAATTTATACGGTATTTCAGATTTTGATTCATGTGCCAAAAGGGGGTATCATGTAAACTAGATATTTGTTGCCCGTGCTTCACGAGAGACACAGTTTAATTGAAAAAATTAATATATTTTATAAAATTTTAAAATAAAAATCACGATACATACTTTTTCATTTTTTACAAAGGTAATAATTTTTTAGAAGCTCCCGATTTGTTAAAATGTCTAAATAAATTAACAAATTTTAAAATAAAAAAATAAATTAACATGGAAATTCGCCTAATATATTTCAAAACTGTTGAAAGATAGAATTAAACATCAACAAAATAAAGTACTGTTGTTTTTAATTTAAACAGTAAAAAATAATTCCAATTGTACAACATTAATGGATTTATTTAAAATTTTACATGATTAAATACAAAGTATGGTGAAAATAACACTGACCCTCTTCTTTTGTTTATTAGAATTCAAGTGTTTTTTTGTACTTTTCTGTTTATTATTGTTCATCATTAATTATTTTTTACCGGACGTGAGCGCTATTAAGCCAGCTTCTTTAATGTGAAAGCAACAAGTGAGCAGTCCAAAGCTTTTATTTCTGTATGCGTTTGAATCACAAATGGAAAGATATAAAGTGAGTTGAAATCTAGAATTCTCTTTTGGATGCTGAACCTTGCTCTAGGGTAGTCAACTATCTTGGCTTTCTAGCTGCTACACTTTCCCTACAACTAGATTTAATCGTCCGTGAATTTGTATAATGAAAAAAACTAATAATTTATATATTTATATTGTATTTTATATAAAAATTTTATGTGAATTTTATTAAATTTGTATATAATTTTTATTAAAATTTTATATCGTTTCATATTTATATTTTTTATATTATTAATTGTATTTTAAATTATTAAATTTACTTACAACACTAGTCAATTGCTAAAACAATTCACAACTTGTTGCTGGACCAGCTTAAATGAGTACTGATATAACAGGGTATGATTTGTATTCACATACCAGCATGAATTAAGATGGGACAATGACAAAAAATGAAATCATTGTGATATGGGGTCAGAATCACGCATTCAGCGGAGCAGAACAAGCTGGAAAACCGACATGAGTCAATTTCATCAGCGAACTGAAGACTCTAACATCAGATCTACTCCTCACATTACAAGATGAGGTCACCTTCAAAATCAAACATAGGAACCCAGATTCAAGACAAATGGTGAACATGTGATATTTCCTTTCCTCTTCAGAGTTAAAGCAAGAAATCATGCATCAAATTGAAAGATACAAAAATTCAAAATCTTCGCTTATAAATACTACATTTACACATCTAACATGCTAAAATCGGGGCAGGACTAGATTCTAAGTCATTGTACAGTTGTGTGTACTAGACTGGTATGAAACAGAAAGACTATTATTTTATGCAAGAACAAAGGATGGGAAGAGAGGCTACTAAAAGGGTGTTATTTGAAACTTAAGTTTCTGTTTGTTTGTTACCATGGCTTCCCAGATCAGCTGCTGCTTGAGCTGCACGGCTTAACTTGCCAGAAACCCAAAGCGCTCCCTTGGCAAAATAGCTGCTATTGACTGCAGCATTGGCAGCTGCTACAGCAGTTCTCCCAGCAAAAGTTGCTGCCATTACAGCTGCAGTCCCAGTAACTAATGCAACAGATTTGGTGATGTCTGAAACATGAAACTTCTCATCTACTGATTTCACAGTTTCCATGCTAGTGTTGATCTTATCAGTTAAGCCAATTCTATTGCTAAGCTCAGCAACCTTGGCTGCTGCAGTAGCTGAGACCCGATAGGAATCATCAAGTTCTTTGGCCTTGATAAGAGCATCTTTGCCCAAAACAAATCCCTTGGCTAGCATTGTTTTGACAATAGTCACGGCTTCTCCAGGAGTAGAAACAAATTGGTCCATATGAGTGACCTGCTAAAATTATGGATGGTTTAGCTTGATAACTGACAGAGAGCAACTGAAACGACGAAGTGCAATACCATTATCCTTTACATGCAAAATCATTCTAAGAAACAATTCATCAAATTATCGGAAGCATGTGAGAGAATTAACTTGGATTACTCGTTATGCTAAGCAAGTAGATATAATAATCAATTGAGCCATTAGGAAAAATTCTTAGATATGATCAGTAATTAAATAAGAAAAAGGCATATTAAGAAACAAAGAATGACAACTAGTATCGATACCAAATAGAAATATTCTATTTACATGAAGTTAATAAATAATTAGGCAAGTTTTGTTTTTGGTCATAGAAAAGCAAAAATGTTCCCATGACCCATGTTGCTCTTCGTTCTGACCAGCAAAACTAAGACAAATCAAGCAAAACAGTAGATAAGACCGCTGCAGAGACATCAGATGATCCCAACTTGTGGATAGTTCCAAATTTCTTCATCATGCCAAAAATCATCTTGCATTATATACCATTCCCTAATTATGAATCTAGGAGCAGATTAAGATAGTAACCTCAGAATGTAAATAATCTTGAGAGAACAACAACTTATTACGGTCTTCAACACTTATATTAACTTAATATCTGCTCTTCATATTTTGATACACAACAAATTGAAGATATACCAACCAATCATGAAGTAACTGTTTAATCTCACAAAATTCAAGATGTACCAACCATGGAATTTCTAAAGGCAACTGAGAAAAATATCAAAATCACACACTCATGTTGGTGTCCCTTACTGAGAGTCCAATAAGTAACATGTGCTTATCGGGGGTAGTGAACCAAGAATCAACTTGCTGTCCTCATTAATGAAATTAATGCATACCGTTGAGCTAGTATCCTCTTCAGTCTTCCATGAAGAACCATCCCAAGGATATCCATCATCTATGTATGAACCCCACCTCGATATGCACACAGACTGATCAACGATTGTAGCTCCCTGATACGTGAAAATTTGGGCAATAATGAGAGAAACAATAGCTACAAAATATGAGGAAGGTAGGGTCATGATGTTAAGTTGCTAAAGTTCAATGACATCCCTGCAATCTTGAGTTCAGAGAACATTCAAACAGCATAGAAAATAAACTAAAATAATCGAAGAATTAAGGAGTCATCCCCCCTCCTCTTTCTTTTTCTGTGTCTGTGCTGAACAAATAAAGAAATCATCAGTCATCACTAGTCAACTCAATTAAAGGAAAATTTAGAGGAAGAAGATACCATACATCAGGATGCTAATGAGATTTTCTGTATTGATTGAAAAAGGAAAGAGATTAAGAGATTATCTTAAAAATTATCTTTCTCAATTAGAAATTGAAAGAACAAGTCTCATTTTCATTTAGTCTCCATACCAGAAGTCACTAGTTCCTCAAGAAATCAATTAGATCGACATCTTCATTCATAATTTTAATCTTCTTTCCAAATATTTACCCATTTGTGACAACAACCTCACCTGTGTTTCATAAAACCAAAAGGACAACAGCAAGTTTTTCCAATAAGGAAATGTTTGGAAGTTAGTTAATCAGAAATGTTTATTAATATCTAATAATTTATTGTCTGATATAAGTCACTAAACGGTGCACATTACCAGTTATACAAATTTAAAGAGAAGCAATCGCTTCTAGGATAAGTTACATGAAGCTGATGCACCAAAACTTATACCAGGTCCCTGGATAGATAAGGCCATTCAAAAAAAGTTCTAAAGTCTTAACGGACACACAGGATGTTGATATTGTAACATTATCTATGTGGTTCTGCTAAAGTCAAATTGCAGGAACTAGATGAATATCAGATGAGTTGCAGCATTACTTGGAAGCCTATTTATCGGTTAGATAAGATGATATGCATATCAGAGTTAATACATTTCGTGCATACAGGATGTAATGGTCACATATCAAAACCAAAACAAACATACTGAGGAAAGAAGAGGATCCAGACCATCCAGGTAGCAAAAACAACTCACTCAGAAGTTTTTTTTTTCTTTTTTTTCTTTTTTTCAGAAAAGAAATGACAGTCATTTCCCTCTCCAGAAGTATGAATCAGAGCTTACACTGAGTAAGACGGCAGTTTCCAGTGAATAAGCATCTTTAAATGTCACATAAGCTGTACATGCATATTCCCCACATCTGTTTTCAGTAAAGAAAGCAGTTCTCTTCATTAAAGCATGAATTTGAAGAAATAATAGAATCAAAGAGATCATGCAAAACAAGTATGACACCACTCCAATAATGAGCAGCCAGTCACATTTGCATGATATTCACATGAGCACTCCAGAACCTACTTCTATCAGTGTCAGCATCAAATTACTCATATCTTAGGTTTAAATGAATGATAAAGTATAAGCAATTATTCATCAGCTAATCACATCACACTAAGGCATACCTACAAAAGAAGTGGAAAGATTCTGTTAAAGAAAAAGTAAAATTAAACAGCTTGATTATGGTAAACTTTCATTAGTGCAAGAAATATGTCACAGGCAAGGAAAAACGGCGCTTAAATTTGTACATATTGTGGAGTCATATTCATATAACTGGGCAGATTCTGTTAAAGAGATTGATTTCCATATTTAAACAGATCGAAAGCACCAAGTATCTAACAAGAAAGCATTTCAGACAAAAGAACTCCTCACTTTTGACTTTTCCTAAAAGATTTGTAAACAATGAGTAAAATTAAACAGCTTTATTATAAAACCCTCCTTGATTCAAGAAACCTGTCACAAGAAAGGAAAAAGGAGCAAGCTGCTAAGTTACATTTGTACAAATTATGGGAATCATAACCTGAAGAAGTTCTACTAAAAAAGATTGATATTCCATAAAAATCAAGATTGAGATTATTAAGTATCCAAAAACAAAATCATTTCAGATAAATGACTTCATAGCTTTTGACTTTTTTTCTGAAACAACCAATGAACAATAAGTTAAAACAAGTTTACAAGTGCACAATAAATTTGAACAAAAACATGAAAATCCACCACAATAAATTTGAACAAAATCATGAAAATAAACTATCATGGAGTGTAATTTGTGGTACATATTCAGGACCAAAAACTGAGTAGCGAAAGACTACCTGATAATTTCAACATGCTCAATTGCACCGCAGTAAGCAAAAAAGTTACAAACATCCTTCTCTGTAGCTTTTGGAGATAAGCTTGTAATTTCAGCAATGTAACCTCCAGGGTACATTGTCTTAAAATTTCACTGAGATAAAGCCAGCCAGAAAGAACCTATTTGAAGGTATTTAAATAAAATTTTAGAAGCCAACTTTAGGGAAGGTAGCTTGATAATGCAGAAATCATCTTTGTTCATTCAACACTTTATAATGCTGAAACCATTGCAATTCCGTGGACAAGGCCATTTGTTTTGGAGAAATAGCTAAGATAAGGATAATGTCAGAAAGAGAAAACAGGCTTTATCATCTCCGGGAAGAGTTACTTTTGGATGATTCTAAGGTCAATAATCCTCAGTAGTCCCTAGCTCTTACCCATCCTTGCATAGGTACAAAATGAAAGCCAAAAAAATCCCTGAATACTTCTAAAATCCAATGAAAATACCATGCTGTTATTATTGTAGCTCGATTTTCTAGTATTGACTAGCCTTATTTGAACATTAACATACTCAAATTGCCATTACTACAATGCCAAAGCTATTTACCAAGTGGAGTTAAAACTCAGTAATCCCAAGCAAGGTGCCTTAATCTACTCCAGATCTACTTTAATGCACCAAAAAAAAAAAAATCTTAGTTCAAGTCAAAGGTAATAAAAGGGACGAGCCTTGGGGACAGCCATAGCACATACAATCCTCCATTGCAAACAGTTTAACTGGCTTTCATCGTAAGGAACAATGCAGGTCATACAATGCAAGCGTGAAAAAAGATTATCAAACTTTTTGGCTTAAAGTGCGAAAAAGGGCTCAACTGACATTAAAGATTACAACTTAATCAGTACTTAACCATAAAAAACATACATTAAAAAATTCAATTTTCAAGCATCCTATCAAACTTTTTGGCTTAAAGTGCTAAAAAGGGCTCAACTGACATTAAAGATTACAACTTAATCAGTACTTAACCATAAAAAAAAATATACATTAAAGAATTCAGTTTTGAAGCATCCTTTAGATTAGAGAAACAACAATCCTCATGATATTACATTGGAAATGGGGTACCAGGAAGGGGAAAACCAGGAAAAAGGAAAGAATTAAGAAGAAAAAAATGATCATAGCTGATCAATAATGGGAGTCAACAATGAGTGAAACAACCAAAAAATTTTCACCGAATATCAATGTAAAGGCCTGAATTTCCAACTACCAATCAAAGAACTCGAAGAAACATGGTTACTAATTGTCATAAACATGCTTGGAATTGATTATTTGGTAAGCATATATTGATTGGCATTCTGGAAACACCTGAATTATAGTGAAAACCCAGATAGACAAAAAGGAAAAGTGAACTCATTAAAGCTTAAAGAGTGCAAAAAGTCGAGAAAAAACTGATAAAATAAGCTGAAAAGGAGAACTGGGTATCATTGAATTTGCATGAAAAAAGAAGAAAAATGAAAAAAAAAGAAAAAGAAAAAGAAATGATACTATTACATACCTGTTGTTATTGATCTGATGATTAAGAGCTTAAGCATTATCAGAAAGAAGGGAAAGAGACGGAACAGAAGGGACAGCAAACCAACTTAAGCCCTCTCTGCCGACTAGGTAAGGTGATCTTACCAGATGGCTACAACCCCGCTCTCATTAATGGCACGTGCATGTTAAACAAGAGAGAAATGTTTTTTTCTATAAATAAAAATTTCAATTTATAATATTATTTTTTAAAAGGGATATGTAAACAACTGCTATTCAACATTTATTAAACTTTGGAAAAAAAAAAAAAAACCCTTTATCAAACTCTAGAGAATTAATTTATTGTTTCATCATTGTTTCTTTGATGAACTTAATGAAAATTAATGAAAAAATATATTTTTTTGAAATAACATTTTAAGGAACACTGATAAATTACTCTTAAAATTGCTATTCCAAATGATTTAGATTAGATCATATTTAATTTGATTATATGATTAATGCATAATAATTGATTTGATTTTAAGTTAAAAGTTTCTTTAAAATAGAATTAGTTTGAATCAAATTTTATCCATTTAATTTGTTTGGATTTTAAAAATTATTTTTTTAATTTTTTGTTTATTTTTATATTTTTAAAATTTAAATAAATTTAGATATAAAATAATTATTTTTATTTAAAAACTTTAAATTTTATATAGAAATTAACATTTTCTATAAAAAATAAATTTGATTCTATTTAGATATTTTTATATTTCATTTCAAAATTTGAAAATTAATTTGAATTAAATTAAAATATTTTAATATATGAATAGAATAAAAAACTTAATTCAAATCAAATTAAACACATTATTATTTTGAATTAATTTTCGAATTTCTCAAATTTTTTTTAGTCTCAAGGGTGGCCGTGCTGATCAAATATATATATGCAATTTGTATTTTGTATTGGGTTGTAGTAGCATTATTCTTTAAATGGCGCGTGATGTCAATTTCTTCAAAGGAGCGTTAACGGGTTTCCCCCATATTTTGTTGAACTGAATTACCATCATAGCCTCGTGGCTTGATTTCTGCCATTCCATTGGCGGGGAATCTACTTTGGGCACGCAACGCACACCAGCAAGACGTTACTCTTTACATCTTGAATTTAATATGTAGGTTGGCCCAAGATTTCTTCATAGTCCAAAATCCCCTTTTTTTTTTTTTTTTTTTTTTCTACAAAGTTTTTTTTAAAATTTTTTTTAACATAAAGAAATAATATTTTTTATATAATTTTAGCAAAAATATATGATGGTTATTAGTTTTGGCATATATATATATATATATATGAATTTATATTTGATATATTATTAATATATAAATATTATATATTATCAATACAATAATATCCCATAAAAATTATTTTTAGATATATTTTTACAATTAAGTATATTTTTTTAAGATTTTAAAATTTTAAAATTAATTTTTTATGAAAATTATTATATGATTAATTGATAATATATAATATTTATATATCGATAATATATTAAATATAAATTTTTTATATATAATTTTTTTTTAAAAAATTTATTACTAAAAAAAGCCATCATTAGAATAAGACAATATCAACCAAGACTTTCTAACTGAAAATCCAAAATTATGTTTCCAAAATTAAACATAATGTATAGATTCTTAGGGTTTGAAAGTATTTTTTTTATTAAATCCATTTTTCTAATGACCAAAAAAAAATAAAAGGTAAAGTAAATTTTAATACCACAGAAAAGATTGTGCAAAGCCCAAAGACAGTACAAAAAGGTAGAATGATGAAAGCCCAAAGGGGCTAAACTTTAAGGGCTGCTATTGGTCGACATTTTTCAGTCATTTTCATTCCTTGAGAAATTTCACAAATTGCTTTAACAACTTTGCCTCTATTTTTTTTTTTCTCTATTGATCATGGATAGTACCGGACACATTCACCTCACCTAGTATATTCATTTGGTAACTCACTTTTTTATTTTAGATATTTAAGTGAAAATTACCAAAATTTTAATGAATTATAATAAAATTTTAAAAACTCGTATCATTGCAAGGCAAGTTTGCCTTCGATAAAAGGATAAAAAAGTTCAATGTCTCAATCTCCTCGTCAAGTTGAAGACAATAACTCTGACCCTAATTACATGATGTTTTAGTTTTCTATCACATTTTAAATGTTTGAGTATCCTTATGTTTTTATCACTACAAGGATTTAAGTTTTTAGTGGTATTTTTTTTAACGTTTAGCGGTGTTTATAAAGATTATTAAAAAATTTATGACGTTTACGAAAAATGTCATTTAGAGTACTGACTATACACGCATCGTAAAAAATAACGGTGTTTTAAAAAAAATGTCATCATTTTAGCAGCGTTTCTATCTTTGAAACGCTACTAAATTAGTTGCGTTCTTATGAGAAAAACGTCATTGCTTTGATAACGTTTGTAACTGAAAATGTCGTTACTTTAGAGGCGTTTGTATATTTGAGATGCCTCTAATTTAGTGATTTTTTTATGAGAAAAATGCCATTGCTTTGATGGTGTTTGTAATTGAAAACATCGTTACTTTAAAGGAATTTGTATATGAAAATACCTCTATTAGCGATGCTTGTATCTTTGAGACACCGTTAGTTTAGTAGCATTTTTATGAGAAAAATACCATTTCTTTTATGGCATTTGTAATTGAAAATGTCACTACTTTAAAGGCGTTTGTATCTGAAAATGCTTTCATAATTATGGCATTTGTATCTTTGAGACGCCGCTAATTTAGTAACGTTTTTATGAGAAAAATGTCATTGCTTTAGTGGCAATTGTATAAAAAATATCACTTGCTAGAGGCATTTGCTGGTAAAAGTGTCATTACTTTTAGTGGCGTTTTACGATACACATACCACTAAATTATTCATTTAGCGACATTGTTGAATGCAAACGCCGCCATTATGTAAAAATGTATTTTTTTTAATTTTTGTTAATAAAAATTTTAATTTCATTAAAGAGCTTAAATTCAGAAATTGAAATTAATATAAACTTAATTCACGTTTAAGTATGCATTTAATTAATACAAAGTTTAATAATTAGTATAATAACATTCAAATATTTTTAATACATTAAGAAAATAAAAATTAAAATATATGAAATGGATGACTGCATACATTTTGGTGGTTGTAAATTGATGAAGAAAAATTTTCACCTTGATCACTAGCGTGCTCAAGAATCTATTGAATAATACTATACAATTTTTAACACTTTATTATAAGCTTTTTTTATATTTAAAAATTAAATATTTACTAAATATAATACTTGAGTTGGTGGAGCACCAACATTATTTCTTGAAAATTGTTGTTGCACAAAATATATAAGATGATCGAATCATCATGCAACTGTTGAAATTTTGTATGTTCTTGCTCCATTCTAGCATGTTCTTTCTCAATTTTGGCATGCTCCTATTCTCTTTCTGCTTCCATTTGCTGAAAATATTATTGCATAGTTTGCAACTCCCCTCTCAATATTGAAATATCTCACGAAGACTGATTTGCTGAAGATGTAAATTGCTAAGAGTTATGTACATAGTAGGCAGATGGTTTTAGACCCAATCTAAGGCTTTGGACTCATCCATACCTTTCTTTTTTAGCAATTTCTATGAATATTTGATTTTTCATTTCTTGCATATTGAGAGAACCATTAGATGCTACTTTAATCTTAGCAGTCATTTTCTTTTTTTTACTTTCTCTAGTGAATTTGTCATATGCAACTATTAAGTTTAATAATTAATTGATAATATGTTAAAAAGAGTAAATATTTACTTTTTGTTAAAATAGACGATATAAATTATCATAATTTTTTGTGTTTCGACATTCATGTAAGATCTATTTTTTTGTGTGTTATGCAACAAAGTTTCACACGTCTAATTGTACCACCCATATCATTTTTCTATGCAAAGACATATGTTATTTGATAGGATATATATCAACTATAACTTATTCATGTATATCAAGCTTGTCAATCAAGTATTAACATTTTGAATAATTTTAATCTAATGTATTTATATTTTACCCCGTAACAACACAATAGTCTTAAACATACGTAAACAATAAAAACATTTTAGGCTTTCACACATATCGATCATGAAAACCAAATTCAATTATTTTCTTCTGGTTTAATATCAAGGATTGAAGCCATTCAATATGTTGAAAGCCATCTAAAAGTTTAATTTGTATATTTGCCTTTTATATGCCCAAATAGTCTCAAATAGATATAAACGATAACTTCTTCTCCCATATCAATCGTAGAAACTAAGTTTAATCAATTGGACAAATTTAATATCAAGTATTGAAGCTATCCAAACTGTTAAAATACAACAATAATAACAAATTTGTATTTTTACCTAAATATATGTAAATAATAACTTTTTCATACATATCATTTGTGTTAACTAAGTTCAAAACTTTCGATAAGTTTAATATAATGTATTGAAACTATCAAAGCTATTAAAACAGAACAATAACTGTTAATTTGCATATTTACCTTTTAACGATAGAAAAAGTTCATTCATTGGAATAAGTTTATTATCATAAACTTACTATTTCTTTTTGCTTTTTTGCAAAACTTTTTGATCCACTTGTGTGGCTATATTTCTATTGCTTTATGCTACCAATCCTAATATGTTCTCTTTCCTATCATAAAAAATAATTACGTATATGATAGAAATACAAATATTACCAATTTAAACTATAAAACACTTTCATTATTTTATTATACTATACAAAGTTATAAACTAGTACCTCTCATTTTCTTGAGAATCAAAATCTGACTAATTGTTCATATTACCACCTAATCACATTACGGGATAGATTTTCTATCATCGCATCTATAGAAGTATTTTGATCAAAATACTTATTCTCCAAACTATGCTTATAATCTTTCAATTTCTTTTCCAATGACTTAAGTACAAATGAAGTTAGTATTTCAAGTACAAATATTGACTGTAATAATACAATAAGAAAAGTTTGAATAAGCAAAAAAAATGTAAAATAAAATATTTTTATTTCTAATTAATTATACTAATACTTTAATAAAGTTTAAAACATCAGACTTAACTTCTTCTAGAACTTTATGCCATGTTTTACAATGAATAGGCAATTTCATTCAATTACAGGCTAGCATGCTTAGAAATTCAGCCAACAGTTGAGCCTCTTCACCAATTGGTTGCCTATCAGAGTTTGCAGACACTACAATATGTTAATTAGGATGTAATGCAAATAATTTTTTCAAAGTTCAAAAACTCTAGGTGAAATCGAAGACTCTAGGGTGAAACCCAAAAGCCCTAGGTAAAATTCGAAACCCTAAGTAAAATCTTAAACCCTATGTAAAATCCTAAACACTATGTGAAACCCCGAAACCATAGTTCAAATCTTAAATGAAAACCCAAGCCTCAAAGTCTTGGAGCTCTAAGTGATTTCAAATTTTTGTAAATTTTTAAGGATTTGTATGAAAACTTTTTATGAAATAATTTATTTCTGAATGTTGCCTAGATGATAGGGTATTTAGAAAATTTTATTTCATTAAAAATTTTCATATATTTTCATAACTTAAAATAATAAATTTAAGAATAAATAATAATAAACAATAAAACGAGATTTTAACTATAAATAGTCGTACTCAAACTCTACCTAAATATTGGAGAGCCTAGGTGGTCTCTTTATATTTGAAAGCCTGATCCATAAATTCATATTTTACCATCATCTGCATATATTTTGTTTCTAAAATAATGTGTACATTCATAATTCATATATATGTTTTTTGATGTTTAACATTAATTTTTTTTTTGTTTTTACTGTATAAGAAAATTTTCTTTAAAATTTTTGATTTTGAATAAATAAAATTAAAATAGCATTTCGTGAAATATAATTGATTGATACTCTACCTAGATGTTAGAGAGTTATCAATAATTATCATTTACAAAGAATATTATTTTATTATTTTTAGAAGAAATGTTATGTAAATCTTAAATGAAAAGACTATATTCGAATTCTGTCTTTATGTCGAAGACTGTGAATGTATTTCTTTAATTTGATGATTTTCATAATATTTCTAGGAAAAAGATTTTTTTTAAAATTAGTTTTATTTCTTACAAACAAAGGGAGTTATAATTAAATTTCATATAAAAATCCATTTTTATCCAGAATTATAAACAACACATAATTAATTATATCAGTTCTATAGGCATTGTGAGAGTGCTAATCATTTCCCATACGTAATCGACTATTGAGCTCAATTTATTTTCGTAGACTAAAATCATCCTTTTAATAAAGCTTTAAATCTATTTTGTTGTTTTATTAAAAGATAAATTTTTTTGATAGCTAATTACACCCTAAAAATAAATTAGTGGCGACTTCTCTTTTTTTTTTATGATTTTTAAATATTTTACGTTTAAAGATCGAGTCTCCAGATCGTTACGTTATGATAATATAAATATATATTTAAGTTATAATTATATTCAAATATTAGATCAATATAATCAACTATTATATTATAATTAAGTTACAATCGTTAAATAATTAATTAATAAAGTAGAACATAATTAAACAATTAAATTCACATACAATAAGACTTTAATTTAAGATTTCAAAATTTTAGAACCTTTTATTTGCCTCAAAACCAAAATCTCATTGGCTACACATATATATATTTATGTATTTATTTATGAAGAAGAATGTATTTATATCAATGTATTTTTATTTATTAAATCTAAAGGATCAAGTAGAGTCAATTTCTTATCATTAATATTTTACCTTATCTTTTTCTATCCTTATCTATTATTTCAAACTCTTTCAAATTTTACTCTTACCTTCCTTCTTCTTTGTCTTCCATCCGACAAATTTGGAATATATTTTGTACGCATAATGAGAGTTTGTCAAGCAAATTACTTATTCTTTTTCCCCACTGAATTACTATGGAATATTGAAAAGTGAAACCCTCCATATTCCTAAATTTTTAGGTTTATTTCTGGTACTTCGTACATCAAATTGATAAATTGCTATAATTGAATTAGGAATTTTAATTATGAATGTTCATCAATTTTCTTGTTACTTTTTTTTTTTCAAAATTCATTAGAGAATGAGAAAGTTCACAGTGAACTATAAAAGAAGAAAATTAAAATTCTTTAAATTTTGCCACTAGATGAAGTGCAATATTTTTAACTACATTGATCATAGCATTTGAGATTAGGACAAAGAGAGAAACTAAGCTTCTAACAATGAGGAAATAAAAAAAAAAAAAAGTAGATAACAAAGATGAGTAAAGAGGAAAGAGAAAGACTCCAAACTCAACAAAAAAGAAAAAAAAAAAAAAAAAAAAAGCTAATAAATTTATGTTTAAATGTTAATTTACATCAACCATTAGATTGAGTTGATATCAACGCTTATAAATTGATAGTGTAAGTGGATCATTATATATATATATATATATATATATATATATATGTGTGTGTGTGTGTGTGTGTGTGTGTGTGTGTGAATTGAGAATTAAGCTAACAAAATATAGAATAATATCCACTTGCCATGTGAAATTGCTAACTTTGCGTGGGAGTTATGTTAATATTGTATTTAGGTGTAAACTTATTAATGTTTCTAACTACTATGATTAAAGCAAATAAATTATATTGAATAGGTTTAGGCCATCTCCTCATTCACTTTGCATTGCTTAATTAAGATACTTGACCAACTCAAAATAATTTCTAAAAATTATTATGTATACATATATATGTATATGTGTATACGTATGTTCTTCGTATATCCTTGAAGTTAAAATCCTTTTCCTTATTAATGTCAATTTTCAATTGGTTTGCTTTTCCAAGTGTCAAACACTACATAATTATAATAATCTTTCATTAATCCTTCTAGGAGTTGGAGTGATTCTTAAATCTAATTGATTTTTCTAAAAGGGATTCACTAGTGGTAGTTAATTAATCATTATATACTGTTAAAGGTTGTTATAATTCACCTTTTAAATTAATATTTTGGATTAAAGATTAGACCTGTTCAGTGCAGGCTTGACTCGACCCAAGCTGGAATTTGGATAAGATTTTTTAAGCTCAATCTTGGTCTAAACTGAATTATATTTAATTATTAAAAAGTAGTTTTTATTTAATTTTAATTAAATATATTTACAATATTAATTTTTTAATATTTTTTAAAAAATTTTGGGTTTCTTGGAGCCCAATTGATCGAGCCTTGGGTAGAGTTTTTAGATGTCCAACCTAGACTCGATTCATGAATAAATCTAATAAAAATTATATAAATATAAAAAGAGAGGAGAGATTTATTTATATAGGTATAAAATTAATTTAATTTTACACTTTTTTATAATATTTTATAGAATTTATATTTGTTTAATCTAATAATGTATTCCATACTTTATTTATATACATGATACACGTCAAATTTCAAGTTAATTAAAATGTCTAACTATTTATTTGATATATAAAATTCAACCATTAAATATATAATATCAAAAAAAATAATATTCTCGATTGATATGATAAGTGCACGATAGATATGATTATATCGTTAAGTCTAATGATTAGTTTGCTAAAATATTAATCGTACATGAATTTTATAAAAGGATATAAAACTAAATAATTTTACACATTAGTCTATTCCCCTGTAGCTTGATCCTTCCTCATGTGCATGTGTGTGTATATATATAGCAAATGCATGGCCAACTCAATTATATCAATATTCCAATAAAAATTAAAAGACAAAACTCTCACACATCTAAAATAAAGGATTTCATTGACATGCATGTACCAATTTAATTAATGTATAAAATATATAAAAATTTTAAAAATTGAATATGTTGCGTAAGCTTCTTCATGCTAAGGTAAGCATGATTCATCAAGCAATTATTTATAAAATTATGATTCATAGATATTGTACTTGATTAAGACAGAACTCTATTATTATAGCTATGAAGTTTATATAACTTCTTTCCTGTTGTTGTAGGCCTTAAATTTCATGCAAATTAATAGAGTTAATAAAGCCTCATTTTTGTTTTTCATGTATATATATAGTGAAACTCCATATCATTTACTGCAGAAAATGCTTAAGTTTAACGTCAAATAGTGATCTTACTATATTTTTGTATATGGTAATTTTGGGAAATCGAGTGTCATCGTTGGATTGATCGATCTTAGTCCTGTCGCTCAAATCATGTTTACTAAAAGATCAGCAAGTTTCTGAAGCAATAGGACATCATGTTCCAAATGACTAGACTTTGGATGGGGTGTTGGGGGGTCGGATTCTGATCCAACATTGCCTGTGACTCATGTGAAACAACGTCCAACAAAGAAGAGAATTGGTTTTCTGATCCAGGGTTTTCTGTCTTAACCCTTTTTAGCATTTTGTTTCTTTGAAAATGATTAGAATTATCATACTCGATCACACCTAGAGAAACATGTCAAGCAAATGTTTGAAGATTTAACAAATTTTTTTTTAATATCTGAAAGATTGTCAGAATTTGATTGATGATTATTAAAAGTAAGAGTTCATCGTTCTACAAATAGATATAACAAACATTATTTTTAGGCAACGAACAATATTATATTGATTAAGCAAACATATAAGAAATGAAAATCTCCAAACATGTAGGTCATGGTTAGCAAAACTTAATTAGTCTTCCATCAAATCACTCTCTAATGATGATTTTGGGGCTTCCTCATTGCATTTTATAACACATTTGATCCCAACTTACCGACAAAAAGCTTAGGATAACACATCATTCTAATTTCCTTCTCTTGTTTCAAAATGGACAACCCCTTTTAATCATATTAATTTCATGTAAATTAATATTTCAATTATACTCTAATTTGATAAAAGAGGACTTGAATAACTGAATTCTTTGAGAAAAAATACATATAATAACTATCATTGAACCAAATGCTCATATACATATACATATACATATACATATACATTAGTTAAATCTTGAATCAAATAAAATAAAAGTGGACCAACAAAGAAACTGAATATATAAATTAATTAAGCTTGTCTTATACCAACAAAAGTAATAGTATTGCCATTAAAATTAAAGGCTTTGCTAGTGCAAGTCCATTTATTATACAACGTAATTACAGTGCACACTCTTCCACATGGGGGAGCATCTTAAAATATATAATATATATTCTAGTTTTTGTTTGATCTAGTGACCAAAACCTAGTAAGAAAGTACAACGCAGAAAAAATAATAAAAGTTGGCATATTATTACATAATTAAACTCCTAATTATAGCAGCCTCGGCACTATCAGTATCAATTGTAGCCAAGAGCTGGGAGAGTCGCTCACTTAGATCATCCACCTCTCTATGCAAGCTTCTAATGTAATTGCAAGTCTCTTGTAAAACCTTGGATGCTGATACCTGCAGCAGGAGTACATTCAAATTCAATGCCATGTTAAAAAATATGTCACTTTCTTCTGACAAAGCTGCTCCACATTACTACTATTTTGCATAGTATCATCGATTTATCTACGAAACATAATCGAACCGAGTCAAAGTGGGTAGATGAAGTAGACTAAAATTTGATCGACAAAGTAAACTATTGGGGGCTTGTGCATTATCATATATATCCCCCACATAATGAGAACTATTGAGGGCTTGTGAATTATCATATATATCCCCCACATAATAAGGCTAAGACGGTGCCTTAATTAACTAAACAGGAAGGTTTGGCATCCTCCTCCAGAGTCAAATCAGGGCACTGCTTTAAGTCAATGAGAAGCTGAAACCTATGAAAAAAAAATGTTTCCTTGACATCCGGGTCAAGTTTTCAAGCTGTTTTTCGAAGACTACCATTATTATAACTGAAATGTACTATTCCCATGTGGCACATGCACCAGGGAATCAACCTACGTTACAGTTTCCACTGTCCTTACACTTTGGAAAAAATTCAACTTCTTTTTACTTGTTCTTCTTGAAACAGGGAAGGAGAACTAAATTGAGAGAGAGAGATAAGTTTTTTTTTTTTTGGAAGTACCTTGTCAGATCGCCTATCGCGAATCTCAGGAAGAAGTTGGCGTAACTTGGAGACAAGTTCAATGATTTGATCATCTGAAATCCTGGATACGCCTGCTGTCGACTGCCTTGACCTTCTGCTAGACATCTTGGAAATTAACACTAAGGTTTTATACCTGTCAGCTAGCTGCTTCGCAAAAAAATGAGGAAAAACCAAGAAATGTTCTTGCCCTTGGTATAAGCCTACGGGTTTTAAACCACCAAGACCCAAGCTAAAGCCAGATAAGCAAATGGGGAAGGAAAAGAACCATATAAATAGAAAATGTTTTGGTCTGGCAAGAAAGGAAAAAGGTAGAAGCAGAAGAATGAGGAGTAGTAATAGTAGTAGTGTTAGATATAAGATGTGAAGAAATGGTGAAAGTGATAAGAGAGATATAAAGAGGTAGGAAGGAAGGACCACCAAGGGGGAAGTGAGTGTGTGAGAGAGAAAGAGAGTACAATAACAAAGGCAGTGATGTTGGATGTGATGAAGACAAGTGCATTGGAGAAAGCAGAGTTGAACTAAAGGCTTTGTTTTTTCAAGTGAAAACGTGAGAGAGAGAGAGAGAGGGAAGTGTAATAAACCTTTTTGTTCATGTTCCCAACTTGGGGTTTGATCTCAAGTGGGCTTAAAGAAAAATGTTTGTTTTTGAGCTAACATTGTGGGCCTTCACGTGCATGTCTCAATTCACAATACCATGTGATCATCATCCCCTTCCCTCTGCTCTCCTCCCCACTCCTCTCCAGCCACACCTTCTTTTAAACACTGAATTCCATAACCCCCAAATCACCTTTTCACACTTTTCCTTTTTCTTTTTGCTCATTCAGAAAAACCAAACCCTGTTTTCTTTTCTAAACTTTTTTCCTTCTTCTTCTCCTAACTCCCATCTTTCAGGTGCCTTTACTTCCCTATTAATCAGTCTCTACAGCCAGGGTTCTGATCTCATTTCAGTTGCTAATGGTTTATATATTAGAAACTGGAATTTATTATTTTTTAATCTGTTTCGAATTTTTTTAAAATGGTTTGGGACTTTGGGATGACATGACATTTTAGATTCTGTTAATGTACTGGAGAGGAAGAGAAGAAGCTAGTACTGTTTGTTAAGGGTTTTGCTAACAAGCTCGTAAACATATTTTTTTAAAGCTATTAAGTAATTTAATTTTTTTATACTTTAAAATTTACAATATTAACTCTCAATTGTTGCATTTAATCAAAAATATTACTATAAAAAATAAATTTAACTAACTTAAAAAAAAAAACTTAAAAGACATTCTTTAGAAATATTAACAAATGTCTATTAACATTGGTTAAGATTATATTTAAAAACATATATAATTAATGTTTTTTCTCTTCCAAAAACACATGTTAATAATCTTTTTATCCTTTGAGTTCAAATTTATTAATAGATGGTTAAAATATAATTTTTTATAAATTTATAAAATCCGATAAAAAAATATATTAAGCAAAATCCAAAAATTTTTTATCGCTAAAAAACACATATTAATGAGATCTTTAGTTATTAAATCTTATATGGTCTTTATTTTTTTTTTTATTGAATTGTTAATTAGTGAAAGAAAAATTGGAAGAGAGGGTAATTGATGATAAGCATGTGCACTGAGACCCATGATTACCTAACACATTGCAATAAAATTTTGGTTGATCCAATAACTATTTGTTGTTTTAGGGAGAGAAGTTGATTAAGTGTTTATTTTTGTAAATAAGAAAATTTTAGTAACTAATTGGTAAGTGAATTTTTAGCAACGAAGCAAAAATCTCAAGTCTATCTCTCTCTCTCAAATAATTGTTCTTCTTCTTTGTTTTGGACATAACTACGTGAGTGTTGGAACCCTCTCTGATTTTCAAACCCTCGAAATCACATGACTTTTCCCTCGTACACACGACATGGATATGAAATTTCCATGCTTTTGTCTAGCAGAGTCACGTGTCATTAGGAAAAAAAATTTTGATCTTGCCCCCATTCTATATAGATCGACCCCTCCCCCTTCAGCTCTCTCTTGCTCTCACTTTCTCTGGATTTTATTGCTCCAGGGTCTACAACCAGATTAAGCTTTTTCCATCCACCAGCAAATTCTTGAATCAACATTATTCAGAGGAATCTTTCCTGCTTCCAAATTTCATTATAAATTTAAGTATCTTGTTCATATCATATTAAATACGTATAAAATATAAAAAATTATCATATTAAACTTATGTCAACACATCAAATATAAAATATATTTTTTTTATCAAACTCATATAATTTTTATTAAAATTTTAAATTATATATATATTTTTTTCATATTGTTTTCGCATATAAAATTGCAATACGAATATAGGGTATCTAGGTTTTGACAGTTTTTCTTGATTCTATTGGGGTGGCTTTATTTCGAGCAGAGGCGTATGTTTTCTTCCCATACGCAAATCCGTCACTGACATGTCGATTTCGGTTACCTTTTCACATGATAATTGATCTTTGCGTGGAAGAGCCGTGCGGGGCAAAAGACTCATGCTCTGAGATTTTAATGTCCCTTAGAAATTATTAACAAAATTTTTTTAAAATTTTAATTCTTTTATAATTTACCCCCACTAAAAATGAAAATATATATATGATATTTTTATAAATATTTAAAAGAACAAAATTATAATTACAATATAAATAATTTATTTTACAAAAATAATAGGTTCACATGTATAAATATAAATAAAATAAACATTTATAAATAATTTTTTTATTTAAAGACCATCATTTCATTTAAAAAATAATACAAATAAAATACAAAGTGATATTCTTTCTACTCCACCTAATATTTATTTGCTATTTAAATTTTTTTATGTTGGTAAAATAGTTTGATATGGAGCCTAATATATGATTTATTTATATTTATATTATAAGTAGATTATGATTGAAGAATGTTGTACTTTCTTAAGTTGATCAATGAAATAATTTAATTTTTACGAAATTATTTTTCATATTTAAAATTATATTATTTAATTACAACTCAAAATACATAATAGAATATGCATATTGATTTTGTTTGCATAATTACATTTTAATATCTAATATAAACTATAATATTATCTTTTTATTTTTTAGAAATTATATAAACTAAATTATCTAATTTAATTAATTGTGAAAAAATATCTTATTAAGAAAAAATCAATTTTGAATGAACCATCCAAAATCAATAATAGTGACATACAACATTTTACAAAAGTAAGTTCATGTTTAATTAGATTTAAATGATTTTCATCGGATCCAAAATTATGAAAAAATTATTTTAAACTATCATCCCAATAAAAAAGATAATGTTTAAAAAATTTATTTTCGCACTAAAAAACCTATAAAAATAATTATAATGTGTTATCTTTGTGTATAAACAAAATAATTTATTATGTATTTGAGTTAATTTATATTTATATTTTTTTATATTTAATATTATCTATATTATTTGCCCTCACAAACATAAATACCAAATCCGTCTTTGCTCACACTTCCTCGAATTATCTTCTTTTATTTTCTTCTTCTTCCATATTATTTCTCTTGAGCTAACATTTAGCCATTGCAAAGATAATTTCACATTTGAAATAAAAAGGGAATAACTATTGCAATTAATTCAATGTTTATCACAAAACACTAGCAACCGACCTAGCTAACTTCGGAGATATTATTGACTTTTTGATCCAATACATCTTACAATTTTGTCTACAAAAATGTCTTGGAAATGTATATATATATATATATATATATATATAAGTAAGGATTAATGTATATTTTTTACCGATTAATCATTGAATCATCTGATATGTTATTGGAGTTGGTACTTGAATATTATGAGTTAAAGGTAGTTTATATACGTAATATCTTGTTTAACTAGTAAGTAGTAGGATAGGAGATTAAATATAGACTAAGAAGTTAAAAAAAATGTTCAAGTTTTTTTTTTTATATAAAAAAATCGTAGTTTAAAAATTGAAAAATAGTTTGTAAATATTGATATTTGAATACTAAAATTGTTTTATATTACTTTTTAAAAATAATTCTATGAATTAATTAAATTATATTTCGTAATTTTAATGTTCAAAATTTTATATATAACATAGAAAGATTCCCTTTAAATTAGACCTAGATGATGTTGATGGTGAAGTTAAACTGTTTAAATTGTGCAAAAATTGCAAATTATTGATTAACTAATAAAATTTTGAAGAATTCTAAAAAAAACAAAAAGTTATGTATACATGACATGACCTATTCAAGAAACAACACATTAATTATAGATCATCTTGAGTCAAATTGAAAGCAGCTAGTTATATATAAAAAAAAAAACTTGAATTACATATATGAATGTCGACAGATCAACAACACTCTTCAACTCGAATTGTCACTATTGTGTATTAACTGCATGCTTTTTTAATCAATTTGATAAGGCATACACTTATTTTTTAAAAAACAATGCAAGTGAAACATTTGTTCTTGTAATTTATTTTATTTTATTTTTGTCTAGAAAATTATAAAAAAATAGAAGCTGGAATCTAGAGTTTTACTGCGAAATAAAGGCTGTCATATGGGGACTTAAAAAAGAAAAAGACATTTTATAATTTTATGTTTGATGGAGATGTACTTGTAAACAAAGAGAGAAAAAAAAAAAAAAACTTTAGTATATAAATAGCAAAACTGTACAAAATGTCCAATAGACATCACCTCTAATTAGAAAAGGAAATTGACCTCCATTTACTGCTTCTTGCATGTGGCTTTTCTTGAGGAAATTCAAGCACAATTATATTAATTCCTCAAATTTTATTTTTGCCAAAATAAAAATATGATGTATCGAAGATCGATGCTGTCTTAATAAATAAAGCATTTAATTTAAAATGAATTTGTATATATTAATTAAAAACCTAAATCCAAGGTAGAGAGATGATTATATGCCTTTAAAGAAAAATAATTCATTGAAAATAATATAAAGATAGAAGTATTTTATAAACTATTAGTGAAAAGGTTAATAGGTGATATTGAGTCTCCGACAGATTTTGTCTTCAATTATGCTTGATTAATCACTAATAAACCAAAATAAAAAGTACTTTCATTTGTTTTTTTATGGTCCCCGACATACCATAAATGATGTTCAAGGAAAAATTAAGCCACCAACTTTGTTCACAAGTTAATGGTATCTTTATTAGCATGAACTACTTGATTATTGTATGGTTTTTCATGTAATAATAGATAATTGACATTTTCTCACCCACCTTGTTCTCATCTTTAATTGTCACCATTAACTTTTATCTAACCCAATTTTTTTTCTTTCTTGCCAAACATAATTGGCTGAGTGCCATCTACCATGCTATTCCCATTTTCTTTATGGGATAATTGAGAATTGGGATCCCATGCACTTTTTTTGTTTTTGCTTTTTACCCACTTGATCTTGTAGGGGTAGATTAATCTATGAATATTTGAATTCAAAATTTGTTTTTTTCAACAATTCAAGCTTTGATGTAACCGTTGTTGATCTCTTTGAGAGGATCGGGTGCTTTCAAAGCTCAAATCTCCATTCTTTCATTTACCTCTCATATGTATCAAAAAGAAATTCTATTTGTATTTTTTTTTAATTCAAAGAATTTTATTTTATTTTTGCTTTTTAGCAATTTAATCCTAATTCAAACATAATCCAATTTTTATATATTTCAAAATCGAATTATCTTTCAATTTCCACTTCAATTGATCGGTTTTACCTGATCATGACAACATTAGATACTACATTGAATTGCTATCTTATACATGGGTGGAGTATAATTAGATATGTCAATTTATTAATCACGATTAAATCGAATCATTATATAATATTTCTATTCTCGCAAAAAAAAAAAGAAAAATTATCTCGGACATCACCAAGGAGGTTGAAAAACAAACTCTAAAAAAATGTAATTAGTTAGTTTTAATTTCTTTAATAAATTCCATATAGCACTAGTTTTGCTCTTCCTTTCTTTCTCTTCTTGCTTTAAAACTTCAAGATTTTGCTTGATTACTCTAGGGATTTATGACTTTAGCCCCTAAGTCCAAAATCAGAAAAAAAAAAAAAAAAGTAGGTGTAATGGTTTCCTCATAGGGAAAGGAATTAAATGTATTGATTTTATGTAGTGCAGAAGAAAAGAAAATACAGAACAAGGAAAAGGACACTAGGTAAAGCTCTAGTCAAATGTCGATATTAATTTCACCAATGCGCCGACCATGATTTATTCATGTGCTTTTGAGTATCAAGGAAAGTCATATACATAAAGCTTCATCTCATCTATGCTATTTCTAGACTTCTTTTTCTCTTTTTACTTTTCTCTTTTTCCTTGTTTTTTTTATTATAAATTATGAAAGTTTCGGATTTAAATTTAATCAAATTTACATTTCATTAATGGACGAACCAAAATTGTTTGAAGAAATTCAATTTTTAAATCTCACTAAGAAAATCTATATATGCTTTTACAAATTAAAATAGTTGGGAAAGAAAGAAGATTAATGGAAAATAAGAATCATCTACTCAAAATCTTGACTCCAAAAATGAAAATTCACTAATTTTTTTTTGGTCTGGGATCCCTGATGTCCGGTAACCATTTTGGGTTTCAACTAATTCGAAATCGAGTCCGGTCGAATCCCATAAGGGGGGCAATTTCTATTAAATCTATTTTCTTCATTCATAAGATTTGAAACTGAGACTTTGTTTAAGAAGAATTGAGCTCTTTGCTACTCATACCACTAGGCGTTGATGAGATTTACTAATTTTGTTCATTCTCTAGATGCTTAATTACATCAATTTTCTTGATTCTAAAATTATCCACAAGTTTTTTTTTTTTTTTTTATTGTTTTTTTGCATATGAGACATTGGGTTCAATGAATGAGAAATAACCTTCTTTCGTTCCTTAAATCCCCTTTATGGATCTTAAGATTTGTAAATGAAATTTTTAAATTGAGTTCATATCATCATGAGTATAACAAATTATATTATCTTCTTCTATCTCATTCACGGATTTGATTTAATGAAAATTATAGTAAAAATTTTGCATGATTAAATCTTAACGAAAAATCTTAATTCATAATAAATGAATGAAAACTACTCAAAATATTTTGATTGAACAAATCTGACCTTTTTTATTAACAAAAATCTAATTTGCCATATGTAATTCAAAGTCTAAGACAATAAATCACCGAAAACTGAAATTTTCATTACTTACAAAAACGTTTAAGTGATTGGAAAGAATATTTCAAAAAAAAAAATTGATTGGAAAGAAAGTTCAATTATTCTTACTATTTACCTTTATTTTTTTTCCTCTTTCATGATCATTTAGCTTTCTTTTTGCTTATTATTTTATTAAGATGTTGAAAAAAGTTTATATCAATTCCACTATTAATCACAAAAAGGAAATTATCCATGAAAGAAAGCAATAATAAGATGTAGAAATTCATTCCACCATGAAAAATGAAAAGCATGGTTAAAACATTGTAATTGGAATTTAAAATAAGTAATTGAAATTGATGGCAGAAGAAAATAAAAAAGTAAGACGAATCTTTAATTTTGAAAAGAAAAAGTTATTAATAAAAAAGGTTAGAACAAAACTTATGTTCAAGTGCCAAATCCAAACCCAACCTCAATCTATAATCAAGAAAGTTCTAACGAAACTTGTTAAAAAAAAATTTGAATCCCATGAACATGACGTGGTAGCAACCTCATTGTAAGACAAAATTGATGGAATTTTTTTTCCAAGTTTAATTTTTAAATTTACTATTATAAATTCAATTTAAAATTTTTAAAATTTTTTTTTATTAAAAACCATATTTGCCCCAATTAAAGTATTTTGAGTAATTTTTTTTTTTATTATGAATTAAGATTCTATGACTATAATTGAACCATATTGATTTTCATGATAATATAATCAAATTCGTGAGATCATAACTCTTTCATAATGTTGTAAAATATAATTTAATTGATTTTGTTTAATAAGGTTACGTGTATGAATAATAATTGTAATCTCTAATAAAGTATTACTCAACAAATACGACACAACTATTACGTTCAAGAAGAAATCGATGAGCAAATTAAATAAATTAACAAATTAATATAAAATTGAATGAAAATTCATATATAATGAAATTTAAATTTAAAATATAAAAATCAATATTTTTAATTTTTCTATAATGGAAATCATAATTTGAGAATAAATTCAATAAAAGAAAGTATTAAAATTTAAATTTCGACTTGTTAAATTTAGTTTCGTAGAAATAATTTATGAATTAATTAAATTAGGTTTCGAATTTGATATTTTTAGTCTTCAAATTCTTATCTTTTTTTTTTATGTCGGTGAAGGAGGGCCAACTTGATTGAAGGTGACAACCGAAAGGGAAGAAGGCCAAAAAAGCTCACTATCATAAATCATGAAAGTGAAAAGGAGGGCATAGGTTGGAAGCATATAATGTTAGGAGCTACTAAAGAAACAAACCAACCATACCACATTTCACTCCAATGTTTCAGAAAACTTTCTCCACTCGTTTGTTTATTGGTGACGAAATGACAAGTCATCTTTTCAAAACAAACAAAAAGTATCCATTTTTTCTAATCAAATCTTTTCTTTAAAAAAAAAAAAAAAAAAACCCTTTGAAAACACAAGCATATTTATAGCAATTAAATTAATTTATTTAAATATTGATGGAAATATATATGCATATATATAATATGTGTACACGTTCACATTCATACATAAAATATGTGTATATATATATATATATATGTATGTGTGTAAAGGTATATACTATATATGTTTTTGTGTTTATATATAATGAAGTTTTTAAATTTGGTTAATATTACAAATAGTTTTTGAATTATAATAAAATATTTAGTATGATATTTAATGTATTATTTGAATTATGAATTTATTAATTAATATGATATTTGAAATATTTTTATTCATCATGTGTTATCATTTGAAATTAATCACTTAATTTAAAGTAAATATCATATTGATTAATAAATTTATAATTCAAGTATTATATCAAAAGTTTTAAAATTTAGATATCACATTAAACATTTTATTATAATTTAGAAATTATTTGTAACATTAACTTTTTTAAATTTCATGATAAATTCGTCGTCCCAACATGGTTATCTTCCCCAATTTAAATCTATTATTTTTACACGTGAAAAAAGTATTAGAGTTGTGGTATAATTTAACGGTTGATCTAATAGTTGTTATCCCTCGTAAAGTTACATGCTAATATTCGAGCTTCCGGAGCCTTTCCTTCCAACTTCAGTCTTTCATCTTCGTTCTTTCCAACCCAATTCCCAAACAGGAAAAAAAAAAATGTGCACATTGAATCAACCGAAGAAGGGGCTTGGCTTGGCTTGGCTTGCCTGCCAATTGCCATATTATGGAAATTTGGGTTGGGCTTCAAATTCATCTACATCTCAAAACATGCTTGAAGATTGAAGTGAAAAAGCAACACCCAAAAGTTAATCTTTTCCCAAGTTGCACTGGCCTTAGTTTTGATTCAGTTCCCAGTGGGCTAAACCCATGGCTATGCAATGCTGAGTTTGGGTCCCATAGCTCAGTTGTGGTAGAAGACTTGGTCTAGCCCATGTACAGACAGGGACTGATGGTTCACTATCAGCTGAAAACCCACATTCATTGATTGGTTTGCATTTAGGCCCAATATGGTCTTTTCCTTAGTATATTTATTATAAGTTTATAGGTAAAAACTTTATGATAAAAGTTCATTAAATTAAATATAAGAAATGGGGAAGGCAGAAATGTTTTTTGGGGGCAAAACAAAACAAAACAAAACACAGGTGGGAAAAGAATCTACAAAGTGAAAAAAGCCATAGAAAAGGTAAAAAAAAAAAAAAAATGGCTTAGGCTCAAAATGAAAAACATTGAAACCCCACATTTTTTCTTGGTTTCCTTCTGCTTTTTTTTTTCTTTGGATTGTATATTTTCCCTTGTTATCTTATCTGTTACTATTTTTTTTTACATAAAATGTTGCAATATATTTGAAAAAGAATTATATAATTATTAAATTTTAAATTCTAAATTTTTATTCAATATTATCTCTTAAAATTAATCGAGCTAAATTCCATATCAACGAATTTATTTTTCCCCTTAATTTACAACCAAAAAAAATTATATGTAAAGACAAGCCTTTATCAATGGGCTGTTCACCAAAGAGTGCTGACAAACAAAACTCAGCCAAAATTGGGCGCCTTGATTGATAAAACATGGATCTTTCTCTCCCCCAGTGATTACCTTCTATGCATTATGACCATCAAATTCTGCTTAGAATTATTGAAAGAATTTGTTGGCCGACTTATCCCTAACATTATCTTACACAGTTTTTAGCAGAAAGATGAGAAAATATGGCCCTTTGATCTCCTTAAAGGTTTAAACATCTCAATCATTATTTGTAGTCACTCTACTATCCATGACATTTTCAGTCCTAATCTTTAAAATGAGATATGGTTTCAATTTTATTTTTCTTTTTAAGTCTGGACATCAATTATAACAAAAATTTACATGATTGCTTCCATTATTGCTAGATTTCAATGTTCTAAATTTTATAAGCATGGCTGCTTTATTAATATTTGTTATCACATGGTTTCATATATTGTTGCTTTAAGTATTAAAGGGGAATCATTGTAATAATTGGTGAGCAAAGAGTGAACATGGAATCATTCATTTGGATGTCCTGGTTTGGTATCAATAACAATGTCAAGAAACTTTTTCATATAAATTTCAGATACTTTACATCATCTGTAACTTGATATGTGCTTCAATTCAAATCAAAATTCATTTCATTCTGGCAAATCCATAAAAATATGAAGAAATTTCTCTTCAAAATTGAGGTAAAGGGTAGATTGGCCCAACATATAGGTACTGGAATTGTTTGATGTGATTAAATTCTGCAATTTGAGACATCAATGTCTTGGAGAGTATGCTATCTATCCTCCATTTTGGCCAGAAGAAAACAAAAATGGTACAGGGCCTGGCCTTAAACAATACGAGCCTGAAGCTTTCTGACACAGACCCTAATGTGACGAGCGGTAGTCAACATTTGTAGACTATTCACCAATAGTTTTTGAGCAGATACAGGACACTGGTAAAGTCTTCAAAAAGGACCCCTCAAGAATCTAACAGGAATACACTGCACTAAATTCCAATCTGGGTTTCTGCCATTTTATCACTGGGTTTTTTATCAACATGTGATTATGTCAGCCTTTAATTTCTGGAGTGAAAGTTTTACACCTGATTTCGATGTACCTTCTGTAACTACAATATACATGTAAGGCGATTAAGTATACTTGCAAAAAAATGTAGTGAAACAATACCTTGATTGAAATCTTTGTTTACAGATCACTTCATGGAGAAATAACTTTCCATTTGATATTTACAGTGGTTTTCTTACTTTTTTTTATACAAAAATATAGCTGTGGAGTGGGAAATTTTTCAATAAGGCGGCTTGTGATTAACGCAATCTTGCTTGAGATGCATTGTGTGTAATGTTCTGGGAGCCTGATAACAAATTTATTATGGCTTCATAAGCAATAAAACCTCTTGCTAGGCAATAGCAGTACCTAACACGCAGAAAAATTTTGCAGGCATTTATAATGCAATGGAACCATACGAAATGTTGACATGATCCATCATCTCTGCCAAGTGTCTTTAAATCAGCATCAATCTATGACCCACCATGATTGATTTTTTTTTCCCTCAAACTGAGAAGTGAGAACCCCCATTCCATCTACATCTGTCCTCTGCCATGCCTTTGCTTTACTTAATTTTCCACCTTAATGATATACCCAGTACAGAAATGCACCTTTTAATGAACTCTATAATCATTCTGATGATAGAAACGGCCCATGCTTCACTTTCATTTTTCAAAAAACATGGGACGGAGACTTTGGAAAATACACACTGAATTCAAGTATAAAAAAGGGGTACCTACATTTAAAGGTTCACTCAAAAAATTGCTTGAAATTGGGCCATTTAGATATGCAGATAGTGGGTCATGTCATCCATTTTTGCAGCATAGACTTCAACTTTGCACCTAGGATCTTTTTCTTTTATAATTCATTACCATATGCTATGAATGAATATGTCAGTATATTTTGTTAGAAAGAGGTAAGTGTTATCTTGTTAGTGCTAAACCATCCAGTACTCCATGTGGGCCTTGGAAGCCATGAAAAAGGAGACGCCCTCATCTAGAACAGAAAAGAACCCTTCAGCAAACACATGCAATGAAAAGCTAGATCAAGAAAAAGGGTTTCTTGAGGGCTGGAAAGGTAGTGTCTAGGATTTGCACTTTATAGGTATTATAAAATTTCAAAGCAAATCAATCACCTGACGGTCCTGACCAACTGGATAGACAAGGAGCTTATGCATCATAGATATCAATAATATAACATTTCCTACCCATTGGAAATGGGGCAGTACTTCTCAAGATACAGTCTCCACATTCCAATATCTACAGCTATCATCATTCAAAAAAGAAAGATGGAAACACAAGGTAAATGGGGTCCCAAACATAATTACCGCCCAACAAGGCCATGTTGCTGCAATCAAAAACTCTCTCATATATGGTGGTGTTGTAGTTGCAACAGCCTAGAATAGGCTCCTTCGGCTCGGCTAATCAATTCAGAGTGGCTGCCTTGTTCTACGATGCGCCCATCTTGCACTACTCCAATGCTGTCAACGTTTCTTATTGTTGATAGACGGTGAGCCACAAGCACTGTTGTGCGGCCACTCATTAGCCTTTCAAGTGCTTCTTGTAGCACACACTCTGATTCTGCATCAAGTGCACTGGTGGCCTCATCAAGTAATAATATTGTTGGGTCCTTAAGCACAGCTCTTGCAATTGCAATTCTTTGTTTCTGACCCCCAGAGAGCTGAACCCCTCTCTCACCAACTGGTGTTTTGTACCCATCAGGCAATGAACTAACAAAACCATGCACGTTAGCCGCCCTGGCTGCTTCAATTACTTCAGCTTCAGTTGCCCCTTCTTTTCCATAAGCAATATTATCAAAAATGCTGGCGGCAAAGAGGGCAGGCTCTTGTTGCACCAATCCAATTTTAAGCCTAAGAGACTTCAAGTTCAATCTCCGAATATCTTTTCCATCAATCATAACCTTTCCAGCTGTAGGATCATAGAATCGTTCAATCAATGCAATGACTGAACTCTTGCCAGAGCCACTAGCCCCAACAAGTGCTTGACTTTGGCCAGCACGGATTCGAAGGTTAAGGTCTTTAAACACAATGACATCAGGTCGTGAAGGATATGCAAAATCAACATGCCTGAGTTCAATTTCTCCACGAATTGATTCAAATGGCTCTGCCTCAGGATCATCTGGGTCAATCTTGGTTGAACGATCTAAAATGGAGAACACTGAACCAACAGCTTCACCACCCCTAATAATTTCAGGAGCAAGACTTACAGTTTCTGCCACGGAATTTGCAGTGACCACCAAGACCACAAAAACCTTGATAACCTTAGAGAATGTGGAGACACCTTTGCTTACAAGGTGGGAACCGTACCAAAGTATGAGAGCTTCAGAAGCATAAAGAGCAAGTTGAGATAGGCCAAAGAGGAGGCCAGAAGTTTGGCTGCGGCGAAGGCTTTGCATTTGTGGAACTCGGAGCTCATGGCAAAATAGTGAAAGGATCTTGTTTTGCGCATTGAAGGCTGCAACTGTTCTGATATTGCTTACACCTTCACCAGCAATCATGCTAGTCTTTGCATGTGCCTTAGCTGTGTCACCAGCAAACCCTTTGAGAGAGAGTTGCTACAGTGCAAAATAAAACAGAATTAACTGTCTGGAAACTGTCCATGTTAGATATGAGTTGGTTTTAAGACTCAAGACTGCAAAAGAGGAGTCAAACTCAATCAAAGTGAGTTCTAAGTTGAAGTCATCAAAACCTAACACAATTACTATGGCAACAAAACTATTTTGGAGTAATCTGGTTAAATATTTATATAATACAAAAGTTAGATTGTAAAACTTAAAACACATCAATTTTTTTTTCATTTCAGAACTTATAAAATGGAAACCATCTTATCGTCAGTTTTTATCCAACACTGCTTTAACATTCTAACATCAGTTATTAATGGCACACAAAGATACAAAATCTGATATCTAGCCACTACCTAAGCGTGCGTGCACATGTGATATTGAATTTCAGTGCTTGATTTGATCTCTATTTTAGGTAAGGCCAATTCAATTCTTTTTCCTTCTTCTTTGTCCAAATTCCAAACAGTTATCACTGCCTTGGCCCTTGGCTTGAATAAGGTGGGACCTATCAAAATTAAGCCAAATCAGGCTTAACTTCATTGCTAGGACCAGACAAATAAAGTTCCTTCCACAAGGACAAGATTGTGATTATGACATTGTACATATTGCAAGTAATTGTAGTCCTATTTCACTATTTATAAAGCATGCACCAACTATGAGCACTGTCCAGCACACGGAGACAACCAACGGTCAGTTGGCCTCAGTAGAAAAAAACAAACCAGGTTCTACCCCCCAAACTGAGGCCTAAACTCTTAAACGACAAGAACACACAAGGATTTTACTGTGTGAATATTCACAACCCTACGTGCCTAAGCTACATCGTTACATTGCACTATCTATCTCTTAGGCACTGCCATAACACTGTTTTACTGTCGCAACCTGACATTCTCCAGGGAAATAAAAACAAAGTTACCGAGAAAAAAGAAGACAATATCTTCAAAATATATAAGATCATGAATTTTATGATCACGGGACAAGAATCTCTTGAAACTATCATATAGTTTGGTGGCATCTGGTATGATAGATAGAGAGTAAAAACAAAGCTACCAAAGCTCGTGTTCCTAGGAAAAAACAGAAGCCCTTTCACTTGGTTTTCTAAAATCAGACAGAAAAAACTGGTATACACTGTAAGGTGCAGTGTCGGTGCATTACATTAAAAAAGTGAGAGAAACTAGACAAGTTGAAAATTTGACTTAAGGTAAGAAAACCAAGGAAAAATAAAATAAAATTCAGCAGGTTACAACCTCGAGAAAATAAGCTACTAACAAGAACACTTTCTCAGTGGTATGGAGGCTGATGGGGAGGCCATGGAATCTTGGATATTTTATTGGTCACTGCGATTTCATAGGGGTCATATTATATTTGGTTTCTTTTTTGTGTTAATTTCTATAAGTTGATGCACCAAACTTGGAGGAAGCACGTGTAAAGTCGTGAGGAGCAATGTTGCATTTTCTTATTTTGTTGTTTAATGGAAAGTTAAAGTGAAGTTAGATTCCGGAGAGGAAAAAGAACAAAAAATCTGACATTGTTTTATAATATCTTAAGTTGCCTAAAAGTGGCAGTTAAATAAGTTCAAATTATTCCTCGGAAATGCAAACATTTTTTCAAGCATCATGGTTTTCGGGTCTTTGAACTGTGAACTTGGACCACATTAGTCCACAACGGAAAAATTATAGCTTGATTATTAGTTAGAAATGAAGGGAGAGATAGAGAGAGAAGGAAAAGAAATTGGTGGAATGTGTGAGCTTACCTGAGCAAAGTTTGCAAGCACTAGAAGAGGGAAGGTACCAAGGATGAGAAGAGAGACCCTCCATTCTACTATGAAGGCAACGATGAATGAGGTGAGAAGTGAAGCCATGTTTTGTAGTATTACCGAGATCCTCTCGGCTATGGCAGATTTTACATCGGCTGCATCAGTTGCCAATCTGGCTGAAAGAAGGCTTGAATTGTGCTCTTCCTCATCGAACCATCCGACTTCATTCCTCAGAATTGCTGAAGAGAAGAAAACACCACAAAATTAACAAACATACCATTAAATTGCTAGGCAATGTATACATATAGCAGTATCTCCTCCCTCCCCTCCTGAAAATTAGAAAAGATAAGTCAACATGTAGTTGCAAATTAATACCTCCAAGCATCATCCTCCTCACTCTTGTTGTGAGGTTTTCTCCCATAATACTGAAGAAATAATGCTGAATCAAATATGCGATGACAGCATATAGACCAGCTCCAATATAGATGAAAACATATTCTTTTGTCTTTCTTTCCATAGAGGTAGGATTTGTATAGTAGAAGACCTCAATCATATTGCTCATCACAATGGCAAAAGTTGGTCCGATAAATCCAGAAAGCACAGAACCAACAGCTCCCATAATTGAATAGGGCCATTCAGGAGCATTCAGCTTGAGAAGCCGGCAGAAATAGCCATCTGGAGCAGGATTTTTACGGTCTGTCTCGGCGTTTGACACCATCTCTATTCGGCCATCAGCACCAGTACTGTAAGAATAGCTCAAGTTCCGCAAGCTGCCAGACCGGAGGCTTAAGGACTTAGTTGACAGTGAATGACTTAGACGTGATGAACGTGAACGGCGTGTTGATAGGTTAGCAAAGTCTCTATTTCCCGCCATTTCTTGAAATCTGATTAATGATGCATATGCCCCTGCCTTAGCAATCAATTCTTCATGAGTTCCCGTCTCAACAACTTGTCCTTGCTGTATAACAGCTATTGAATCAACATTCCTTATGGTGGAGAGGCGATGTGCAACAACTACAGTGGTTCTCCCAACCATAAGACGATCAAGAGCTTCCTGAACAATACTCTCAGAGCCTGCATCAAGTGCACTTGTAGCTTCATCGAGGAGTAAGATCTTGGGGTTCTTCAACATGGCTCTAGCAATTGCGATTCTCTGTTTTTGGCCACCAGAGAGTTGGACTCCTCGCTCTCCCACCTGAATTTGCATTGAAGTGCACAAAAAATCAACATTTTGCGATACAAATTAATATGGAGCTAAGAATTAAAGTTGAACTAGAATATTAAAATCAAGGAGACTAACCTGAGTCTTATACCCATTAGGAAGTAGGGTAATAAAGCTGTGGGCATTTGCGGCAGAAGCAGCAGCTTCCACTTCATCCATTGTTGCATCAGGCTTTCCATAGAGTATGTTCTCAAGGATAGTAGTTGCAAAGAGGGCAGGCTCTTGATTCACCAGTCCAATCTGATCACGTAACCATTTTAGTTGCAGTGTCTTTATGTCCACATTATCCAACAGAATCTGTCCTGCTTAGCCAAAAAGAAATATCAGCTCTAACATCCATGGGAAAAGAATTCATTCTTCAAGTATGACAAAGGCTCTTAATTACCCTGGTTAGGATCATAGAACCTCTCTATCAGAGAGACAACTGTACTCTTCCCAGAACCACTACCACCAACAACTGCCAGAGTCTTTCCTGCAGGAAAGAAAATTGAGAAATTGCGAAAGATGATAACATCTGGTCTTGATGGATAGCTGAAAGTCACATCCTTGAATTCTATATTGCCATTAACCTCAGGCAGTACTTTTCCATCTGAATCGTCTTGGATTATAGAGGGCTTTTGCTTGATAATCTCCATCAACTTGTAACCAGCTGCCTTTCCTTTACTAAATGCCCCAAGATTGGAAAATGACTGACCCAAACTCCTGCAATAGTAAATTTTTTATACAATATAATCCACAGTAAAGCTCAATTCACCTTCAATCACAGAAGATAAGATACATATGCTTTAAGATCTTACATGCCACCAACAATGGCAGAGAAAATTGCTGTAAATGCCTTCCCTCCATCAGTCTGTCCATTCCTGATAAAAACACCAGCATACCAGAAAACAAGAGCCCAAGACATGCAAGCTATGCCATATGTACACCCTAGCCCCAAGCCCTTGGCCATCCCAGCCTTGTATCCAAGTTTTAGTGTGTTCTGTATTGCATCTGAGTAGGAATTAAGGGCCTTGCTCTCACCAACATATGAGTAAACGGTACGAACTTGTGCAATGGCCTGTCCAGACAATTAAAGACTTAGATAACCAGGCAGTAAAAGGTTAGATTAATAACCTGAAAATCTCCCAAAGATGAAGGTCTTAAATTGTAATACCGGACATATTTCTGATAACAAAATTAAAAATCAAATTTGAAATTCCATCAGGAATTTGGAAAGTGACAGTGATAAAGTTCAATGAAAAGCTACTCCCTTGAGTGTTCACTAGAAGACCATGTACCAAGACTTCATCACCATAAAACATATAGACAGTCCATAATCCAACAAACAAGATATGCCGGTTAGACATAATTAAAAGTTATTCCATGCTTTTTGGGCCAAAATAGCTCACCTGCTCGGCAATTATGCCAGCATTTGCATAGGATTCCCGGCTCTTAGAAGTGAGGCCGGTCAAAGTATATGCATATAAACCACCAGCAAAGGCAATTCCAGGGATCACTGCCACACTTAGCAGGGCTAACCTCCATGCTGATACAAAACCAACCACCAAACCAGCCAGGAAAGTTGACAGATAATGGATAAAGTTTCCGACCTTAAATTTCACCAAAAAGAAACAATTAGTGAATAATGATTCGTCCTTAATGCGATTCGTCCTTAATGCTTAAACGAAAATTTTATTTCATCCAAACCGTTAGTGTATTCTCTTGATCACATAAAGCAAACGTCAAAACAAAGATGCAGGTACACGATAACACAGATATGCTAACGTGCACGTTCAAATGTTCAAACCCAAAATAATAAGGTTAGGGGCCCGCATTTATGTATAGCCAACAAACCCATATAAGCAAAACTAACGCCATGGCCAGCATCTGATTACACCCACAAAACAGAAAAAAAAAAAAAAAAGCAAAAGAAATTCCAGAAAGGCAAAAAGATCAAAAACAACCAAACCGACCAACCTTCTCACTGATGGCATCTTGGACAAGTAGAGTATCAGTTGAAACACTGAAAACAATATCCCCAGTTCTTGCATCAGTATCAAAGAATCCAACATCTTGCTTCAAAACTGCTTCCAAATACTTCTTTCTCAATGTACTTACTTGCCTTTCCCCAGTGTACATCCAACATGCAATCTCTGGCAACCAAAAAAGAAAAAAAATGGTAAAATTTAACTTTGTTTAACAGATAAAATTAACAGCTACCCACCACATTAAGAATCAAATGTACTTACAATGAAAGAGATGGGACGATTGTGGGAGATAGTGTTGAATAAAATTATAAAAACAAATGCAAGTGAGAATTTTATTAAAAGGGTATTGGGATTGACAAGTGAAGAACAAAAAGACAAAGAGACACCCTTGAGACCACGTGGGCACGCACCCACCAGTCCAATTTGGTTGAACTGGCTACACTACACGAGTCACTTATGACCGAGACCATGCACGGTGCAACAACTGTAATGTTGCCTGAACGATTCCTTCCGAAGATTGTATACATTTAAAAGAAAAAAGTCTAAACTATTAACCCAAAAAACAAATAAGAACAAGGAATAGAAATATACCAGCATAAGATGATAGGCAGACAATAAGACCAAGATACACAAAATAGAGTGCATACTGCATTAAACAACCAAAAAAGAACAGGAAAAATTTATCAGATCTTAGATCTAAAAACATTATAATAAAGTTTAAAATAGAACAGTGAAAGGAAAAGTTCTGGTTTTTAATATATTTTTTGATGAAAAAAGGGGAAAAAGTGACCTTGGAAACTTCATGAGTCATTTTGGGCAAATCAGATTGGTTTTTGCCAAAGCCATTAACCATTTCACCAAATAATAAGAAGAAAACAGGCATTGAGGAACCATGGATTATAGCTCCCAAGCTACCAGAGATCATCAACAAATAATCATATTTGTCAGCAAAAGTGAAAAGTTGGTAAAATGGCAAGCTTTGTTCTCTCTTCTTCTCTGCTTCTGGGACTGCCTTTGTTTCTGGTGTTTCAGCCATAGTAAACTCAAACCAAAGCTAACACCAGTTCTGAATGCAGAGAGAGAGAGGAAGGAAGGAAGAGCTTCAATGAGTTAGCTCAGGGGAATTTGAGTTAAAGTTTTTGAGTGAGAATAGCCATTGAAAGAAAGAGAAAGAAGGGGAGAAGATCTGAGGGTGAAAGAAGAAATGAGAGATCTAAAGACCCTTTCTTTTTCTCTCTCTATTCCTCTTTTTCAAGGTCTCGAAAATCTGACAATGCCGTTTTTGAGTTTATCAGTTCGACAACTAAGCTGAAGAGAAGGCAGAAAAAATAAAGAGCAAAGCAGCACAACGACAGTGTGTTAGAGTGAGTGTATATATAGAGAGAGAAATCGCAAAGTTATTGTAACTTGTAAGAAAACAGAAAGAGAGAGAACGCATGCGTTAAGACCATTGGTCAAACCAAAAGACTTTCAGCCAAAAAATAACTATTTTGACTTTTATTTTATTCAATAAAAACAGAGTAACCTGTTTTTTCTTCAACCAAAAACTATACAGATTTTGCAATTCTCAATTTCAGGATCATACATTTGTTATTAACACCGATACAAAATTATTGAGATGATTCAAACTCAAAATTAAATTTTTATTAATAAATATTTATTTATTATTAGATTTTTTTAAGAATGTTAAAATTAACTAAATTAAATCCTTCTTTTAAGTTGTAGTTAACTTTAAAAAGGAAATTTTCACCAAGTGAAACTATAGTTTTGTAAAAATGAAATGAAAGATGCCATTTTGCCAAAAAAATGAAAGCCATGTTTGAACTGGCACTTTAACTGTGGTTGCAAAATAGGAAGTTGGTTTTCTGATCCTGGTTAACTAGAATGAGAGAATCTGGTTAACTGCAAAAATTGTTAGTATTTTCTGCTCTGCCTTGGTTGGTATTGCCAAGAAAATTTACCCTTTGAGAATTAATACAAAGTTGAACGGCATTAAATGAAGGTAATTTACTTGTCATGATTTGATTGGCTCTTCATTGTATTTTCTGTGAACTTTATTTCTGCTTTCCCTTCTGGTTGTCTGTGTAAAGTTTTTGTCTTTTGATTCTAAATTGCCATGAAAAAGAAAATTACTTTCTGAGTCATTTGCAGAAGCCCTTTCATTTGCTGACACTTTGCATGTGTCGTTGGCAGCCTCCTTTCTCAGGATGCCAGCCTTCATAATTTTTGGTTTCTATTACTTCTTTTTATCCACTGGTATTTGTTTGCTACCTGAAGCATTTTCTCCAATGAGTTGTGAACACTAGATTTTGTTGCCAAAGCCATAGATTCACCCACCGTTAAGTTTGTGAATAAATTTCTATCAGATTGCACTTAAGTATATTGAATTTTAGCACAAATTTAGCGTATGAGAATCTCATCATAGGGCAAAAAGAAACTTTCTTGAAGGGACAACATCTTTTCCTTTAATTTTATGCTAATTAATAGTGCAAAAAAAACTTGTCTCCATAACTTTTTTTACAAAGGAGATAAAATAAATTCAGAGTTATTAAATGTCATTTTTTTAAGTTACTTATATAAATTAATTAAATTAAATTTTAATTTATTTTTTTAATAGAATTAATTTATTGTTTTTAATATATCAATCAAATCATCAATTAAACAAGTTAATACTTAACATCTCAATAAAATCAATCTATTAATCAATTTAATTTTATTTTGGTATAATTCTATTTGGAATAAACATATATATATATATGGAGGAAAATATGACTCATATGCTTTTTTGCATTAAAATTAAAACAATAAAGTATTCTAACAAGGTAGGATATGGGAAGGTTCTTGGTAATAATTGAAAAATTTTTTTTTTTGAAGCTGGTAATAATTGAATGTTATACCAACATGAACTTGAAATAAATTAATTGTGATATCCAATACCAAGAGCTATATAAAATCTTCAAAATAATACACCTTCTATATAAAAGCATGTAGATCATAGCTTCACAATCTTCATCAAATCTTCTTCAAGCTAACAAATCACCCAACTAGACATGACATAGGCCAAATGGCAACAAAAATAATGCTTCAATTATTTTCAAAATGAAGAACAAAAAAAGACCCAAGTAGTGTTTTTTACTGCTTTGTTTCAAATAACAACAAGCAAATTCAAAGCTTCCTGAAAATAATCTTTGGGAAGCATTTATACAGTGGATGACGCAAATCTTCAGCGGGGAAACAGTAGTTTCCTGAACCCCAATGGTACACAGTCAATTCAGCCACCATTATTTCTGAACATTGAAGATATATATAGTTTAGTTCTGCTAAACCTGGAAGTCCATGATAAATTGCTAGCTCCTAATATTGTATGAATGCCATCAGAAAAGGTTCAGATTTCAGAAACTTGGCTACCATTCTTTTTGGTTTTGGCCATTTTTTTTTTTAACTGTATCCTAATTCCAAAAACGATCTTCTTCCAGGGAAAAATGTGTTAGTTTTTCCTCATTATTCCTGCAGTTACTATTACAATTCAAGTGTCACAAAAGGTTTTTTGTTTTCATTATCTTCCTGGCTAAAGAACATAGCCTGGGAAATTGGAGAATTCATCATTCATATCACATTTTTGGGAGCATTAGCAGGGTTGGAATTAGATTGAGTCAGAAAGGACTGTTTCTGTTTAGATCACTAAACAGGATATCTTCTTTGTTTTGGATATGTTGATTTTACAAAAGATGTCACAGATTGCATATGTTAAGATTTAACTCTTGGACCTCTTAAATATTATCTTTTAAAAATGATTACATGAATAAATTAAATGAAGTTTCAAAAATTTTGTAAGTGTCTTCTAATATAAAACCTATTTCCTTTTGTCTAATTTCCCTTTGATTTCAAAAGGGTGGTTATATGTACCATTCAAAACAATGTGACAATTTATAATGAAAAATCAAAGGATAATGTTTCTCATAAAAAAAAAATGATGTGTGATGGTAATGACTAGCCATACATTAGCATTTTCTATTGATAATTGAGACGAATTCAAATTGGTAGCAACTAGGAATGTTTTCAAGTCAAATCTACATTATTTTCAAATTATTGTGAAAATGTAAAGTATAGATTTAATCCAAATACTCCATATGTATATGTTAGATGTGAGATATGAGATATATTAACAAGGGAATGGTATATATTTCAAAACTATGAGCTTTTTTTTAAAAAATAAATTGTAGAAAATAATTGATTTTATCTTTCCACTAAAATTACATTTACTATTTAAATAATTTCGACTTCAAAATTATTGTCTTAGTATATATTACATAATAAAATTATCTATTACAGAATTTGATATTTAATTTAATCAGTTCATATAATCATTTGAAGAAATAACATTTAATAAATTTAATATTCAAATTTTGATACATATAATTCTTCATAAAAAAATAAAAAAAACTATAGACTACATCTTATATGTTTGCTAATTTTTTTTTGACATATTTTTATTCAATTTTATAGGTTTTGTTTCCTTTCATATTCAATTTTTTTTTATAAAACAAAAGTAATGAATATACGTGTAGAAATGGAACTCTTTCATTCTAAGTTGCATGGTACAAAGTGTTTTAAGGATAAGGGAGATGAATCGTTTGACAATCAAAGCAAAATTATAGGAGAGGAAAATTGCCATAAGAAAAGTAGGTAAGGTGGCTAAATCAAATGGGAAACCTTTTCTCCTTCTCCTCACCTCAATTTGCAATCTTTTATAAAACATGTCACAGATGAAAATGCAAATCTACATCACCATCTGTTTGTCCTAAAGTGAAACGCTCCTAAAATATTCTCACAATCGTGCTTCATGTCACATCCCAGGGGTGAAATCAGAAATCATTTGCTTTTTTTTTTTTTTTTTGGCATCAAAATAAAATCATTTCATCCTCCGTCCTTTCCTCAATCTCAAATGTATTTGCTTGCTAGCTTGTTGGGCTAGACCAGAAACTCAACCTGGCTTGCCTGGTTGGTCCTTCTGCTTGTTCAGGCCCTAACCTGCTTTGCGTAGCCCAAGATATCGATTTAAGCAGGTTTGAATCAGGGTCAACATGGCCTAGCCTGTATCAGAAAACACAGGCAAAATCCCATGAAAGTTGCATTACTTTTCTTCTTGTTTTCCGACCAAATTAAAAATTGCATGCTTTCCGATAACCAGAGTGTAAGAAGCCATAGAAGTAGAAATAGGCCCTGTCTTAATCATAATCCCATGACTTGTTGTGGTCTAAACAGGTAATGTCAGTTTCATAGTCCTATAAATTATGTTTGTTTTGCCGATATAAAAACTTCTGAATATGAAAAGAAAAAAGAAAAGAGTCAACCGTCTAAAGGTTTAAATGGCCCCAATGGCTTCCAAATGTTTCCCTTATATTATTGAGTTCATAAAGGTTCGGCTTCAAAGCTGTTTTTGCTTCAAATTTCCTATAATTGTAGGGTTTGGTTTAACCCCACATTGCATAGCTCAAAGCCATGGACTTGTTGAATTCTAAAATGAAATGATTAGTATCAAACAAAGTCAAGCATCTTAGCACTTGAACTAACCCTTAGTTAATGTAAAATATAGTAGCAAACTATTTTATATAATATGATAATCATGTTTTATTCATCGTCTTGTTGTTATATAATAAAGCCCAAACTATCCCATCAAATTATCATATGATTTGTTGGTGATCTTAATATTTTGAGTTCTTATCTAATTATTTAACATTATAGCATCAAACATTGTCAAGCATCTTAGGACTTGAACTAACCCTTAATTAGTGTAAATGGATTAATATATAAATTAATTGCACAATAATTTTATTTATAATCTTGATCACTTTGAAAGTCTTAAATTATCTCGTCAAATTACGAAAGCTTTGTTGTCTCTTAAAAGAATTATGAATTTTTAATACAAAAGAGATGGTAGTTTGAAGATAGAGAAGGTGTTAAAATTTAAACTTTAAATTTATTAGATATTAATTTCTCATATAATTACATAAATAAACTCAATTAAGCCTTGAATTCAAATTATGAATGCTTTTGTCATATTTTAATATTTTAAGGTCTTATCAAAATAATGTTTTTATATCTATCAAAATGCTTAAGGAAAGTTTAAGGACAATGACAAATTGAAGAAATTTGATTAAGAAGATGCTTTGGTGATTTAAATGTCATGATCAAAGGTCACTAAGAGACCAAGAGTAGGAAAATGGTCGGCTAATGTTTCAAAACTTGAATGTTCTTGGTATGTTTCCTTTGGCCCCCAATGGCTCCAACCCTTAGGGTTAAAAAGTTTTATTATTAGTGATATAAAACAAAGCCAAAGTTGTTTTGAAGCCATAAGGATTTATAAATGAAATGAAGTGGCCTTTGGTTGTTTTGTAGGCTCTTTTGGGAACATTAGATCCATTTTGGTGAGAAATTTTGGTCCTTGTTTATGTTTTAATAACAATTTGTACTGTGTAGGCATGTGATATGCTTTCTTCAAATAATTCTAGGTTTTAGGTTTTATCTTCAGATGTTCTTTCATAGCTAGGATATACATTTAACAATCCTTCAATCTGTTCTATCAACCATACAAATACAATAATCAATCACTATCTGAACCGAACCCGATAATTATACCTCATTTCATGTCAATTCCATTTTCATCGTATTGAAAGCTTGTAAAGCTATCTTTTTCTCAAAGGTATCTATGAGGCATCTTTGCCCGATCACTTAGTTTTATATCATAGATTCGAAATTATCAAAAATTAAATTTTAATTATTAAAACTAGGAGTTTAGCATTCTATGTATAATCAAGTTAAGTAGAAGGTGGAGCTGTTGATAGCTACAAGTAGGCTTCATTATAAAATCATTTAGTTCATAATAAAATAGAAAAAAGAATAGAACCAAAGCTTGAAGCCAGAAATGGCATCGTATGCAACAGAAAGAAAGTGATGGACCACATTATGGGAGCCAATGGTCTAAGCTTATGGTCTGAAAGTTTAAGGACCACATTTGGGAATCTTGGTTATCTCTTGGCTGTGTCTGTTTAGCTGTAACTTTGTATGCAATAAGATAAATAAAATTGATGAATATCTGGTTTGCTGAGCAGTCCCAAGACTCCCAACTAATCCATCATCATTTTCATCATTGCTGATACAGCTTGATAGAGCCCTAAGCTAAAACTGGCCTACACATCTCACAAGTAAATATGAAATGATTAGTCTATGCTTTTTTTTTCCAATAACCAGGAGAATGCTTTCATGTCTCCTTTGAATCAGTCATTATACAAAACCTACCATATTTTTCTTCTCCTTTGCTCTAAGAACATAGTTTGATCTGACCAGTAACTGTCCTTAAAGGATTTTTTCATGCAAAAATTGATCTTTAAGAGGATAAGGTAAAAGAAAAGGTTTTCCTGACAAATTGATGAAAGTACACAAAAAATAATAATGGCAAATCCTGATGAAATCAGTAGAATGACTACTCTCCAACTAAAAGCAGATTTCATAGTGAAATGATGTGGTGAATTATGGTAGCCATAAGAGGAAAATGCAAAGGAAATTTACTGGGCCTTCTTTCGGTCCATCTTCAAAGAGAAATGAATCCCCCATACCTACTGGCAATTTTGGAAGGGGGTCTTCAGCTGTCATAATCTTAATTATTCACCACACATAGCTTAACCTTTTGGGGCTCTTTGAAATTGAAAATTATTACTTTCAATAACAGCAAATAATGAATAATCATCGAACTATATAATTAGGTGACTTTTGACATGTGATCAGGCTTTTTTGTTTGGTAAGTTTCATGAGTGGCTATTCCTCCAAGTCAAGGTGGTGTTTCTTGGTTTGTTGGAAAAATTGATTATTTGATCTTCGGAGGGAGGGGAAAGGAAAACCCTTTCCACTTCGGTGAGCATTTATCAGCCCTCTGTCCACTTCCTTTAAAGGTTTAGGCTCCATTGTGGGCTATACAAGTATGAACAAAAGCCTATCCTATGAACCTTGGGCTTAGCCGTGCAAACCTTAGCCGGTTGCCACCATTGACAACTGCATAAAAGTTTCAAATCACTACTAGTTAATTTACTATGAAATTATACTATATAAACAAAAAAAAATTATACTATATAAACCAAAAAAAAAAATTCACGAATAGATTTTATTATTTTTTTTTTAATTTGCTTATTAAATTTAAAAAATAATTGTGAATAATATTTTAAAATTTATTTACAAAATATAATAAAATTATTTATATTTGATTTATTTATATTCGAAATATAAAATGAACAAAACATTTAACAAATAATTTATAGACAGATTTATGTTTATTTATTAAATTTAATAAATAAATGTAAATAATATTTAAAAATTTTTTAATTAAACAAATAAATCACAAGTATAATAAAATTTATTTATATATGAATCATGTACATCTCTAATAACACCAAGTTTTTGGTAACTTGCATCAGCATCAACCCCTTTACCCAACAAAATAAGTAAAAGTAGTGTTTAAAGGCCTTTTGTGAACTTTCTGCTTGCCACTTGAGTTATTATAACAGATTGAAAGGCCGAGATAAAGTTGTACGGAGAAGGATAAAAGAAAAGACAATGCATGTGTATGATAAAACATCAATGGAAATGGACCTAAAAAGGCAAAAGAGAGATCCCCCATACAATACAATGTTATAATATTCAGGTTTCATTTCGTCTTTTCTTTTTTAAAATTTTTTTTACTAACGGTCATTATTAGGCATGGCCATGGCCGAAGAGTAAGAAACTGCTTTTCCACCACCATGTTCTTTCTACCCATGAACTTTTGGGTTTCGGTTTCGCCTTCCGGAATACCTGAAGAAGTCATCAGTTGGCCTGTTGCCTTCCAAACGACTAATATTAGAGTGCCCATCACATCAAAACAATCCATTTGAGAGTTTTGAGAGTCCGATTGGAAAGTGCATTTTCATAACTGGAGAGATCCAGTTATAAAATGGATCCTCCAATGTGGTGAGAATCTTTCAATTGAGCTCCCCGATAGACCCTGAATCTGGATCCAAACAACACTAAGAGTACCCATCAAAACATTGACTCTGGACCCAAAAACTAGAGTTATATTCAATGCACATATTTTCATTACAGTGTGGGCATTGGGCAATGAAAAGTGGTTTCAGAGTTTCATATTGGGTTCAAAATCCATGGTAAGCGTCCACCTTGGTTCACACCCACAAGCCCAGTCCAGAGGGAATAGGTTTCTCGAGGCGGTTCGCCATTCAATTTTCAAATTTCAAATCCCTTAACGGTCCACTACGTGCGTCCCAGTTCCCACCACCACCAATCTCTTTTATTCAAAATTTATAGCCGTTTTTCTACCTTGGAAAACTCCCAATTTTATAGCCGTTTCAAACGGCCCATTTTTCCAATCTATTTCCAGTATATATATCCTCAAGAATTCTCCCATTTCCTCATTTCCTTCACTACCCATTCTTCTATTTCTTGTTCCGGGCGTCTTTGTATACGTCTTTGGCACCTCCCCTTTGGCTTTTCTAATCAATCTTCTTTTTTATTTTCACTAACAAAAATGAGAGAGTGCATTTCAATCCACATTGGTCAGGCTGGTATCCAAGTTGGCAACGCCTGTTGGGAGCTCTACTGCCTTGAACATGGCATTCAGGTCGTTCCTTCTTCCTTTTTTCGATATAAACTCAAAATTTTCCTCTTTTTCTTTGTTGGGTATTAAGTATTTTAGTAGTTCTGTTTTTTTGGTGCAGCCTGATGGACAAATGCCAAGTGACAAGACAGTTGGAGGAGGAGATGATGCTTTCAACACATTTTTCAGTGAAACAGGAGCCGGAAAACATGTTCCTCGTGCTGTGTTTTTGGATTTGGAACCAACTGTTATTGATGAAGTCAGGACCGGGACCTACCGCCAATTGTTCCACCCTGAACAGCTCATTAGTGGCAAAGAAGATGCTGCCAATAACTTTGCCAGAGGCCATTATACAAGTAAGAAAAAGTGTTTAAGAAATGCTTTCCCCTTGAATCAACAGTCAGTACAATAAACTAACTTGGAGGGCAATTATTTTTGCAGTTGGCAAGGAAATAGTGGATCTCTGCCTTGACAGGATCAGGAAACTAGCAGATAACTGTACTGGACTTCAAGGGTTTTTGGTATTCCATGCTGTTGGTGGTGGAACAGGATCTGGTCTTGGTTCTTTGCTTCTTGAAAGGCTCTCTGTGGACTATGGCAAGAAATCAAAACTCGGTTTCACTGTTTACCCTTCCCCTCAGGTTTCTACATCTGTTGTAGAGCCTTATAATAGTGTTCTGTCAACTCATTCTCTCTTAGAGCACACTGATGTAGCAGTTCTCCTTGATAATGAAGCTATCTATGATATTTGCCGAAGATCTCTCGACATCGAGAGGCCTACTTACACCAATCTCAACAGGCTGGTGTCTCAGGTACAAAATTTGGAATTTCTCAAAACAATAATTGACAAATAGTTTTGATTGTTTTGAGGTATGCTGATATTGAAAATGTTTTGATTGTTTTACAGGTTATTTCTTCCCTGACTGCATCTCTGCGATTTGATGGTGCTCTGAATGTGGATGTAACAGAATTTCAGACCAATTTAGTCCCATACCCTAGAATCCATTTCATGCTTTCTTCATATGCACCAGTCATTTCTGCTGAAAAGGCCTACCATGAGCAACTATCGGTAGCAGAAATCACTAACAGTGCTTTTGAACCAGCTTCAATGATGGCCAAATGCGATCCACGCCATGGGAAATACATGGCCTGCTGCTTGATGTACAGAGGTGATGTGGTGCCTAAGGATGTGAATGCTGCTGTGGCAACAATCAAGACTAAGAGGACTATCCAGTTTGTCGATTGGTGCCCAACTGGGTTCAAGTGTGGTATCAACTACCAGCCTCCTACTGTGGTGCCTGGTGGCGATTTGGCCAAAGTTCAAAGGGCAGTTTGTATGATTTCTAACTCTACAAGTGTGGCTGAAGTGTTCTCAAGGATTGATCACAAGTTTGATCTGATGTATGCCAAGCGTGCATTTGTGCATTGGTATGTTGGTGAGGGTATGGAAGAGGGTGAGTTTTCAGAAGCTAGAGAAGACTTAGCTGCTCTTGAGAAGGATTATGAGGAAGTTGGCGCAGAATCTGCTGAAGGGGATGAAGATGAAGGTGATGAGTACTAGGCTAGAATAGTGTGGAAAGACTGAAGGAGTTCTGCCAATGGACTCATTGGTCAGCTAATGTGATCTTTTTTATCCCTTGTAGTATCAAAAAAACAAGTTTATGAATCTTTCCTTTTTTTACTTCCATTCTTGAAGCAATTGGAATATCAGCTATGATTGTTGACAACAAAAGACTTCGGCTTGCTTTGACGGAGCCTTTTTTTTTTGTTGTTTCCTCAATTTGCTACTACTTTTTGAGGCCTATTTCAACCATTAAGGGACAAACTGGTCCAGCAGATTTTGGACAAATGGGCCCCTAACCCCACAAAAGACTCCCCACAAAAGACTCCTTGTGTTCTCTGCAAAAAGATCAAACTTCGAAATTCTTCAACTAACATGAAGAAGACGAGGCACATGGTTTTCTTCCACTTTTCCAGTCTGGAAAGAAACTAAACAATCCTTGTAGCTTCTGGATGAGACAGGCATATCGGAAAGATATTGTAGACATCGATAGTTATGCAAACATTCCTTAGAATTTCCTTTGTACAACAAATTTTTTCCTTGTTCCATCCAAGGGAAAAAAGGCTACGTTTTGATCGATCAAACTTCGAGATTCTTCAACTAACATGAAGAAGACGAGGCACATGGTTTTCTTCCACTTTTCCAGTCTGGAAAGAAACTAAACAATCCTTGTAGCTTCTGGATGAGACAGGCATATCGGAAAGATATTGTAGACATCGATAGTTATGCAAACATTCCTTAGAATTTCCTTTGTACAACAAATTTTTTCCTTGTTCATCCAAGGGAAAAAAGGCTACGTTTTGATCCTCCATTCCTAACCAGAAAAGGGTTTGTTAGTTTGTTATTCTGACTTTTAATGCAAATTCATACAAAATCAGGTCATTTTCCATGAAGAGTGCAAGGCATTTTCAATATTTCAAAGTTTAAGCAGAGACAGCATTTATTTTTCTATTCTTCACTAACTGCTTCCTTGGACTAATATAACATCTTACACTTTAGGACAAATATTGCATAAGGCAAAATCTATAATAAGATTAATAGCTAAAGATTAATAATCCAGAGGTGAAATTAGTGCAAATTAAGATTATAAACAATATCTGACTTGGCCAAAATATGATAAATTTTTCAATGTTAAGAAGGCACCAACCATCCCTAAAGGGTCAAAGGTCCACAACAAAAATCTTTAATGCTAGGCATTATGACTATAAAGTCAAATTTGGTAGTGGTATGATTCCATGAATTCCTAATTGAACCAGTGACCACATCACACCAAATATTGTATGGAATCAGATGACATCATGGCGGGGCAACTAGTATAAATGACCAAAGTTAAAACATTTTAATCTTAGACCAACACAATTAATGCTCAATTCACTTCTAATCCAGGAAAAAACATAATAATAAATGAAAAACACATACCAAGATCCACTACAATAAAGGTGTGGAAACAAAACTCAAACTATGTCTAATAATGAAGGAGATGGTAAGTTCCATGCAGAGCCTTTTAAAGGGTTCCTAGTGGCGGTAGTAGCCTTAGGTTTACTCGTCTTCCTCTTCATCACCATCTCCACCAGCAGCCTTCTTGGCAGCTGCTCTCTGGTTCTTTCTCTTCACTCTTCCAGGGCGGCCACCTCCAAATGGACTTGTTAGAGAGAAGTCAATATGTTTTTGTGAGTCAACCCTCACCATGAACGATGGGATGTTGACAACCTGCCTCCCAACCCTATCAATGACAGAGCAGACATCTTGATACAACATTCAGAGGATCTATAACATCTTTCAGACAAGAAATTGCAAACCAGAAATCGCATATAGGAATATGCAAAGGCAGGAAAGCACAAGGCAATAAATTGCAACAACTTGAAAACCTGAAGCCAAATTGGCACATCAGCAACCAGCTAAGGAATTTATAAGAGAACTAGTCACAGCTAATCACATAAATTCTTTGTTGGCTGGTAAATGTGGAAATGAACATAATTAACAGATATACCATGTGCAAGATAATAACTGCACCTTCTAAGAACAACATAAATGTCAAAACATCAACACAGTAATCACAAGTACAACTACCAACTTCAAGTTTCAATATATTGACAAGTATATATACTATTTCACTTGTCCAACAAGATTTGAAAATAAACAGCCACCAACTGTATATTTAGAAAAAAAGTAAACCTTTACCTGATATGCCTTTGCCTAATCAAGACGCGAGCATGGTGAATTGACTTGGCCATACCAGCCTTGAACACAAGTGTTTGCAAGCGGCGCTCAAGGAAGTTCTCAACAGTCAAAGCCAAGACATAATCGAGCTTGTTCTGGCTCTCATCCAAAAGTCCATACCTGTTCATCCTACGAAGAAGTGCTTCACCTTCAAAAATACGACGAGAGTTCTTCTCATCAAGAGTGAGAAGGTCCCTAGCAGCATTTCGGATACGGCTCAAAGCATACTGAACCCTCCACAACTCCCTCTTACATCGGAGCCCATACTCTCCTACAAGCTTCAACTCAGCATCCAAACGTTCCTTCTCGTATGGACGCCTTGGCTTCTTAAAGGTCTTCCCATCTACAACCACACATATTTTCACCAATAAATAATAATAATAATAATAATAATACTCTGATTCAACTACTTAGTAAGTCAGAGTCAAATAACCTAAACTCAAATGAGCCCAAAACAATTATAAAGCTTATTCGTTTTTAACTTTTGAGCAAAATCAACAAAAACAGCATACCGCATAAAGCTAAAAAAGTATTTTTCGATTAGGATCAAAGACTACCATAAACTAATCAACCAATTATACTATTGTTCTGCCACATATGAACAGCAAAACCCATAAAGCTTAAAAAGCACATTTCTCAGTTAGGATCCCAGACTAACATGAAACTGATCAACCAATTACTATTGCTTTGATACATATGTGCTACAAAACAAGCAACACTCTCCCACTCATAAATCCCACCCTGCCATCCCCAAGATTCAAACCGAGACCTCAAAGTTGGAATCTTTCTAACTGCAATGTCAACCATAAAATAATCTTCTCTTTATTTACCAAACAGTGTTGAAATTGAGTAACCAACAGGTAACAAATAGATCAAAATGGCTAATAAAAACAAAAAAAAAAAGCAAAATCATAGATAAATATCATTTCTAACATCCTAAACTATATCCAACAAAATAACCCAGCTACATTGTTAACTAAAAAGAAGCTTAAAAGGTATTATAATAGCTAAATAGAAATACCCATTCGTGAGAACCCAAAAACAATTAAAATGAAAGAAATAAAAATGGGAAAACAAAAACCTTCATAGTATAATACGAACTCAGTTGAAACTACAGATTAGGCAATAAAAAAACCTAGAAGAAAGAAAGAGGGTAAAGTGGGGAAAAAGAGAATGGGGTTGGCTTACAATTGCGGTAGAAACTGACGTGAACCATTGAAGCATCAGCTTCTCGTCAGAGGCGAGAAAGAGAGAAAAAGGCTAGAGAAATGGGAAGCAGACGAGGTAGGTAAGAGAAATGAGACGAAGCCTGATCATTATATACAAGGAAACCCTAAACCCTAATGTTTCTTCTTTCATTTTAGGGCTTTTAATAGGCTTTTTTTTAGTTAGGCCCGTTGGGTTTTTGTTTTGGAGTATCTGGACCCTTAGGTCTTTTAATTTTGGGCTTTTGAGATTTAAATTAAACATTGCCTTTTTTAAATAAATAAATAAATAAATAAATAAATAATATCATGATTGTATATGAGAAATTTGTTGACTTTAAAATAAGATTAAAGTTAAAATTTTTAATATAATTGGTCAATGTTTAATTTTTACGAAATATTCAATTTTATTTAATTTGTGTTATAATTTCAATTTTTATTGATTTTTAAATAAAAATAACAAAATTAACTTAAATTTGGTACTTGTATAAACAGAATATTTCATAAAATATTCCAATTAAGTTACTTTTTATTCAATAATTAATAAATAATGAAAATATTCAATAAAATTAAAATATATAGGGATAAAATTCAATATTGAGATATAATATAGTGAAAATCTTGACCTTAATACAGTAAAATAAAATGTTAAAAGACTATTATTATGGTTTGGGTCTTTTTAAGTGCAAATTGAACCTAATTATGATTATTTTCCAGGATATGATCCTTCAGCTTTCTCCCTGTCTGGTGTTGCTGCTAATTCATCAGTTTCAGTTCTTCTACCAAACTCAGCTGTCTCCAAGAAATCATAATCGCTACTATCACAAACAACTTTTTTGATTTCTGTTTCAGGACCCTTTTTCATATCTATAAAAGGCTTGATGTCTGCTACTAACAATGGACCTGGAAATTGCTTCTTGTGCATGATGTCATCCGAGTTTCTTTCCATCTCCACATCAACAAGAAATGACACTCCTTGCTGGTCTTCTTTTCCTGGAAATCTAACACCAGTGTAACCAAGTATTGGAATATGATCAACCTGATAATCTTCAACAGCTTTCTGACTATCCATCCTGGAAGGTTCTTCAGCAATTTCAATGTTTTTATCAGGGTTGCTTAGTGTAGCTTCATTGTCATTGTAACTATTAAGCAAATGGTTAAATAGAGCCTCATCTTGATTTTGATTGATCATCCCTGCTGGAGGTGAATTGGGAGTCTCATTTTCATTAGGAACCAAATATAAATTCTCTGACATTTCATGCTCAATTCCCTCATTGAAGCAGCCATGGCTAGTAGATGGAATTGCAGCTTCTGAAACTTTCCTTGGATGCATAAGCACTTCTGAGGCCAAAAGAGCAAGTGCACAGAAATCGGCAATCTTTGTTCCTGCTTCTTGTTTGCCTGTAGAAGACATTCATAAGGATCTTAGCATAAGCTGTTGTGAGCATCATATTGAAAAAAACTTCCTAAGAAATTTTAGATTTTGACCCAGATTCCAAAGAAATAGCAAGTAATATGAACTTCTGATTTCAATCTTTAGGCTCTTTGGACCATTGCTGGCTTGAATAAGGAAGCAACATGTATATATCTTCTCCATTTTAGTAAAATTTTTTCCTTTAAGCAAAAGAGAATGAGATTTTTGATTGTTAACTCTACCTTTACGGAAAAGTTCAAGTCCCTTAGCCAGATGCTGCTGGCAAACTGAAGGTTGGGAAAGTAGAGATGCCAACAGAGCATGAAATGCTGCAAGCAAGAAATCTGCATAAGGAGGTCCATTGGGTGACATGAGTTCACTCTCTTCATCACTGGTCCATTTACCATTGTAAGCATTTACTCCTACATTTATTAGCAGATTATCGATACTAGGTCGTAGTTCAGATCTGAAGACTCCTCCCTGCAGCATAATTAGTAATCACCCTATATTTTTCTTCAATAATATAAAAGCCGAATAAACACAATAAGACGTTAAAAGTGATCTCTTATGTGATCATGTAGAGTCAATTATAAGATTGCACAGAGTAAAATTGCTACCAAAATCAGTTCAGAAATATAAAATTATGGTTTAAAGGAATTCTTGCAGAAATTGCATAGTTTTAGCTGCAGCAAAAAACAGGAAATTGTTACGAAAATGTAATAAACAAGGCTACAACAAAAGGTCTGTTGTATTTTATATGTCAATATGAATCATTTAATTTTTATTGACAGGCATATAGATTATAAGCAATTTCATGCACATCTGCACAACATTCTCCATGAAAAAAGAAATAAAGGTAGCATACCATAGTGAGGAGAGTATCTAATGCCTTTAATGCAGCAATCTTCAAAGATATAGGAGAGGTTGAAAAGTTCTTTGGCACTTGCATTTCCAAACAGTCCCTATCCTTGAAGGAGTCAGTTGCAGTATGCTTCCTTTTCTTGTGAGCAGGCTGCATTGATGCTTCAACTGTAGCGAATTTTGAGTCTAGATTGTATACCTCTTTCCTATTTCCATACTGAGGGGCATCCAAATCAATAAATGCATTGCTGATGAGTTCTTCAGCAATGTGTAAGGCTGCTCCTGCACAGTATACAACTTTGCTTATGCATACTAGTGGACCTAAATTCCATGGTATAGATATATCAATAGAAACCTAACCCTAGCAAAAGTAGAATCTAACATATGCCAAAGCAGAAATGATGGGTAGTCTGGAAAAGAGGAAAAGGCGAAAAATGCCGAAAACTATATTGTCTATAAAAAAAAGTAAACCAAACAGCCTTCTATGTGATCATACCTAAATCAGTAAGGAAACATCCAGGTTTTTACACCATTATTCAGCTTATTTCACCTTGAATCTATTTTGGTTTAAAAAAATGCAGTCATTAGAACCAAAGACTATAAATGGTGGTAAAAAATTACGCCATTTCCCAAACCAACTCCACAATGCTAAAAAGTAGGGACAAAAGTAAAAATAGAAGCTTTGACAACCCTGTTTCCCACTTTTCTGATTTAGCATGTATTGTGATTTTATACTTATCAGAATGGTTTTTTCATCATTAAAGATGCCTGTTTACGATCTATTAAAGCACTGTAGTTGTAAGACAGTATTGCAAATAAATAAGATATGGTAGAATTCTAGAAAATTTGTTTCATACCAATGCCCATAGATATAAGCAAAGTCCTTATGATCAAATAAAGTTTTGTCCTTAGCACTGGCAATGCACATTTTTGGAAGCAATCTTTAAGGAGTCGGATAATATGTCCAGTATGGGGCAACAGTTGGCTGCAACATTATCATAGAAGCAAAATGTCATCAACAACTATAAGAATATCGATCAACTATAAAATAAAATGGATGAAATCTCCTCTTCCCTCCCAAAATTCAAGTATAAAGTTAAAAGTACTGATGTGATATATGGTTATATAGCTTCCTTGAGTTCATCCCATGGCCTTTGTTGAAAAGTAGAAAACAAAATAATTGGCTAATTGGATTGTATACAGGTTTCAATTCCTTCACCTAGATGTTCCTTTTATGATTGCAGCTAGGAGATCTAAACCATATGATTGCAAAACCGGAAGCTCAGTGCAAACAAATGCTTCCTGCATGATTGCTATCGACCGCAATGAAGCTTGGGGGAAGGAGCCAGGCAGCATCAGAACTCTCTTTACAACAGTTAATAATTGATGAACAGGAACGGTCACCTATTTAACATTAAATGAGAAATTTTCTTTTCAGATTGACCTATTAAATTAGAAATGTGATCAAACAAGAGCCGGCAAATGTTGTCATTTTTTAAAAATTTCTAGAATAAATTAATAGCTTTTATCCTATCATGTTAGACTACCTCAACAGGATAAGAATTTGTCAGCATTGTGCTGCAGCAAAGCATTAGTGTTGGGATTATGCATGTCAACAATTGCTTGGACTTTCTTGCTTCTAGATAAGGTGCTCTTTCTGGAGCTAATGGATCTATCCCTGGAATAAACAGTAATTTAGCAACTTAATTTGTTGCGGTTATGTTCTGCATGATATGCAAAGGAGTCGGATCACTTTAAAGACAGCAGTAGCTAGAACAAGATGATTTTGTTACTTACCTTGATCCGGACCTCTGAAGACATCATTCAAGTGAATTTCTATTGATGTTAGTAAATCTTGCATCATAACAAACCAGCTATCCTTGTCACCTCTTGATTTTGGAAGGGATGCTAAGAAATAAGCATAGCTCTATACATTGAAAAGCAACAAAATGCAGAATGAAATATCTAATGAAATAGATTTTACACATATTCATGCAGTTCTTATTTCGTGGCGCATCTGAAACTGCTATGTAGGAAAATGGAAAGTGGGGGAAAAGGGTAGGGGAGGAAGAAAAGAAGTAAAGACTACATTCACCTCCATCATACTAGAACTGCACCGGCCTGAAATAATTTTTGAAACAATGATAGCTTCAGCCTGTAAACGATACTTAACAGTCATTTACACATTAGACAGCCAACTATGATTTTTTTTTTTAATTTTTATATCTAGACTTGATATAGTCAATTCAGAAAAATTAAGATTCACTCATGACAATCATGGATCACTGATTAACTGATCTTATCATATATATATATACTGAAAAGAAACATAAAAGACTGCTTGTGTCAAACATTTCTTTAATCTGTTTTCTATTTTTTGGATTCCATAATCATAAGGTAATCATTACAGCTTGCAAGAGATAACACAAATTCACAGTTATGAATCTTCATTACATATTCTAACTCTGGCGGCCATCAATTATCTTTTTCTACAACGATAGAGTCTATTACATTATTGTCAAGCTTAAAGAACAATTTTGTTGAAGCAATTTTAACAGGCAAGGAAACATGTAAACTTAGTTCACCTTTTCATACAGTGGGAGAAAAGATGCTGGAAAGAAATCTATTATGGTACATAGCATAGCAAGTGCTCCTTCCTGCACATAAAAAACTCCGAAATGATGATGGAACTCAGCAATGCCTTTATACCTAGTAGTATTCTATATCAGGTAGCAAGAAACAAATACATATCGAAGTAACAAGGTAAGTAAAGCCCTATTGTTATCGCTAGGACATAAGCTAGAAAAAGGCTAATTTATGGCAAGATTGCAGTCTAATGTTATTGCAAATATAATTCTACCTTCACCAGGCACCAGATAGATTAAGCCATATGCAAAAGAAGAAGAAGAAGAAGAAGAAGAAGACGAAAAGGACTTTACAACATTCAACTATTTGTTTGGATATCCAATGTATGAACTCCTTTATTCCCACACATGAGATGTCCCGCTGACAATTCCCGACACCATTGAACTGCAAAGTGCAAATGCAGAGTAGATGCAGACTAACAGATGAAAACATTGCATTTGAAAGTACCAAAGACTTTGATTTTATGCCATAAGCAGTCAATGAATCTTTCCAAATTGACTAAGTTCAAACTAAAACAAAGCAGTTCCAAGGGGCTATCTGAAATAACATTATAGTGATGAAAACAAAAGTAACTACTGCTTACCAGTACCGCATCTGAAAATTCGTTATCTAATAATAGCTTCAAAACTGGTTGAATGAGCTTCCCAGCTTGCGCTGTAACATCTTTCTTAATGTCCGAATATCTACCCAGCCTGAAGTAGGAAAAGCGATTTACATTCGAAAGTGTAGCTCTGGAGTTCATATACAATATTTTAATAAATAAGAAATTTTCACTGGAAAAAAAGATTGATGAAAACCTTTTCAACAGATTCGACAAGGAGGCAAAAGTGGCCACCTTTACAGAAATATAATCTGATGCTGGCTGCAAAATTCACAAGAAACCACATGCCATGTTAGAAAATCAAGAACCATGCAAAAATACAACCATGAAAACCATTAAGAATTTTTGTTTAACAGAAATTTCATTACTAGCTCCAGGAATAACAAATATAGCAGCAAAGTTAAGATCACGTCCTGAAGTTCACAGTAAGATGAGACGATGCAAGATAATCTACTCTATGACTTTCCAAAGAGTAAAGCTCATATATATAGTTCTTGGAAATGGTAGAGAAGTGTAAGAAAAAGAGCTCATGCCTGGATATTTGATAGGAGTTTATCGAACCAAACAGGGTACCATGCTAGTAAACGGTCGGAGCTGCATTCTTGACAGGTCACCCCCAGTAAACATATGCCGGTCCAACATTTGCGTGACTGTGGAAGAATTATATAATCCAATAAGAAATAGTAATTCATAGAACAACTTGATGAAACTTTTGTCAATGAAAAACCAAAATTTTTTTAATTAAGTTTAGCATGATGATATTCAAATAAGGTCAAACGAAAAGAAAAAGCATAGAGTCATTGACAAGAAGAGCAATTTAGGATAGTTTTGTAACTAAAAATAACACTGACCCTTGGACTAGACACGAGGGAGAGTACTCGATCAACCCAAGAATCAACAGCAATAGCCCAATCTTCAACAATCCTAGAGTTATTAGCTTCTTCAGGGAATGATTCAGAAAGCAACCCAAGATTCCTGATAGCATTCACAATTCTCTGCAAATCACAGTGTTGAGGTGAAGGGTCAGTCTCATTAGGAATTTGGTCATTCATCAAGTACTCTAGTATCCTAGGTTTCAACTTCACATTATAAACATCCTGGTACTCCATTGAAAACAAATCAAGATACTTGAGCTGAAATTGTCAGAAAAATTTGAATCTTAAGTTGATATATGTTTTGTCTTGTTTTTCTAGTCTGGGACTTTGCAGCTTGGAAAGTGAGAGCAGTTACATGTTATATCATGGTTTTTTGTGTCATTGGCTGGTTATGTAACGCTTGTCTGGATTCTGACAAATGTTGTGGTGATTATGCAAAAGCAAATGAAAATGATTTAACACTTCTAGAAGAATGAGTGGGGGACTTCCTTTGTCATTTTGTTCAGTTGATGCATTCTTGCAAATGCAACAAACCTTGAATTAATTTTGAAAGGATATGAAGCTTTGACAACATGATTTCATGCAATTATATCGAGCGAGGAATCAAGTTTCTTATGTGTTCAATTATGAATATTTTAGTAATTCTAATAAATTTTTTTTTACAATGACCTATATTTAATATATTTATTGATTAATACTTTCAATTAAAGTAAAAGTTTCTTCAAAATAGAAAAAAGGAAAAGATTCATGAATCAATTTGAATGTGAAGGGTGAGAAATGGATACTTTGGGAGAAAAAAAAAGAGTTTTGCATGCCTCACAAATGATTTATATTTAATTTATAAATAGTTTCTCAAAAAATTTATTGAATCAAACTTAAATCTAATAAATCAAATACTCAATTCTTACAAATTCAATGAATTTCATTGATTAAAGTCTTTAGTGTTAAAATATAAATAGTGAGCCTAGTAACTTGTAAAAGTTTTACATCTAAGTAAGGAGTATTTTTTTTTATTATTATTTTGGCAAAAGAAGCTATGGAGATCTGTACTCAATTTATGAGATATTATTCGCTTTGATTCAAAAGTCTCATGATTTTATCTCGCAAAATGTGTCTCACAAGTTTGAAATTAAGTATCTATATATATATCATTCTTTATTCACACATTCTTTCAATGTGAGATTAGGAGCGTTACAATCTCTTCACCTTTAATACTTGATGTCCCTGTCAAGCCAAGTTTATCAACGGGACTAAGATCACACCAGACCACTGTGTAGCACTTAGTGACTCTCACAGCCTATCGTAACGGTTTTGGGACTGCCAGATGTAAATGATTTTAAAGTCGAAAAAAATAAAATAGGAGTTGCCACCAACCTTTGTTAGAGTGTGATTGGTCATCCAAAAATTTATCTTTTTAATAAAACTATACAAATGGGTTTAAAGTCTAACAAAAAGATAAATTTCAGTCTACGAAAACCAAGTTACATCCGGGAGTCGGTTACGTGTGAGAAAGGATTAGCACCCCAACAACACTCATAAATTGGTACCATTTAATTATGCGTTATTTTCGGTGTTGGATAAAAATGATTTCAATTTGAAATTTAACACTAATTCTCTTCACTTAAAAAAAATTTTTGGTTAAAATTCTGTTTTAGGAATATTGAAGAAATCTTTAAGTTAAAGAATTATTTTAAAATTCTCCAACATCTAGGTAGAATTTAAAATAACTTTTTTCGCTTAAAATTTAACACAATATTCTTTAAAATAAAAAATAACACTCTTTGTGAAAGATAATTATTGGGGACTCTCCAACATCTAGGTAGAATATTGAGAATTATTTTCTTTGAAATGTTATTTTTGTTTTATTTAATAACATCACAACTTTAAAATATATATATATATATATATATAGATATATTTTTGTCTTGTAAAATATTTTATAAGAGGAAGTAAATAATGGTATTGTCAGGTAACAAATAAAAATTAAAGACAGAAAAATATGAAATGAACGTCAACAATAATATAGTGATGCATGTATGCCCATGGATATTATGCCAGATGATAATGCAATTTAAAAAAAATGGATTCTTAAATATAATGAGACCACCTTGACTCTCAAACATCTAGGCAAAGCTTAGGTACGACTGTTTATATTTAAGTCCTAATTTACTATTATACTTTTGTTATTAATTAGTCCCATTATTAATGAGGATTAGGAATTTGTATGAAAAACTTAATAAAATAAAGTTTCCTAAATACTCCATCATTTAGGTAGTATTTGGGAACAAATTACTTCAAGTGAGATTTTTACATGTGCCCTTAAGATTTTGAAATGGTTTTGGTTAGAGCTTAAGCTGAGGTTTTAAAGGTTAGGGCTTTAAGATTTTGAAGATTCAGAAATGCGTATCAAATTTGGGTCTTTAGACTTTTGGATTTTTAGGTTTTGGATTTTAGTGTTTGGGATTTTGGATTTTAAGGGTTTTTAGAATTTTGGATTTTTAGGTTTTGGATTTTAGGGTTTGAGATTTTGGATTTTAGGGTTAGGGTTTCAAGTTTCAGATTTTGGAGTTTAGGTTTCTAATTTTAGGGTTTGAGATTTGGAGTTTTAATTTTAGGGTTTGAGATTTAAAGTTTTGGTTGTAGGGTTTAGATGATTTAAGGTTTTGATTTTAGGGTTTTGATGTTTTAAGGATTTGATTTTAGGGTTTAGATGGTTTAAGGTTTTGTTTTTAGGGTTCATAGGGTTTAGGATTTAATTTTAAGGTTTAGAAGATTTAGGGTTTTGTTTTAAGGTTTAGAGGTTTGGCGTTTAGCTTTAGGGTTTGAAGGTTTGGAGTCTTGATTTTAAGGTTTAGAGTGTTTGGGGTTTGATTTTAGCGTTTCATTTTTTGGATTTTGAAATTTATTCTTTGGATTTTAGGGTTTAAAGGATTTAGGGTTTCAATTTTGGAGTTTTGATTTTTGAGATTTTAAAAGAACATGAACATCTCTAAAATTCTCAACATCTAGGCGGATTTTTGAAGCAAGTTCAATTTTTGTGAATTTCAAGAAAATAAATTTTTTATTATAAAGTTAATATTAATCTATTTTTTTTAATAATAATTCTTCAACATCTAGACAGAATTATTATTATTTAAAGCATGGTTGTATTGCTTCTAACATCTATGCAGGGAAAAGTTTTTATTTATTTATTTATTTATTTATTATGCATATTTTAGATTTTTATTTAATACTTGGATTATTAAAAAAAAGAAATTAAAAGTTTTTAAAACATTATTATTATTGTTATTGTTATTTAATTATTATTATTGTTAATTATTACTATAAAACAAAAAATATTTATTTTAATAAACTCTAAAAGTTTTAAAGTATGCATAATAATAACAATAATAATAATAATGTTAAAAATAATATAAATAAATAGTATATAAAAATAAAAATAATAAAACAATTAAAAATAAAATACCTGAACCGGACCGGTTAACGATCTGGTCAAAGGTCGATATGGTCGGTTCTGTTTGCAGGGGTTCGGACCGATCCAAACTGATTCATTACGGTTCGTCTAGATCGATTGAAGGCTAGCTGAGGTGGGTTGATGGGTTGGTTTGCACAAATTTTGGGTTCGGTAATGGGGCACGCGCGGATCTTCCCTACTCTATGCGACATCGTTTTGCTTATTTGTTTCCTTATAAAAGACCTTTTTTTTAGCTCATTTCTTCCCCTCTTCAAAAAAAATTTCTCCAGCTCTCCAAACTTTTTCTAACTTTGGTCAAAGTCTAGTGCCGTGCCACCGCATCAGCCGCCGTATGGGTCACCACTGGTAGTCATCCCTGGTGATCGTTGATGACCAAAAAATTCTAAAATTCATGGAAAAGCTCTTTTCAACCTCCTAAGCTCAGATCCGTTGTCATTTTCGCGAGAAAAACTCTAATTGGAGTAAATTAGGGTTTGAAGTTTTTTATGTTCTCTCTTTTTTTTTTAAGATTAATTGATGATATTTTTTCCTTGGTACATGTGGCTTTGGCGTTGAGGCTCTTCCCTACAAGGAGGACTGTGTTTTGTTTTATTTTTTTTTATTTTTGTGGGTCTGTTTTGGCATTTTTCTTTTTTTTTTTTTATTTCCTAGTGGATGGAGTTTGGTGCTTTGAGGTAGCTGGAGATGTGTCCGAGAGAGAGACCAGAAGGGGATGAAGCTGGGTTCTTTATAGGGCTTGATATGTGTTTAGGATAGTGGGTGGTCAAAAAGCAGTAGGGGGTGGCTGTAGAAATGGTTGTAGAGGTGGTTGGTTTAGTGACTAGTCTGGTGGCTGGTATGGTGGCTGTTTACAAGGGTCACTGGTCTGATGGGACTAGGTAGGGGTGGCTGGATTAGATGGGATCAAGCAGAGGGTTGGACAGGGGCAGCAATGGCACCATACACCAGCCTTTTGTTTTCTATCTCCTTTTTTAATTAATTAATTTTTTTAATTTAATAATTTTTTAATATTTAATTTTTTTGTTGTATTTTTGTTTAATTGATAAATATTAAAATAAAATAAAATAAAATGTAAATATGTTTTGGGCCTAAATAATGAGATTGGGCTTCGAGCCTGATTGAATTAGATTGGGCCTGAAACCTAGTTGAATCAAAATTGGGCCTGGAGCCCAATTGAGTCAAAATCAGGCTTAAAACCCAGTCAAATCGAAATCAGGTTGGGTCTGAAAACCCAATACCTGTGATGAATTTTAATATAATACTTAACTAAAAAGGCCAGACAAATTTAATGTCTACCGCTGTCTCTCTTTGCACATTACTGAGAATCAAAAATAGGGTAAAGACAAAGACAATAATTTTGTCCGGAAGCAAATCGAGATTAAACTGTGATGTAAAAGTAAAGAAATCGGGATTGAACTGCGAGTCAAGAAAATAAAGAGATCAAGATTAAACCACAAGTTAGAGAAATAATGAGGATTAGGATTAAACCGTAATGTAAAAGTAAAAAGACCAGAATTGAACTGCGAGTCAAGAAAATAAAGAGACCGGGTTTAAACCTTAAGTCAGAGAAATAATGAAGATCAGGATTAAACCGTGATGTAGAAGTAAAGAGACCAGGATTGAACCACGAGTTAAGAAAATAAAAAGATCGAGATTAAATCGTAAGTCAAAGAAATAATGAAGATCGGGATTAATCGCGATGTAGAAGTAAAGAGATCGGGATTGAACCACGAGTTAAGAAATAAAGAGATCAGGATTAAACCGTAAGTCAAAAAAATAATGAGGATCAGGATTAAACCGCGATATAAAAGTAAAAAGACCAGGAATAAACTGCGAGTCAAGAAAATAAAAAGATCAAGATTAAACCATGAGTTAGAAAAATAAATATGATTAAGACTGAGCTGTGAATTGAAAGGGATTAGGTACATTATAGATTGACAATTTCAATTTTAAGAATCATGCTAAAGATAACATATCTCTTCAAAGCCATTATCTTTATTTTGAAAATGAAAAATGCTAATTCTTCCTTATGCCTCATAAAGAAACCTTCTATGCAACTTATCAAGAGGTTTGTGATGTATGCAATGATTATGATAAATGAAAAGACAAAGATGCAATCAACATATTATATCATGTGTTTTCATCCAAGTTAATTCAACTTTTTGGTTCAATTCTTTCAAACTTTAAAAGTTGCTTTCAGTAGTCTCATCTTTCTAAATCTTTTGATTTTTGATCAGAAATCTCTATATTATAATGGACCCACTTGGCTTTTAGTCACTTTAAAATCTTTTTTTTTTAATTCTTTCTTTATGCCATTTCTCTTCTTTGTTTTCAGTAATCAATCAATTTTATTTTATTCTTTCTACCTCTATATTACTATTTCTATCATCCTTATTTGCATTTTGTTTTCAAGCGATGCATTGGTCTATTATGAACTTTATCAATTATTATCTTAATTTTAAATGACAAATGCAATGATTTCAGGTTCAAAGTTTAGTGTGAAACACAATCAGTAATTGGGTATTTTGGGTTTAAAAAGATAAGCCTTTCGAGACACAAAGAATAGTTAAATCAAAAATATTTTAAAAATCAAATATCAATTCTTTAGATAATGAACATTTGAATGACCTCGACCTACTCAGATAAAGTCTTTTCCAAAAACTCGTTACATTTACGTTCTTGTCACGTGCAATTTCATATAACCAATCTTTGCCCCATATCTGTAACTAATGAGAACTTGCCGCCCCAAAAGTCATCTCTCTTAATTCTGGTGATGATTCATCCATTTGGTGCTATTCTTTCATTCTTTGAAAGACTTTCTCCTAGCTCCATCTTTATTCAAGCTGTATTTTTAGGTTTTCAGCTTAAATGATCCCTTTTTGGTTCAAATTACCTTTTTTAGGTTTTCAGTCTAAATTATTATTTTTTTTACTTTTTCTCTTTTTTTTTCTTTTTTTCTCTTTTTTTTAAGTAGAATATTTCTTGACAATGTTTGAATTTATAGGATTTGGCAATTTATCATTGTCCATTTCTGTAAAGATCAAAGTTTCATTAGAGAAGGCTTTTGTTATCATATATGGACCTTCCTAATTAGGCATCCATTTTTCTCTATTGTCATGCTAATATGGCAAAATACTTTTCAAAACCAATTCACCCTCACAAAAGCACCGAGGTTGTATCTTTTTGTCATGTGCTCACATGATTCTTCTTTGATACGTTTGCCTATGATTGAGTGCTGAGAGTCTTTTCTCTTCAATAAGATTCAGTTACTCCAAATAAACTTGAACCTATTTTGCTTCATCCAATTTTACCTCCATCAATACTTTTAGAGAGGAAATTTTCACTTCAATCGGTAGTATAGCTTTCATGCCATACACTAGTGAAAACGGGGTGGCCCCCGTGGAAGTTCGAATTGATGTTCTATAGGTCAGTAGGGCAAAAGATAATTTTTCATGCCAGTCTCTATATGTATCAGTCATTTTCCCCAATATCCTCTTGATGTTCTTATTTGTAGCTTCCATTGCACCATTCATTTTTGGACGACATCATGCTGAATGGTAATGCTTTATTTTAAACTGTGCACACAATTTTTTCATCATATTGTTTTTCAAGTTGCTAGCATTTTTTGAAATGATCTTTTTTGGGAGCTCATACTGACATATTATCTCTCTTTTTATAAATCTACACACCAATGATCATGTAATACTAATATACGAAGCTGTTTTTACCCATTTTGTAAAGTAAACGATTATCACAAAGATAAATCGATGCCTATTTGAAGCTTTTGGGGCTACAAGTCCGATCACATCTATTCTTCGCATAAAGAAAGGCTATGATGGTGCTAAGACATGCAATGAGACTGGAGGAAAATGAATTTTATCTACATAAATTTGACATTTGTGGCACTTTCTAGCATAGTTGATGCATCATTTTTCATTGTAGACCAATCGTAACCAGCTCTCATAATCTATTTGGCCATCATATGCCTGTTAGCATATGTTTCACAAATTTCTTCATGTACTTCTTTAAGCATCCTTCTTGCTTCCACAACATTTATACGCCTTAGCAAAATCTGGTATTGACTCTTTTTATACAAGATTTTTTCATCAAGCACAAACTCTCATGCTAATCTTCGAATGATCCTCTTATAATTTTTTAAGGCCTACTCTAAGTAGTTTTGACACTTGATATATTGTACGATGTCATAGGACCATGGTTGTCTATCTATCTCTTTTTCCACATTCAAATAGTGGACTGGTGAAATTTTCATTTATACTTGATAGGCTAAATTCCCGTACTATCATTTAACTTGAACATTGCTGCCAAAGTGGCCAAAGCATCAGCAATCTAATTTTTTTTTCTTGGGGAACATGCTGAAATTGGATCTCTTTAAAATGTTTCATCAAGCCAGTTATGTGCTTTTGATATAATACTAGTTTCGGGTCCCTGGTCTCCCATTCACTTTTTAGTTGATAAATTACCAAGGTTGAATCCCCATACTTTTAGTGTTTTAATCTTCTTTTCAATGGTCATTTCTAACCTTATGACACATGTTTCTTATTCAGCAACATTATTTGTGTAATTGAAATCTAACCTTGTAGTACAAGGGTAAAAATTTCCTTCTGGGGATATTAGCACTGCCCCAATGCCATGCCCCATTATATTGGATGCCCTGGTAAAAAATATTTTTCACACTTGTCTTACAGGCTCTTTATCTTCATCTTACAAGATCGCCATCAATCTTCATCTAAAAACTCAAACTTCATAGGTTCATAATATCTTGTAGTTTGATTAGCAAGAAAATCAATTGTTGCACTCCATTTTATGGATTTTTATGTCACATACATAATATCATATTCAAAGAGCATGACTTGCCATCTCATTATCTTGCCTGATAAAGATAATTTCTCAAAAATGTACTTGAGGAGATCCAATTTTGATATTAACCAAGTCGTATGGTAGAGCATATATTGCCAGAGTCTACGAGTAGTCCAAGCTAGGGTACAACATATTTTTTCTATTTGGGGGTACTTGGCTTCATACTTTATAAACTTTTTACTCAAGTAATAGATAGCATGCTTTTTTTTGCCAGTTTCATCTCTTTACCCCAATACACATCCCTTTGATTTTTCTTGAGCCGTTAAATATAAAATTAACGGCCTTCCTGCAACTGATGGTACTAACACTGATGGGTTTATCAAATAGTCTTTAATTTTTTTAAAAGCATTTTGGTATTCTTCATCCCATTCACCAAGATTATTTTTATGAAGCAACCTAAAGATTAGATCGTATTTCGAGATAAGTTGAGATATGAAGTGAGAAATATAATTTAATCACCCCAAAAAACCTATCACTTCCTTTTGCGTGCGTGGTGTTGACAACTCTTGAATCGCTTAAATTTTATCAAGGCTACTTCTATACCTCTTTTATTGACTATAAACCCTAATAATTTTTCAGATTTAACACCAAATGTGCATTTTGCTATATTCAACTTAAGTTGTATCTTTATAATCTTTCAAAGAGCTTTCTGAGATTAATAACATGATCTTCACCTTTTTGAGACTTAGCTATCATATCATCAACATATACCTCTATCTTCTTATGCATCATATCATGAAAAAGAGTAACCATCGTCCTTTGATATGTGGCACCAGCATTTTTTAGCCTAAAAGGCATGACTTTATAGCAAAATGTGCCTCATATAGTCACAAATGTAGTTTTTTCCATATCTTTGTGAGCCATTTTTATCTGATTATAGCTTGAAAACTCATCCATAAATAAAAAAGTGGAGTGCTTAGCAGTGTTATCAATAAATGTATTAATATGTGGCAATGAAAAATTATCTTTTAGGCTAGCCTTATTTAAATCTTGGTAGTCCATACATATTCTAACTTTTTTATCTTTCTTAGGAACTGGGACTATATTGGCTACCCATTCAAGGTATTTGGTTACTTTTAAGAAACCAATGTCAAATTACTTTTTTACTTCTTCTTTTATTTTTAGTAATATTTCTGGCTTCATGCATCTCAACTTCTGTTATGTTGGTCGACACTCTGGTTTTAAAGGTAATCTATGCTTAACCACCTCCGTGCTAAGTTCGAACATATCCTAGTAAGACCATGCAAATACATCCATGTACTATTGTAACAGATTCATCAGCTTCTGTTTCTTAATTAATGATAATAAAGTATCGATCATAACTTCTTTCTTATTCTTATTATCTCCTAAATTTAATGGGTCAGTTGATTCCTGATGGGGTTCTATAATTTTCTCTTCTTGCTCTATTCATTTCAACAGATCATGAGGTAAATCATAGTCTTCTGAATCAACATCGTTATCAAGCTTGCTAATGTGAATCAAATTTTCAAAATCAAACCCGGTGTTATTGCCTTGGTCATCCATAATGTTCATTATTAGAAAACCTGAAAATGGGTATTATCACAAAAAAATATATATTGATCTTGGCAAGGGCAAAGAAGATGGCAATGAAAAAGAAAAGAAAAATAAAAATTAAAAAACATGGTATAAGTGAAATGCATTGCATCCATCATTTTATCAAGATAATGAAAATAAGCCCATACATTTAACCTCTGCATGCTTTTGGGCAGAAACAATTGGAATTTTTGAGTTAAAAGGTTCAAGGATAACAAAAATGGCATACCATTCTCGAGTCTCCTAAAAAGAAAAAAAGATATCTTCATCCTGCATGACTTTTTCATTTGCTTCAATTTGGAATTGAGAAAAGGCTTTTCCTAATCCCATTATTGGTTCCCCTTATTCAACCTCTATTGATTTAGGATAGATATGTCTATCTCAAAGAAATATTTCATAAAAGTAAGGGAACACCATTTTTTTATCAATCAAGTCTTGTCTTTTGAGGTATGCCATTCTTCTTTCTTCCTTTTCCAATATTATCTTTTTTTTATCAGCAGTCGTAGGTTTATAACGTAACCCTCATCTTTTTTTATTTTTCACTGAACATGGTGCTCTTGTGATTCTCTGTAGAGCTTTTCTTAAGCCCTGCTTGGCTAGCCAACCTTTGCCAGTAGTTTGTTTGATCACCATATTTGTAGCTTTTGATAATTAAAGGATCGATATCTTTGACCCCTCTTTGACATAAGTAGTGTTTGCTATTTCAAAAGCTCTGAATGAACATTCGATCACTTTTTCTGCCACCTTAACGTAAGGGGTAGTTAAGGTCTTTGTTACTAATAAATCCTCTTCATCATCTATATAGATTTATTTTTCTTTCATGACGAATTTTACCTTTTAGTGTAAAGATAAAGGTATAATTTTGGTCGTGTGAATCCAAAGTCTTTCCCATAAACAACCATCTGTAGAAGTTATATCCATTACTTGAAATAAGATGTTGAAAGTACAAGAATCAATCTACAATGGGATCTCTATATCACTAATTACCTCTTTTCATGCTTCATCAAATGCTTTTACAACCATATGACTATTTCGATGTGAGAGGGGTCTATCGGGAGTCTTGTTAATGTCATGAAAGGTATGACATTAATGGATGATCCATTGTCAATCAAAACTTTAGGCCATAGTGTGGGTCTTACACTTTACAATAATATGTAAGGCCTTAATGCAACCTCATCCTTCAAGAAGTATTTCATCATCATTAAAGGTGATAAAATTCAGGGCTATAATATTCTCAGCCATGTGATCTACCTTCTCAATAGAAATGTTATGCTCGACATAAGCTTGGTTGAGTACTTTCAGCAAAGCATTCATATGAAGCTTAGAGTTCAACAATAGTGACAATAAAAAAATATAAGCTGACAATTTATTTAATTGGTCAACCACACTGTACTCATTATGCTTAATGATCTTTAGAAACTCACAAGCTTTTTTTTTCTAATATCAGTTTGTTAATCTATACTTTCGAGCTGACCATCGATTGAGAATTTTGGCTTTCCCTTATGTCTTTTTTTTTTATCTTACCTTTTTTTTTTCTAGTCCTTTATGATATTTCGAGAATGCAAATTTAACTACTTCGAGTCATTCTTCCTATTCTTGCTATGTTGGTAGTATTCCCCATACTTGGATTATTTGATGTCACATCAGACCCTTGTATCACTATATCATAATCATATCTCTATGGGACTACTTTATCTGTCTGATAAAAGAATGAGCTAGAGACATAAATGGTCATTGATGTCTTAAAAGAGGAGATGGCTTTCTCAGTTATGGGCTTTGATTTCTCATTATAGTAGACAGTGAAAGGTTTGGGTATAAAAGACTTACCAGGATGCTCGTCACCCATTGTATTCATACTGCTTTCATCATATTCATCATAAAACTCAATGATGGCTTCAACCGTTAAGCTCTGCAACATTAGTTTAAAGACCTCACAACCTTGGATCGAATGTTTATTCGATCTTTTATGGTACTTACAAAAACGGTCGAGGTTTTAATGACTTCTATTGCTATCTAAAAATAACAGTTGAATCATGCATGTCTCATATAAACAGTCATACACCCTTTCAAAAGGGTTCTTTATTTCTTTCACGCATCTTTTAATCCTCACATCTTTTCTCTTACGTACCATATTAATTTTCCCTTCGATGTGATCTGACAAATGGTTTCCACTAACACTTGACTTGAATTTGGTGTCAAAAGTTAAGAGCCCATCATTTATCAAACCTTGCACTTTATGTTTAAATATCGTGCAATTTTTAGTAGAGTATCTTGTAACTCCGTAATGATAATCGCACTTAACATTAGGGTCATACCAACTTAAGTAAGGTGGTTTTAATGGTTTCATATATGAAAGAGTGATAAGATGACCTCTCACTAATTGAGGGTATAAATTAGTGTAAAACATAAAAATTGGGTCAAAATGAGGTCTTTCTCAATTGTTATTATTTTGTGAGTTTCTTTTATTATTGTTTGGGTAGGTTGGTTAGGCAAATGGTCGAGTTGGAGGTGCAGAGGTGTAATTGGATGGTTGAGGACTAAAGTTTGATCTGGCCAGTGGTTGTTGGGGTGCTCAATAATGATATGGTTGTTAAAAAATTTGGATGGTGGCAGGGTAGTAAGGAGGGTATGGATGGTTTGGAATATATGGGACAAAAGGATGGTACGAGGGATTTCTATGAGCGACAGCATGTGTCTCCTACTTTTTCTTTTTTAAACTTACTGTTTTCTTTTCAGGCCTTTCAATTTTGTCATTTTTTATAGTGTTTTCTATCATCTCTCATGAAATTACCATGTCTGAGAAGTTTTTCGTGGCATTCCCTACCAATCTATCATAGTATGGGGCTTTTAGTGTGTTAACAAATAGTGCAGTTATCTTTTTTTTAGTCAGTGGTGGTTGAACTTGGATCACTACATCTTTCCACTGATGTGCATATTTTTTAAAGGTTTTCATTGATTTCTTCTCTATATTTTGTAATGACAGCCTATCAGGGGCTATATCAAGGACATGTTTATATTGAGCAATAAAAAATTTTGGCTAAGTTTTCCACGTATGGATTTTACTCTAGTCTAACTGCACATACCATATCACTACTGATCCAATTAAACTATCTTGAAAATAGTGTATCAGGAGTTTGTCATTATGGGTATGTCTTATCATCTTTCGATAGAACATGGTAATGTGGATAGAAGGACACTTTGTTTTATCATATTTCTCAAAATCTAGAGTTTTGAATTTTGGCAGAATAACCAAGTCAGGAACCAGGCTCAGCTCATTGACGTCAACAACCCCATAAATGTCATTTTCTTCTATTGCTTTGAGCCTCTCTTCAAGTTAATCATACTTGTTACACATTTCTGAATTTATAACAGGCTTCAACATTTCTCGAGACTTTTTCTATTCAATAGGGTCATCAAGATTTGGCACCATGATGGGATTGATTGGGATAGGTCCCGAATTAGTATTCAAGTGAGTCGGTTGTTGACTTGCTAAATAATTGATATAGGGGTATGGTTGCACACTTGGTGGTCGTATGTGTATACTTTAAAGAGCTTGAACTTGAGCTTAAGGTGGGGTAAATCTCGAAGGGTATAATGGCTCTTCCATATTAACCTTTTCCCCTATCCTAGACGTGCCAACGACTTCTTTTCTTTTCAATGAACCAGACAATAGTTGTCTTAGCTTAACCATTTGTGCTTCGATACTTTGTTGTATTTCCATCACTTTTTCTTGTATCTATTCATATGCCTTTTTAACCTTTTCAAATCTGACTGTATTATCTTCTTTCATAGCTTGAGTCTGAGAATAAGTATTATATCTATACGAAATTGATAGATTTAGATTTCTTGACTTTGCTATCCTTGAATCTTAGTTTATTAACCATGAATTAGATTGCATGATATAATATTGTTGTTATTGTTGTTAATATTTACTTTTATTAAAATGCATGCATGAAATGAATGTAATGCAAATTGGAGTATTGTCTTGGATCAATTGAAACAAAAAAAAACTTTCATTAATCATGAAAGTCTTTATACATCATTCAATCATCCTTGCATTAAAATCATAAAAATATTTGATTTGAGCATATTGCTCCTTAGTTACACACAAGAAATTCAATAGTCTCTGACTATAGCCTTAGGTCAATATGATCTCTTGTTCCAGTGCTTCTGCCCTTTTTACCATGTTACCTGCTTTTTGAATAGCCTTGTAGATTTGAGTAGTCAAATGTTCAATGTATTGCTGTCCTTCTAAACTTTCTGCTTTTCACATCTCTTGAGCATCCACTTTTATGTTGTAAGTGCCAGCCCAATAATCTTTTTTCTCTTGTTATTCAGCCAAAATCTTGTCTATGTGACTCTGATTGCTTGTCAATTGAAGATCCAAGCTTATTAATTTTTGCTCTAAAGCTTTTTTCTCATTTTGCAAATAGGAGTTCCTATTCAATTCCTTTCTTAGTTTGACTTTTAGCTTTTCATTTTCTTTTTAGCCCCTCACTACTTTTTCAGAAGCTCCTAAAAGTTTTTCTTTCTTTCTATTCATGTTGTTCTTTGGTGAGTGCAGAGATCACTTTTTTATTCTCTCGAGCTCTATCTTTCAATACTCCACCATATCTCTTAATTTTTTTATATCTTTTTTGGATCCCTTCAAAGGTCTACTGTTCAACCTCAATTTTTTATTTTCTTGATGCAAATTTTGTAGATCTTCTTTCAATACCTTTCGTTTCTTGGTCAACTTCTATACTGCATCATCTTTTATCATCAAATTATATCTTAGTTGGTTAACTTGATCTATCATAGCCATATTCTCTTTCTTTAACCTTTTTTTTTTCAATCTCAAACTCTCATTGGACAAACTCAAAAGTTGACAATACCGATACTGAAATAGGAGTTGGTAACTTTTTTGAAACATAGACTGGTAGAGGCTTAATTTCATTAATCTTTTTCATTTTTCATGTAAGGTAACCTACTGTAACATTATTTGTAAATCTAGCTGGACTCATTCAGTTGACCTGTTTTCATGTTTTGATGATTTCACGAACACTTTTCATGTAACCGGGTGCCTCATAATCAAACTCGAGTGAACTGAGTCTATGAGTCATAGGGATGAACTACTGTGAGTCATATTATCTTTGAACCATAGAGGTACATAACTCATTATGCCTTATATTCCTAAAAAAGATACCCATGACTCATCTATATAATTATACAAGATGGCCATAAGAAGCATCCATGGTGCCTTCCATGTTACATCATCACTAGTGAGCTATAGAAAGAATGACATCCACTAACTTTTTGTCTAATTTTTCTTTCATTTTTTAGCAACAAACTCTTTGATGAAAATGAAAAGAGCGGAGAATGGCCAAAACAATGTCTTTTCTTTTCCCTAAAAGTGACTTCTAAGCCAAATAAAAAGTAACTGAACACACTCTATAAATCGCCCCTCATCCTTCATTCGATAAAAATTAAATGATCTAACAGTCTTTGCCAAAATAGTTAGTAAAAGGTTTATACCTTTATCCAATTGTTCAAAAAAATCAACCACTGATACTTCTATATGTCCTAACACCTTAGAAAATATCATCAATACATACACGGCCAAAGCAAACAAATCCAATCCCTGATCAGTATCAATATACTTTTTTACATACTCAAACAGAAAAGCTGATGGAATAGTATCAACCTCATTCTTTTCTTTTTTATGCTTGTTTATCTCCTCAACCCCTACTTGTATGATCTTGGCTAACTTCTTTCTATATTCAGTGATTTTTTGCTCCTTCCAATAGATCTTATCTTGATTTACAGACTCTATTTGAAGTAAAGATAAATATTCTTCAAACGTGGGGGTCAAGTTTTCTTGGTTGAACATAAATCATCGATAATATGGATATCAAAATTATACTGTGACTCTTATTAGCTGTTCATCAATCTTTTTGACATAAACAGTGTCATATCCTCATATTTCTTGAAAAAAGATTCATTTCTCTCTGTTTTCCATTGTTCCCAAATAACTTTCAATTTTGATATATCATTATGATTGAGATCTACATGCACTAACTGTGGCAGCACTGATATATGACCATCTACTAAATAATTTTCTTCTTTCCCTAAGTACTTTCTGATTGGCTCTTAACCTCTAAGTAGCTGTTACACATGGATGACATCCTTTATGCTTTCTGAAAGTTTTTCTTGTTGAAGATTAGTCTAAAACAATACCCTCTAAGAAATATGGTACATATATGATGTATGCAACAAAATTGAAGACAACAAAAAAATTAAACAAATCAATAATGTAAATAAAACAAATAAATAAATAAATGAGTAAATAAACAAACAAGTATAGTATATGATGTAACAAAATATACATAGTGTCCTAGTTTTATGTAATTTTCTCGTAAAAGGACATCATGGCTCTATTCTAAGGTTGGACACTACGACTCACTATATGTCGAGTTAAGATTTATGTGTCTAAAAGTTCTCAGACTATTCCTCACATCATCGTCCATTATAGACTAACAAGACTCTTCGATCCTCACCTATTACAAGCTACTAACAGAAAAGGTTCAATCTGAGTGAAAGTGTTTTGCTAGCAAATGCAAAGGTTATCACCTTATGAGAACATAGCTACTTCACTTCCTCCTAAAAGGAATAGAGCCTGGGTCTAGAGCTCATGCATGCAAATGAATATGCAAAATGTGTGCAAAGTGATATATTAATCAACATAACATAAATAAATTATAACACAAAATCAAAATAAAGTAATAACTAACATACAATTTATTTTATTCATTAACCTTTATAGTTTTGAAAAATAAAATAAAAAAATTAAATTAAATAACAAATAAAACCAATTAAATCCAACCATTGCCAATAACGCAAAATTAAAATTTTGGCCTGACTCTAAACTAATTTATGTTCCTAGTGGAATGGCCAAGCTGTCGTAATGGTTTTGGGACTGTCAGATATAAAAGAATTTAAAGTAGGGAAAAATAAAAGGGGAATTGCCACCAATCTTTGTTAGGGTGTGATTGGCCACCTAAAAATTTATCTTTTTAATAAAACTATAAAAGTGAGTTTAAAGTTTATTAAAAAGATAAATTTTGATATATGAAAATTTGATTGGGTTCGAGAGTCAATTACGTGTAAAGAAGGATTAGCACCCCCACAACGCCCATAAATTGGTACCATTTAATTATACGTTATTTTCGATGTTGGATAAAAATGGTTTCAATTTGAAATTTAACACTAATTTCCTTTACTTAAAAAAAATAAATTTTGGTTAAAATTTTTTTTTAGGAATATTGAAGAAATCTTTAAATTAAAGAATTATCTTAAAATTCTTCAACATCTAGGCAGAATTTAAAATAGCTCTTTTCGTTTAAGATTTAACACAATATTCCTTAAAAAAAAACTAACACTATTTGTGAAAGATTATTGTTGGTGACTCTCTAACATTTAGGCAGAATACCAAAAATTATTTCCTTCAGAATGTTATTTTTGTTTTATTTTATAACATCACAACTTTAAAATATATATATTTTTGTCTTGTACGATATTTTATAAGAAGAAATAAATAATGGTATTGTCAGGTAACAAATAAAAATTAAAGACAAAAAAATACAAAATGAGCGTCAACAATAATATAGTGATGCATTTATGCCCATGGTTGATAAGTGCAATTTAAAAAAAAATGGATTCTTAAATGTGATGAGACTACCTTAACTCTTCAACATCTGGGTAAAGCTTAAGTGCGACTATTTATATTTAAGATCTCAATTTACTATTATACTTTTATTATTAATTAGTCCCATTATTAATGAGAATTAGGAATTCGTATGAAAAACTTAATAAAATAAAGTTTCCTAAATATTTCATCATCTAGGCGACATTTAGGAATAAATTACTTCAAGTGAGATTTTCACATGTGTCCTTAGGATTTTGAAATGATTTTGGTTAGAGCTTAAGTTGAGGTTTTAAAGGTTAGGGCTTTAAGATTTTGAAGATTCAAAATTACGTATCAAATTTAGGTATTTAGATTTTTGGATTTTTAGGTTTTGGATTTTAGGGTTTGGGATTTTGGATTTTAGGGGTTTTTAGAAATTTGAATTTTTAGGTTTTGGATTTTAGGGTTTGAGATTTTGGATTTTAGGGTTAGGGTTTCAAGTTTCAGATTTTGGGGTTTAGGTTTCTAATTTTAGGGTTTGAAATTTGGGTTTTGATTTTAGGGTTTGAGATTTGAGGTTTTGGTTTTAGGATTTAGAGGATTTAAGGTTTTGAGTTTAGGATTTTGATGTTTTAGGGATTTGATTTTAGGGTTTAGAGGGTTTAAGGTTTTGTTTTTAAGGTTTAGAAGGTTTAGGATTTAATTTTAGGGTTTGGAGGTTTGGGATTTAATTTTAGGGTTTAGAAGATTTAGGGTTTCGTTTTAAGGTTTGGAGGTTTGTGGTTCAGTTTTGGGGTGTGAAGGTTTGGAGTTTTGATTTTAAGGTTTGGAGTGTTTGGGGTTGGATTTTAGCGTTTCAGTTTTTAGATTTTGAAATTTATGGTTTGGATTTTAGGGTTTGAAGGATTTAGGGTTTTAATTTCAGAGTTTTGATTTTTGAGATTTTAAAAGAACGCGAACATATTTAAAAATCCTTAACATCTAGATGGACTATCAGAGCAAATTTGATTTCTGAAAATTTCAAGAAAATAAATTTTTTATTATAAAGTTAATATTAATCTATTTAATATATTTTTTAATAATAATTTTTCAACATCTAGGCAGAATTATCATTATTTAAAGCATGATTGTATTCTCTTCAATATCTAGGGAGAGAAAAGTTTTTATTTATTTATTATGCATATTTTATATTTTTTATTTAATACTTGGATTATTAAAAAAAAGAAATTAAAAGTTTTTAAAACATTATTATTATTGTTATTGTCATTTAATTACTATTATTGTTAATTATTACTATAAAACAAAAAGTATTTATTTTAATAAACTCTAAAAGTTTTAAAGTATGTATAGTAACAATAATAATAATGTTAAAAATGATATAAATAAATAGTATATAAAAATAAAAATAATAAATTTTTTTTTAAAAAAATACTTGAATCGGACTGGTTAACGGTTGATCTGGTCGGTTCTGTTTGTAGGGGTTCAAACCGGTCCAAACCGATTCACTACGGTTCGTTTGGATCGGCTGATGGCTGGCTGAAGTGGGTTGATGGGTCGGTTTGCGCAGATCTCAGGTTTGGTAATCGGGCACGCACGGATCCTTCCTACTCTATACGACGTTGTTTTGTTTCTTTGTTTTCTTATAAAAGACCCCTTTTTTTTAACTCATTTCTTCCCCTTTTAAAAAAAAAAAATTCTTCAACTCTCTAAACTCTCTAACTTTGGTCAGAGTCCGGTGCCGTGCCACCACGTTGGCCACCGTATGGGTCACCGCCAGTAGTCGTCATCGGTGACCAAAAAATTCTAAAATTCATGGAAAAGCTCCTTTCGACCTTTTGAGCTTAGATCCATTGTCCTTTTCATGAGAAAAATCTCGATCGGTATAGATTGGGGTTTAAAGTTTTTTGTATTCTCTTTTTTTTTTTGAAGATTAACTGATGATCTTTTTTTTTTAAGATTAATTGATGATCTTTTTTTTGGTATAAGTGGCTTTGGAGCTGAGGCTCATCCCTAAAGGGATGACTATGTTTTGTTTTGTTTTTGTGGGTTTGTTCTGGCTTTTTTGTTTTTTTATTTTTATTTTTTGATGGATGGAGTTTGGTGCTTTGGGTTTATTGAAGATGTGTTCGAGAGAGAGACCAGAAGGGGATGAAGCTAGGTTCTTTATAGGGCTTGGTTTGTGTTTGGTATAGTGGGTGGTCTAAGGCTGTAGGGGGTGGCTGTAAGAATGAAAATAGAGGTGGCTGGTTTGGTGCTGGTTTGGTGGGTGTTTACAAGGGTCACGGTCTGATGGGACTGGGTAAGGGTGGTTGGATCATATGGGATCAGGAAGAGGGCTGGACAAGGACGGCGGTGGCGTCGTACACCAGCATTCTGTTTTATCTCTTTTTTTTAATTAATTAATTTTTTTAATTTAATAATTTTTTAATATTTAATTTTTTTGTTGTATTTTCTATTTAATTGATAAATATTAAAATAAAAATAAATAAAATAAAATAAAATGTAAATATGTTTTGGGCCTAAATAATGAGATTGGGCTTCAAGCCTGATTGAATCAAATTGGACCTGAAATCTAGTTGAATCAAAATCGGCTTGGAGTCCAATTGAGTCAAAATCGAGCTTAGAGTCCAGTCAAATCGGAATTAGGCTTGGGTCTGAAAACCTAATATCTGTGACGAATTTTAATACAATACTTAACTGAAAAGGCTAGACAAATTTGGTGTCTACACAGCTTCATCTGTAACACTTAGGGACTTTTACGGTTATCGATTGGTGATCGCTCTGATACTATTTGTAGAGACTCGCACCTATCTTACGAGATATTATTTACTTTGATCCAAAGATTTCACGTCTTATCCCACAAAAAATATCTTATAAATTTAAAATTAAATTTTTAAATATATTAATTTTTATTCATACATTCTTTCGATGTGAATTGTAAGCAATACATAAGCAACTAAGCAAAAGGTAATTTAAACACTCCATAAAGTGGAAATAAAGAATAAAGAGAAGAAAGAAAGAGAAGAACCGAAACTCAATATCAAACTTTCATATCAAATTCCGGGTTTCAAAGGTTAATCAGGTCGGATTCAAGGTGGGTTTTTGATTTTGGTAAAGAAAATTGACAAAAAGCAAGAAAAAAAAAAGAATGCTCAGAAGAAAAAAACGTTTCAAATAGAAGCGTTTAAGCATAGGGTGGTAGTTGATCCAAAATATGCAGAGAAGTCATGGAAGGTTCTGGAACATGCTGTTCATGAAATTTGTAATCACAATGCTAGTGGGCTTAGCTTTGAAGAGCTTTACAGGTTAGGATTTTTGTTTCTTTCCCCTTTTTTTAGAATTTTTGATGTGATTTTGTTTTCATTATGTGCCTATTGTTTAAGTGTTTTGATTGTGCGTTGAAATTTATCTGAATTTTAGTTTAATTTTTTGAGAATTTTCCGGTAATAATATTCTTGAACAATTGAGAATTTAAAAGTAACTCTTGAGGAAGGTGAGTTGAGTAATCTACGTATTAGGCGATGATGAGTTGCCAAGACACTGAATTTGTTAAGTTTCTTACTCCATTGTCTATAGAATTAAGGCTCTAGTGTTCAAATGCCAGCAACATCTATAAATAAGGAAACAAGAATATAGGTTGTTTGTGGGTACTAATTGGAGTAATGAATTATCGGTGGTACGATAAGCAGTTGGGTTCTGATTTTGAACTTGGCATTACCTTCTTGGATATTGAAATTTGAAAATGGTGTGGAAAGTGTTGCCGTTAATGGTATTCTGTAATTTATACATCCAGAAGATGAAGGCTGATGACCCTAGCAAACAGAGCTCGAGTTTGAGAGTTGTCTAAGTTGTTGTGAGGATGGCCAAGTAACTGGCTGATGCAGATGCCACAACTGGTTCTTCAGAAAGGGCCACATAAAGGTTAATATGATTGTTGATCACAAATATAAGGACCTAGGAAGGATGTATTGCTTGTTTCGTCGGGTACCCAATGGGCTTGTTTTAATCAAAGATGTCATGACTTCATACATTTGTGATGCTGGTAAGCAGCTAGTTACCGATCGGATCCAGAAAGGCTAAAGGATCCTGTGGATTTTGTGCAACTTTTGTTGGATTTAAAGGATAAACATGACAAGATTATCACTTCAGCATTTAACAATGACAAGACTTTTCAAAATGCATTAAATTCCTCTTTTGAATATTTCACCAATCTGAATTCTGGGTCTCCAGAATTCATCTCTTTGTTTGTAGATGACAAGGTTCGCAAAGGTTTGAGGGAGGTTACTGAAGAGGATGTGGAGCTGGCACTTGACAAGGTGATGATGCTCTTCCGTTACCTTCAAGAGAAAGATGTTTTTGAGAAGTATTACAAGCAACACTTGGCCAAAAGGCATCTTTCAAGGAAGACCGTCTCTGATGATGCAGAAAGAAGATTGATTGTTAAGCTCAAAACAGGGTGTGGGTATCAATTTACTTCGAAATTGGAGGGTATGTTCACAGACATGAAGACATCACAGGATACGATGCAAGGTTTCCACGCAAGTCGTGGTTCATATATAGGGGATGGCCCCACACTTTCTGTACAGGTCCTCACTACTGGATCTTGGCCAGCTCAACCCATTACTACGTGCAACCTTCCTGCTGAAATTCTGGGCATAAGTAAGAAATTCCGTAATTATTACATTGGGACCCATACTGGGCGGAGGTTGTCTTGGCAAACAAACATGGGTACGGCTGATTTGAAGGCAACCTTTGGTAAGGGTCAGAAGCATGAACTGAATGTTTCCACGTACCAGATGTGTGTCCTTATGCTCTTCAACAATGCTGATCAACTGAGCTATAAGGAGATCGAGCAGGCCACAGGGATACCAGTCTCAGACTTAAAGAGGTGCTTGCAGTCACTTGCCTGTGTTAAGGGAAAAATGTGCTGCGGAAGGAACCTATGAGCAAGGACATACTGACACTGATACCTTTCTTTTGAATGAGAAGTTTACAAGCAAATTTATCAAGGTCAAGATAGGCACTGTGGTTGCACAAAGGGATTCTGAGCCTGAAAATCAAGAAACTAAGGCAGAAAGTGGAAGAAGATAGGGAACCACAGATTGAGGCAGCAATAGTGAGTGTCATAATGTTTAGATCCGTAGATCTATCGTTAGACATTGACTTGAGAAGTCGCCACTAATCTTTTTTTATTTACGTGCGATTGGTCACTTAGTTGAATCTATCTCCTAAGTTTAACTTAAGTATCCTTAAAAAGTAGATTTAATGTCTGCGAAATTAGAATTAGGTTCATAAGTACAATTATGTGTGAGAAAGGATATAGCACCCCCGTGATACCCATAAAAAAATGATACCAGCTTTATTTCATATTATTCATTAAGTTTTAAAATTTTTACCAAGTAATTAATTATTAAAAATTATTTTTAATTGATTCCAATACTTTTGACAGAAAATTAAAAAAATCCTCTTACCTCAAGAGTACACAAAAAAATTACTGTTTTTCTTGCAGAGATTTCGTCGTCAGATTATTTAAAATTAAAAAATGTTCAAAGAAAAAAAAGATGACTCTTAACCTTTCATGGGGATCTCTTTTATTATTTTTTTTTTTAAAAAAAATTCATATCTTTATACAAAAAAAATTAATATTTTCAACTTTTCCTCAAAAAAACTTTTTTTTTTAAATAATTTTTTTATTTTTAAGAAAAATTGATACTTTTAATTTTTTTTCAAATTTTTTTTTAAAATTTTTATATTTAAGAAAAATTAATACTTTCAATTTTTTCTCAAAAATACATTTTAAAAATATTTTATTTATTTATTTATTCATTTAAAAAAAATAATTGATAAATAATAAGCAAACTAATAAAAATAGAAAAAGAATACCTCAAAGCAATTCATGGCTCGACTCTTAAAACTTGCCACGGCTCGGCTTATAGCTCAAATGGCTCAAAGCTGGACTGGGACAGAGATCGGGTCGAGTGACTGGGCAAGGGCGCCCAGCGTTTGATGTGCGGATCCTTAAAACGAGTCAAAGGGAACCCACTTTCTTTAGCTAAAATGGCACCGTTTTATCAAAGCTATAAAGGCCTTCTTTAAGCTTTCCCCTTAATTTTACAAGTTTTTCTTCTCTCTCTACGTTTTTTGCTCTGCCTTTTTCTCTAAGAAAGGACGGACATTGGTTAGGAACTCCACAAGATTTCAGCAAAATGCCACAATCACCTTTGTCTTCGATTGTCATCGACCATTCACTGATGTTCGATCATCGGTTTGCTTTGAAACTTGTCGTGAGATTCTTCTCAGTCTCGTCGTCTTGGATTTTGGTACAGATTTTTTAGAAAACCTACTTGCTTCGTGTGAATCTGTTCAGGGAAGTGATGAATCTGAACTCAATTTCCTTGTTGCGTCGATCACCACCACCCTTGAGATATATTCTCCTCATTGTTTTTGGCTCTTTCCTCACTAATTTGGAAACCCAAAACTTGCTAGATAAAATGCAAATGAAACCCCAAAAATTTGCTTCTTTGTTTCTAACATTGCTTTGTTGTTTTTCTTTGTCTTGTTAGTATTCCTTATCACCTGATCTTTCTGTGTAATTACTCTTTGGGTTGATCAACCTTGATAATATCTTCTTTCAGAATGGAAAAACCAGTTTTATAGTACTTTGCCAACAAATAAAGCAAAAAAAACTCCAGATGTAAAGTTGTCAAATATTTAGTAGATGACTGAAGCTTTCAAAAAGTGGTCAGCAATGGCACTACCCCATATAAGGGCTTCTCAAGCAATAGCACTTGGTCCTTGAACCTCTTAAAAACATATGTAAACTCATCAGGCGCCAATCGAATTTGCACAGCAACACATGAACTAATAAATCTAAATAAAATTAACACAAATGAACTAGCTTGCTCTTTTGTAACTTGGTCAACAGTGCATGCCTCCTTTTTGGTGGTTTGTCAATGGATTAAATAATGGTGATGAAGATAAGATCTCAGTTTAAAATTGAGCATTCTATCCCATTCAATTTGGATTTTAATTTCAAAAAGCAATTAAATTTTAAATCAAATCTTATCACCAGTTTTATCTTTTCTGTTTTTTAAAATTATTTTATCTTTTTATTTATTTTATTTGAAGTTTATAAAAAAAAAGGTTTAAAAAAATGAGTGTCTATAATTGCTCCTTTTTGCATAATTTCTGTGAAACAAAAATTATATAAAGATGTAAACATTTATCGTAACCTTATTCCAGAAAAGAACAAGCTGGACTAATACGAAGTCTGAAAACATAAAAATTTAGATTGAACCAGAATTCAAGATGAACAACTTGGACTAAGTCAAAAAAGGACTTAGCACAAGGTGAAATCCAGAAACGTAATGACCTGAATCGAACCAAAGTTTGAAATAACTTGGACTGAAGCAAAGAAGGATCTGGTATAGGTCAAAATCTAAAATAGAATGATTTGGACTGAACTGAGGTCTGAAATGAATAACTTGGACAAAGCTGAAGAAGGATTTGACATAAGTCGAAATTAAAATGACCTAGATTGAATTGAAAAAAATTTAGCATAGGTCGAAATCCGAAACAAAATGACCTGAATGGAACTGAAGTCTTTACAACAATTACAAAATTTCAAAACTTCAAAGGTTCACGATTTGAAGTATTCAAAAATTTTATAATCGAAAATTCATAATGCAAGTTTAAACTCAAAGATTCACAGTTGAGTTAAAAAAAAATCACAAATTTAGAGTTTAAAGGTTTGCAATTTAAAGATTCGCAATAATTGAAGATTCACAAAAATTTCAGATTCGTAAGAATTAGAGATTTGTAAGATTTTCATATTCACAAGAATTAAAGATTCGCAAGGCTTTCAGATTCGCAAGAATTGGATATTCATAAGACATTCAGACTCGTAAAAATTGAAGTTTCACAAAAACTTTCAGATTCACAAGAATTAGAGATTCACAAGGCTTTTAGATTTGCAAGAAATGAAGATTCGTAAAAACTTTCAGATTCACAAGAATTGGAGATTCACAAAGTTTTCAAATTTGCAAGAATTGAAGATTCGTAAGGTATTCAAATTTACAAGAATTGGAGGTTCGTAAGACTTTCAGATTAAAGATTCATAAAATTTTTGGATTTTGCATTTGAAAAAACTTCTAGAGATTCACAACTAGAGTTTCAAAGGTTCTCATTCAAAGATTTTAGAATTTCATCCAAAATTTTCAAGATTTTGATTCAAAAACTATGGGTATTCACATAAAAAAAAATTTTAAAACTAAAGGATTCTCATTTGAATCATTAGAGATTATTGTTGAAGGTTTTACAAATTATCCTCATCATTGAAAATGTTTCTTCAAAGGTTTCACAACTTTAAAAAATTGGGATGTTTTCCTTGTTAACAATCTTATCAAATTATTTTTTGAAGTTTTAAAGTTCAAAATTCCTTTACCAAAGTTAAAATTTTGTATGATAACGATGCGAATGCCTTCTCAATGATGCAAATGCAATAATTTAGATTCTCACAACAATTCAGATGTCATACTCTAAACCATGATTCATATGTTCACTACATGATGCAAGTGCTTGATTAAACCATGATGCAAATGCAAAGTAATGCAAATATCAATAAAATCAACACCATGACATTCTAATTTTTTATGGTAATAAGGTTCTCAAGACTCAAATATCTCACATTTCCTTTTTAACTTTCTAGCGGTAACATTTTCAGAATCACTTTACCAATTTCGTTAACTGATCCATGTTATTTTCAGTATTGGGTCACAACTTACATATTATATTGGTTGATCCATCCCCATATTCACCACTTGGGTACCACATTTGCCTTTTCAAATCAACTTTTTCATTTTTTTACCCTTGTTATCATGGATTTCTTTTCAAAAGAATGCATGAATCTTTTATGAATATTGTCATTCATTGATTATTATTTCAATTCATGACAAGTACAATGCAATCATATATTTTCTTGATTTATTTTAAAGATGCAAAAATGAGTAAGGGTAAGGTGAATTAAAAGAAAAAGAAATCAATACAAAAACAAGTCTAGTACAAAAATAAATAGATCAAGAATCAAATTCAAAGCATGTTGCTAGGGTAAGTGTTTGAATGGTATAATAATATCCAAATAATGAATATTCAAATAATTTCTAACATTAATCCAGGATTTTTTTTCAAAAACTCATTCCATTTACTTTCAAAATTATTTTGAGCTCTCACATTTTACCCAAGTTTCAAAAGATCTTTAGATGATATTGATCTTCCATATATTGAGCTGTTATTCTGGTTTTCAGCTCAGATGTCTTTCTACCTAAATCGTACCTTCAGGTTTTCAATTTGAGTCTTTTTTTTTCTCAATTTTCATTTTTTCATTTTTCTTATTATTTCATTTTTTCATTTTTTTCTTTCTTTTTTCTTTCACCCATTATTGATATGTCTTCCACATCAATCTCTAAAGCAATGAAGTATGATTCTGTCATTCCATCATGAGCATGCTTTAGTTTAACATATGATTATTCAATTTGAGCATTCATATTTGATCCAAATAAACTTTTAAAGGTTGTAATGTAGGCCATAAGAAGGTCATGAAAGAAATAGATATAATAGGCTCAAAACATGTGTTTAAAAGGTTCAAAACCAAAAGATAATTTCTCATCATTTGATGCAGCTTGGCATTTGGCTCCATTTCTCATAATTTCACTGCTTTTTCTTTTTTCATTCATTCATTCCTTACAAAAAGATTTTCATTACTTTACCTCAAATCATGTGTGGCATTTATTTATCTTTTTTTTATTTTGCTTTTTTTTTTTATCTTTTTTGCTTTCTATCTTTGAAACTTTTTGTGATCTTTTATCTTTTTTTTTCAAAAAAAAATTACCTCTCAGTGTAAAAGATGATCCTTGATTGGGATTTTTTAGAAAAAAAATCATAATAAGCCCAAAGAGGTAGCAATGAATGGTTTTTCAAATGGTAAAAGAAAGATGATCATTTTTCATCTCAAATGTAAATGCTTTCTTTGAACATCATCTATTGAATCAAAATAAACTTATGAATCTTTATGAAGAATTGCATATCTTTAAGACACGTTTATTTGCTAGCAGCTTACTTTCTTTATTCAAATAGTTTTTTTAGATAAATGTGAATGAGTTTTCAAAATTAAATCTTAAAATTATTGTTATCCTTACCTAAACATTCATCATTTGAAATTTGAGAATGAGAACAAGAGGATATGAAAAAGCAAAACATGGAATAGCGGATGGATGAAAGAGAAAATGTAATAAAATGCATCATCTTTATCTTTTATTAAAATGATAAAAAATAAAATTTTATTACATAATAAAAATCTTAGCATTACTCTAAAAGAAATCCAAGCAATTTTCAGTCAGTATCAACATCCTTGTCTTTCCTCAAGATTATGTCCCTGTGTGATCAAGTGAATGGTTTTTACTGTCATCTAACTTTTTTGATTCATCGAAGCTTACCAAGCTTTTTTAGATCAAACTTTGCACCTATGCTTGAAAGCAGGGTAAGTTTTTATAGAATGACCAACATTTCCATTATGGTAATCACATGTGGCATTAGCATCATACCATTAAGGATATGGTGACTTTAATAGTTCTAGAATAACTGAATATATAAGTTATTTTAAACTAGTTTTAGGAATAACTCAGTGTAAGTCATAGGGATAGAGTCAATGTAGGCATTTTCTTGATTATTTCGAGATCTCTTCAAACCATCCACTTGTTTATTAGGCATTGAAGCTGGTGTAGTAATAGGACCAAGCCCATATGTAGTTGTCTAAAAAATTGATCAAAAAACTAGGTGTGGAATAGGATGATAAGAGAGCGATGCAACATGATTAATGATTGGATAATTGGTAAGATATACTGGTTGTGGGTATGAGGTATAACTTTTAAACTGTTATCCTTCAAAACTCACGGCTTGAGCTTCATTTTTTTTTCTCTTAGACATCCCACCTTTTTTTGTACTAGAGGTCTCTCCTTATTCAAGTTTGCCACTATTAATGGCATTCTCTATCGTTTTCCCAAAGATCACCATATTGACAAAATTCTTGGTGGCATTCCCAAACATTTTTTCATAATATAAAGGCTTCAAAGTACTCACAAATAAAACTATTATTTTTTTCAGTGAGAGGTGGTTGAACTTGAGTAGTTATATCTCTTCATCTTTGTGCATACTTTTTGAAGCTTTCAGAAGGTTTCTTTTTCATACTTTGTAAAGATAGGCGATCTGGAGCTAAGTCTATAACGTGTCGATATTGGGTGATGAATGCCTTTGCCAAATTGTTCTAAGACTGGATACGTGTTCGATCTAATTGGACATATCACCTCGCGGTTGAGTCTGCGAGACTATCTTGAAACACATGCATCAGTAGTTTCTCATCATAAGCATGGACAATCATTTTGCGACAATACATGGTAACATGAGTTATCAGGCATTTTGTTCCATCGTATTTTTTAAATTCAAGGACTTTAAATTTTGGTGAGATGACCACATCTGGAACTAAGCATAGTTCAGCTGCATCTATAGAGCTAAAATAATCCATTCCTTTGATAGCTCGTACTCTCTATTCTAAAAGGTTCATTTGTTGTATGCTCGGGTCTTTTATCATTTTAGAAGTCTTCATCTTCAATCCCTCTTTCTCTATAAGATCATCAAAATCAAGAACCTCAATTGGATCGTATGTTTGTCCTAAAAGTAGGGTTGTGTAGCTATGAAATGGCATTTCAGGATATGCCCTAGAAAATGGCATCCGTAGGACTTGTGTATTTTGAAAAGATTGGCCTTGATTTGGGCCAAACCCCGAAGGGTGTAGAGGATCCACGATATCTTATTTTTCACTTGAATTTAGGGTTTTTTTTTTACTTTTTACCTTTATATAATTTTTTTAACATCTTCATCATTTTTGCTAACTCCCATTTTATCTCATCTTGAGCTTTCTCGATTTTATCCATACAGGTACTTTGTTCCTGTTCCATTTGCCTTGCTTGCAATCGAGTATTAAACTGGTGATGTGAAAGTTGGCTTGAATTTGTCAATGGTTGAGCTATTCTTAAACCTTTGATTACTATAAATTAAAATGCTTATATTACTACATGCTCATGTCATGAAAGAAAGATTATAAAAATAATCTTAAGATGATTTCAAATTAACACATGCGAAATGAATGCCAAAAATATATACAGCCTAATGTTATCTTGTTTTAAATAAAAGAAAAAAATTCAACTAACATGCATATTATCATGAAAATTCATACAACAACAACAGTTAATTCCTACTAAAAAAAATCAATCATTGTAAAAATGTAACTTAGCTGTTGGATTTTTCTATGAAAGGGAAAAGTAAGGCTCTAACTACAAGTTAGGTTCCTTATACTCACTATATGTGGTTTAAGGTTAATAGTATAAAGGTTTTCAAATTGCTCTTTACATCATTGTCCATCACAGACTAGTAAGGCACTCTAATCCTCGCCCATTATAAGCTGCAAGCAAAAAAAGTTCAATTTGAGTGGGAGTATTTCGCTAGTTACTGTGGAAGCATTAGAACCTCACGAAAGCATAGGTACTTTACTCCCTCCTAAAGGGATGAAGCTCGGGTATAGAACTCATGTTATGCATATGCATATAAATGGCATAGTTAGCAATATAAATAAATAAAATGAATAGAAAAAAAGAGAATAAAAATCCTTACAAAGAATTCAATTTTATTAGGCTTTTTGGATAACATGAATTATTTGTTGGCCTGACTCTGGGCTTATCCTCAATGGAGTCATCAAACTATCATAACGTTTACATCTATAGACCTATCGTTAGACATTAACTTGAGGAGTCACAACCAATCTTTTTTTATTTAGGTGTGATTGGTCACCTAATTGAATCTGTCTTTTTTAAGGGAAACCCTAAGTTTGACTTAGGTATCCTTAAAAAGTAGATTTAATGTTTGAAAAATTAGAACTAAGTTCAAAAGTATGGTTACATGTGAGAAAGATTATAGCACCTCAGTAATACCTATTGAAAGATGGTACCAACTCTATTTCATGTTATTCATTAAGTCTTAAAAATTTTATTAAGTAATTAATTATTAGAAATTATTTTTAATTGACTCCAATACTTTTAGCAGAAAATTAAGAAAATTTTTTCATCTCAAGAGTATATAAAAAAACTATTATTTCTCTTGTAGAGGCTCCGTCATTAGATTATTTAACATTAAAAAATGTTCAAGGAAAAAAAATGATTCTTAACCTTTCATGGGGATTTTTTTATTATTTTTTTCTTAAAAAAAAATTCATGCTTTTATGCAAGAAAAATTAATACTTTTAACTTTTTTTAAAGTATTTTTAAAATTTTTATCTTCAAGAAAAATTAATATTTTCAACTTTTTCTTAAAAATGCCCATTTTTATTGAAATTTTATTTTTAAGAAAAATTGATACTTTCAATTTTTTCTCAAAAATATTTTTTTAAAATAATTTTTATTATTTTTAAGAAAAATTGATACTTTTCACTTTTTCTTAAAAATATCTTTTTTGAAATTTTTATTTTTTTAAAAAATTAATACTTTTAATTTTTTCTCAAAAATATCTTTTTAAAATATTTATTTATTTATTTATCTTTCTGTACTCATTCAAAAAAAAATAATTGATAAATAATAAACAAACTAACAAAAATAAAAAAAAAATATCCCACAACAATTCACAACTCGACTCTTAAAACTTACCACGACTCGACTTGTAGCTCAGATGGTGCAAAGCTGGACTAGGGCAAGGATCGGGTCGAGCGACCGAGTAAGGTCACCCGGTGTTTGACGTACGGATCCTTGAAATGGGTCAAAAGGAATCCACTTTCTTGAGCTAAAACGACACCGTTTTATAAAAGCTATAAAAGCCTTCTTTAAGCTTTCCCCTTCATTTTACAAGTCCTTCTCTCTCTCTACGATTTCTGCTCCGCCTCTTTCCCTAAGAAAGCACGAACATTGGTTAGAAACTCCACAAGATTTCGGCAAAATGCCACAATCACTGTCGTCTCCGATCGTCGTCGACCACTCACCGGCGAACGTTCGATCACCGTTTTGTTCTGAAACTTGTCGTGAGATTCTTTTCAGTCTCGTCATCTCGGATCTTGGTACAAATTTTTCAGAAAACCTACTTGCTTCGCTTGAATCTGCCCAGGGAGGTGGTGGATCTGAACTCAGTTTCCTTGTTGTGCCAGTCACCACCAACCCCGAGATATATTCTCCCCCTTGTTTTTGGCTCTTTCCTCATTGATTTGGAGACCCAAAACTTGCTAGATAAAAAGCAAACGAAACCCCAAATGTTTGCTTCTTTGTTTCTGACCTTGCTTTGTTGTTTTCTTTGACTTGCTAGTATTCCTAATCGCCTGATCTCTCTGCATAATTGCTCTCTCGGCTAATCAACCCCGATAATATCTTCATCTAGAATGGAAAGACCAGTTTTATAGCACTTTGCTAGCAAATAGAGCAAAAGAAACTTCGGATCTAAAATAGTCAAATATTGAGTAGATGACTGAAGGTTCCGAATAGCAGTCAGCAATAGAGCTACCCCACACAAGGGCTCCTCAAGCAACAGCACTTGGTCTTTGAACCTCTTACAAACAGATGTAAACTCATCAGGCGCCAATCAAATTTGCTCAGCAACACATGAACTGATAAATCTCGAAAAAATTAACACAAATGAACTAGCTTGCTCTTTTGTAACTGGGTCAGCAATGCATGCCTCTTTTTTTGTGGTCTACCAATGGATTAAATAATGGTGAGGAGGATAGGATCTCAGTTTAAAACTGAGCATCCTATCCCATTCAATCTGGATTTTAATTTCAAAAAACAATTGAATTTTAAACCAAATCTTATCACCAGTTTTATCTTTTTTGTTTTTTAAAATTATTTTATCTTTTTATTTATTTTATTTGAAGCTTACCGGAAAAAAGGTTTGAAAAAAAATGAGTGTCTACAGTGAGCATCTTGAAAGCAGGAGTGTGATAATCATAATAACATTGTTGCTGAGGTCACAAAACAGCTACAGTCAGTTTCTGCCCAACCCCGTTGTAATTAAAAAACGAATAGTCTCTTATTGAGCGAGAGTTTTTGGATAGGGATAAAGGTGACAGGAAATTGTATTGCTACCTTGCTGAAGAAGAATGTGTGATTGTCTTATCTTTGTCAGGGTTTTGTAACCTTTTATTAGTCCTGCTTTAATATCACTCCGAGTTCTTGCCTGGGTCTGTGTAGTCTTACCTCCATTTTATAAGTTGATAAATTGTTTCTTGAATTATAGGCAGTTAAGGTGAAATTTTTTTATTAAGCAGAAAGGGTTCTTGAATGTTACTCAGTCCGAGCAAGTTTTTTAGTAGAGGAGAAAGGTGACATTAATGGCATAGGACTATTGATCTAACTTTGTATGCTTGTATATATGTTTTTTTTTAATGTGTCCCCATTTTTGCTTCGCGGCAAAGATTTATCAAAAAAAAAAAAAAACACATTTTACTAAATTGGAGAATTTCTCAATTGCTGAATATGAAAGGGAAAAAAAGTAAGGACTAAAAAGATGAAACCGGAAATGCATCAACAATGTGCCGACATCAACAATGTGCCCGAATTTGTCATGCACTTTCCTTGTACATCTCACTGTTCACCAGTTGCAGCAAAGAGATTGTTCGGATGGGGTTCCTGAATGATCTTTGACAAGAAAGAAACCCTTGGGTGACCTGTTTCATCGTTGGCCGGAATTTTGGATCGGTATGTACACATTCTAATGCTATTGTAGCAACATGAACAATATTCTGCGCGACCATCTGGCTTGTTGGTGGTGAGAGACGTGGATCTAATATATCGGATAGCATTATATTTTGCAAAGATGATGGTTTTGACACCATTGATAAAAGTTCCCCAGGATGTTTTCCCATCAATGTTTCCAATGCCAGAACTCCAAAGCTAAAAACATCACATTTTTCTGTTACAACCATTGTGTAGGCAAGTTCTGCATAAACAAACAATGCACATTAAAATATCTAAAAAAAATACATTTAGTTTGAATGAATGTGGGAATGTGCACAAGCAAATTTAATAATGAAGATGAATTTAATTTGAAATTAGCTATAGAGTTTAAACAAGTGGGACAATAACTTAAGAATTTAGACAATTGATATCCAACAAATCTAAATTTGAATTTTAGCACGTGCAACACTTGTTTTCATCCGAGCCTACGGCCTCTGATATATATAAAATAATAATTAAAAAAAAAAAACGTTAAGAAAATTAGTAAATGAAGTAGTAGAGATAGCATCACCTGGAGCTACGTAGCCACAAGTGCCAACAAGCCTGGTTATATTTGAAGAATCAGGGTCTAGGATTCTAGCAGTGCCAAAGTCAGAGACAAAAGCCTCCCAGTCTGAGTTTAAAAGAATGTTGTTACTTGATATGTCTCTGTGGACTATTGTTGGTGTGCATTCATAATGCAAGTAAGACAAAGCATAAGCTGTGCTCTTGATGATGTTAACTCTTTTGGTCCAACCCAATTCCACAGCTTCACCATCATCACTTAAGACGCAAAACAAGCTTCCTCTTTCCATGTATTGGTAAATCAAAAACATGCATCGCTTGTGTAGACAATAACCATGTAGCTTCACAATATTCCGATGTCGAATTTCTGTCAAAAATTTTATCTCATTTTTGAAACTCCTATCGAAAGCCGGTTCTTCTGCTTCAAGACGATGAAGCTTCTTTAAGGCCACCACTTTGCCACTAGGTAACTGTGCTCTGTAAACACTTCCATAACCACCAGTTCCAATGCAGTATCGGATGTCAAAATCACTTGTTGCTGCTATGATGTCTTCATATGCTAACTTTCCATCATAGTTCCATATCGAGAACAGATCTCCATTCCTAGGTGTTTGCACTGTAATTGGGTTGACCTTGGCCTTATACCTCAACAATAATGAACACCCAAAATAATAAACGGCAAAGAATAAGGAAAAAGGAAGAAATGTTTGGAGGAGAATGTAATTCATTGAAGAATGGGGTGGTGGAGAACATGAGTAGGGTGCTAAAGTTTGGTTGCCACCAAATGCATTGGCATCAATTTCGTAACAGTTAGAGTTCAAGTAATTAAAATTTGTTAACCAACGAAGACTATAGGGAACTCCTGAGAGATCTACTCGACATAGAAAAAGGCTTCCAATTTGATCAGGAATGGGACCTCGTAAACTGTTGCTGCGTAGCTTTAACTCTTCTAAATCCAGGCAATTACCAATTTGGGGCGGAATGGATCCACTCAACTGGTTTCCTGAGAGGTCCAATGATGTCAGTGCATGCAATTTTCCAATTTGGGGCGGAATGAATCCACTCAACTGGTTTCGAGACAAGTTCAACAAAGTCAATGCTTTCAAGTTCCCAATTTCCTCCGGTATTGCACCTTCTAAAAGATTTGAATTAAGGGACAAAACACGCAAAGTCTGCAAATCTCCAATTTTTGAAGGCATAGACCCGTCGATTCTGTTGAAGCTAAGAAGCAATTCTTCCAGCTTGTGTAAAAAACCAACAGTGGCGGGGATTGGCCCAGTGAGGTTGTTTTCAGACAAACACAAATAAATCAGATTCTCAAGGTTTTTTATTTCTGAAGGTATGGAACCATTGATTAGATTTGTGGCAAGGCTAAGATATTTCACTTTTGTCAAATGATTCAAATTGAATAATGGACCAACAAGCTTGTTGTTTGATAGATTGATGGTGACCAAATTGGTTAATGAACCAAGAGAGGAAGAAACGGAGCCATCCAGCATGTTATTAGACAAATTCAGGGTCACTAAATTGGTTAACTGACCAAGAGAAGGGATTGAACCGACGAGCATATTGCCGGACAGATCTAGAGTCACCAAATTCTTCAACTTCCCAATCTCTACCGGGATGGATCCATTGATTTGGTTTCCGTAAAGAGACAAGGACATAATATTGGTTAGCCGACCAAAAGAAGGTGGTATTGGACCAATTAGTCCACAACAACTCAAGTCTAGAGTCATTAAAACCTCCAAATTCCCTAATTCTGGGGGAATGGGATGGTTTAATTGATTTGAGCTCATACGCAGGTGGGTAAGATTGTTGTTCAAAAGAAGAAAGGATGGCGGAAACAGTTGTTTAATTTGGTTCCCAGTCAAATTTAAAATGGCGAGATTCTTCAAATTCCATAGCTCCAAAGGGAGGGAACCCTTAATATATCTGTTATATGAAAGATCAAGAAACTCTAATTGGAAGAGATTGCCAAGCTGAGGAGATAACTCACCAAATAAACTATTGTTGGACAAGTCGAGGTGCACTAATGTTGATAGATGGCCTATTTTGGACATAACGACCCCATCGTCATTCATGCTCCCGGAGACTTCTTGACCACTAAGACTGAGAAAAACAAGGTTCGGAAAGCAGGAGAAGTTCATATTTTCAAATTTAACTGCGCCATCGGAAGGTGGGTAAATTTTGGTGACGCTACCAACGTCATTGCATGAGATACCTGTCCACTTGCAACGCTGCGAAGTGTCGTTGCTGTAGCTACTCCACCAACCACTCTCGATTAGAGCATCTGCCTCTAGTTGTAGTAACGAAGTTGCGGCAACTTCAGCTGCAACATAGGGAAAAAGGACGATAGTCCATACCGTTATCAGTATGAAAGCTGTACAATTGGATGAGCCCATGTTAAAGTTCAAATATGAGAAATTGTTCCTTTTTGTTGAATGTTAATTTCCAGACTAACGAATTTAAAGAAGTTTATTTCCGAAGTCAAGGTCTTCTACCTTTCGAAGGGGATCAGGGAACATGTTTTCCATGTACTGTTCAGCTTTTTCCGTGGTCTTTACTTCAATTTGTCTTCTTTGCAAAACTTTCTGTGAATCTTCTTACCGTATAGACCCATTCTATCTAACGCACATTATCCAGCAAATGTAGCTCCAGGATGCATCCTGGCCGCTTGGATTCAAAGCGAATAAAAAAACTCAGTCCTCTGACAATGACTGCTATATTTTCTTAGGCTTCATTTCGATGGGGGCCAGTGTGGTGAGAACTGGGAGGTGCACTGACCCCCACTATCCAAATCAAGCATTTAAGAGCAGACTCAAGGAAGCATTTTGAATCTAACTTTCTTCGAGCATTGCTATAATCATAATCAGGAGTAATTACAGGAAATACTTGTCTATTACGTTCATTGACTTCTTATTTGCAAATAGAAAACAGAATAGATTGTACCACACTGGAGAATTATTGCCTTGATGGCGTAGACCAAGATTCATTAGACCGTGTTTTGGTGCGTATTATTCTACACTTTATAACTTTTTTTTTTCCTATTTCTAGACTTCAGAAAGCAAGAAAAGTGATCAGCTCGTGTTCACTCTGTCCATACCAAGCAACAAGTTCATAGATTTTCAATTCTATGTTTTGGTTCCTGTTAGAACAAGCCCCAATCAATCAATCAATCAGTCAGTCATTCAGCAAAAGGAGCAAATCGAACAATAAAATTGTTATGAATTCTTGAAAGTGGACTTGTGACTAAACTTTACTGATTAACAATGCTTATTGCCTCTAGGGGTTATACAACCAGAATGATTAATCAGGTCAAACTCACTGTAAGTTTTTGATTTTGAAGCTTGATTTTTAGATTTTGGAAAAGAAAATTGACAAAAAAGAAAAAAAATGAATGCTCAAAGAAGAAAACGTTTCAAATAGAAGCGTTTAAGCATAGGGTGGCGGTTGATCCAAAATATGCAGACAAGTCATAGAAGGTTCTGGAACATGCGATTCATGAAATTTATAATCATAATGCTAGCGGACTTAGTTTTGAAGAGCTTTACAGGTTGGGATTTTTTTTATTTCCTTTTTTCTATTTTTAGAATTTTTGATGTTATTTTGTTTTATATATGTTTCTATTGGTTGAGTATTTTGATTGTGAGGTGAAATTTATTTGAACGAGATCCCAATTATGCTGCGAGTTTTAATTTTATTATTATTTTTAAATAATTTAAAAAATTAAAATATAAAAAACAGAATAAAATATAATAACAAATTGTCATTTAAGAATAATAAGTAAAAGTTCACATAATTGTGAGTTTTTTCTTTCATGGGTCGGGGTTGTGGCATATTAATCAGCAGCATCAATGATTGCTTGTTTGATTCAAGAAAAAAGGACAAAAAGATGATAATGTCATCACCATATCCATAAATCAAAAGATCAACAATGCACATGTAACTCAATAGCAAACCACATGTCAATTGCATCTTTGATGGGTAATATACTAACCAAATGCTAGGAATGCCTCTTTTGCTCATGATTGCTAGAGATTGACTCTTTCAGCACCTGTAGTCTTGCCAAAGCATGATCGATATTTCAGCACCTGTACATTGAATCAATGCCATTTGCAAATGCAACAGAATTAAGGTTTTAAGGATTTTCTTCAAATGAATCATATACTACAGTATCCTTTAAAATCAAAATAAAAGGTGTAAAGAAATATCACAATAATGATACTTCTCATATCCATATAACTTAAACAATACAAAATAAAATAGTTTATCTTTTCAACAATCAATAATAATTCATTAATCAATCAATTAAGGTTATAAAGGAATGTACCTTAATTTTGCATTCACAACTTGTTCTTTGGAAACGAATTGCAACATGTGTGATCATTTGATAAAAGAAATGTATGACATATTGCAATGCTACATAATTTGGAGGGAAGCTTATTAAAAAAATCAACTAATATAGACTGGTTTCAATATTTTTAAAAAAATAAAATTCATTATATGATTATGTATGTATGTAGTCAACAATCTCTGCAATCTAAAACATGTAAATTGAGGAAGTCATTTCAATTACACAGAGAAATTGAAGATAATCCCAATTAGAATTGGGTCATTAGATGGGTGGGAAAGAAACTCTTTCATATAATAGAAGCAAAAACATTAATTTGTATTCCACATATAATTAAATAAATTGCCATAATAGACTTTGATAAATAGTTTAACAATTGGAAAAGCAAAATTTCTTTTCACTTGCATGTCAAAAAATAGATTTTAGCTACTCAAAGATTCATTTACAGTCAAAGAGCATGAAGAACTATATTAAAACCTTAAAACATGAAGCCATACTCAATTACCTCTCACCTTAACCATCTTAAGTTCTTTAACAATTGTTCTAACTAACCATATGTACTGCTTATAAGATATCTATATTTACAAACGATATGAATTCGATGCCATCTAATCCATATGTAGGTACCAACCATTGAAGTGAAAAGTCATCTTCAAGCATATTTTTAAGAAATATAAGTGCTTGTACAGGAAATTATAAAGAGAAAAAATAATTCTATCAATAAAGAGAAGATCATACTTCAACATAAAGTGTAGTATAATTCTAATTCTTTTTTCTTTTATTGCTAGTCACATGAGTAACTGAAAATTAGTACGCAATGCAATTCTGGTTAAAATTGAAAACAAACAATATGAAAATTAAGATAAAAAGTAGTTTTATCTTATTTATAATCATTGAGATCTCCTAGAATGTTACTTTGACAAAAAAGTTTAGAAATAAAGCAAAATTAAAAGAATCAAAGAAAACATAACAATATTTTTATTTCTTAACAGGGCAAAATCAATCTCAATTGCAATTTTTAAAAAAAAAATTTCTAAAATGAAGGGAAACAATAGACTTCCGTAAAATCCATCACACTTTTGAAAATAGTTAAATAAGTCTCTTCCATCATCATGGTTTGCAGATTTACATCTCCTATTTCTTGTTTAGACGTCCTCACTTCGCCTCATGGTTTTTCATTTACTTTTTGAGAAATTAAGGTTTTATTCACTTTTGCCCATACTTCTTCCATATTGTCTTGCCTAATATTTCTATATCCATATGATATCTATAAATAACCTTACCTCAAGATGCTTTTCCACCCCACAATCATGCCTACTGTCACAAAAAATGTCTTCTATCCCAGGACTCCAGTTGCTTAAACTCCCCAAACTCACAATAACTTCTTGAATTCTTCATTTCAGATTGACAGAATCCTTTTCTCTCCGTAGGGGTGGAAACGTTTTTTCTCGAAGAAGGTTTCGAGTCAACAAATTTAGCTTTTCACTTTTTCTTTTTCGGATTATGGTCTCATGATTCTTTATCATCTTTCCAACATAATGACTGCCATCATCTTCTAAATCCCCATCGTAGGGCTGCTTGATTGTACATGCTTCTTCAACCTTCAAGGAGAAATTGCTGGAATTGCCAAAACTTTCACCTTCCTATAAACATCTCCCTTTTCGCTTTTAGTGAACCCTTAGCTTTTAAACTTTTCACTTGAACCTTATCCTGATTACTAGGAAGCTCAAGCTCATGGTTAAGGCAAGTCATCTCTCTCATCACATCAAATAAATGCTTCTAAAATCGAGACTTGCATTACCTTCTTGGAAATTAAAATTTGAAAATGGTGTGGAAAGTGTTGCCATTAATGGTATTGTGTGACTTGTACATCCAGAAGCTGAAGGCTGATGACCCTAGCAAACAGAGCTTGAGTTTGATAGCTGTCTCACATTGCTTGGACACCAGAAGTGAAATCAAAATAACAAATGTGGTAGAAAAGGAGATGAGTCATATGCACAGGCTTGTGCAAATGGAGAACTCGGGCTTGGTTAATATGATTGTTGATGACAAATATAAAGACCTAGGAAGGATGGATTGTTTGTTTCGTCGGGTACCCAATGGGCTTGTTTTAATCAGAGATGCCATGACTTCATACATTCATGATACAGGTAAGCAGCTAGTTACCGATCAAGAAAGGCTAAAGGATCCTGTGGATTTTGTGCAACTTCTGTTGGATTTAAAGGATAAACATGACAAGATTATCACTTCAGCAATTAGCAATGACAAGACTTTTGAAAATGCATTAAATTCCTCTTTTGAATATTTCACCAATCTGAATTCTAGGTCTCCAGAGTTCATCTCTTTGTTTGTAGATGACAAGCTTCGAAAAGGTTTGAGGGGAGTTACTGAAGAGGATTTGGAGCTGGCACTTGACAAGGTGATGATGCTCTTCCGTTACCTTCAAGAGAAACATGTTTTTGACAAGTATTACAAGCAATACTTGGCCAAAAGGCTTCTTTCAGGGAAGCCCTGATGATGCGGAAAGAAGATTGATTGTTAAGCTCGAAACAGAGTGTGGGTATCAATTTACTTCGAAATTGGAGGGTATGTTCACAGACATGAAGACATCATAGGATACGATGCCTGGTTTCCACCCAAGTCATGGTTCAGATATATGGGATGGCCCCACACTTTCCTGGCCTCACTACTGGATCCTGTCCAGCTCAACCCATTACTGCATGCAACCATCCTGCTGAAATTCTGGGCAAAAGTGAGAAATTCCGTAATTATTACCGTGGGACCAATACTGGGCGGAGATTATCTTGGCAAACAAAGATGGGCACGGTTGATTTGAAGGCAACATTTGGTAAGGGTCAGAAGCATGAACTGAATGTTTCCACATACCAGATGTGTGTCCTTATGCTCTTCAATAATGCCGGTCAACTGAGCTATAAGGAGATCGAGCAGGCCACAGGGATACCAGCCTCGGACTTAAAGAGGTGCTTGCAGTTGTCACGCCCTGGGCGGGTGCGCGAGGCACATCAGGCAGACCAGCAGGCGAGCCAGAGGTTGAGGCCCGCAGACCAGGCGTGCTGGTGGGTATCTGTGCGCAAAGCCTAGCAAACGAGCTCAGAACGCCCGCCCGACTTGCAGGCCAGCCCGTGAGACCAAGGCCTGGCATACAAGCTGCTCGCACCACATCCAGAAGGGCCCAAGGTGCTGGACACACAAGGGAAGCTTCTGGAAGCAAGCAGTATCAGCAACAGCATCCTGGCAGATTTGGTTGACCCTGAAAATCAAGAGTTAGCATCTTGATTGATTGTAATCCCATGATTTTAACCTTTATTCTAGGGATATGCCATTAAGTTGTAGCTGGAGCCTCAACTATAAATAGAGGGCTGCTCCACCCTCATTCGTACACCATCAAACACTTCTGTTTCAATAAATACAAGAGCATTTCCAGAATTCTGTCTTCTTGTCCTGTTTCTCTTTAACTTGCATAATCAGCCCTTCCCATTGTTCTAGTGCCCGCACGCTTGTGTTTTAGGCTGACTTAGGCATAAAGGAGGAGATTCCAAGCCTAAGGCTGCACGGATTCTGAGTCTAAGGTCGGAGCCCGTGACAGTTGGTATCAGAGCAAGTTCGATTCTGCGTGTTTGTGTTGTGCAGGTTAGATCGTGATTGAGGAGATGGCATCCCAAAGCGACGTTGCTAGCCGACAACCAGAGGCCCAGGAGCATGACCGGGGAAGAGGTAAGAAAGCCAGTTCTAGAGATATCTGGTCTACCATGGACGGTAAGCTGGCCAAGGTGGAGGTGACCATGGGCGACATGGGGGAGAAGCTTGAGGAAGTAGAGACTCACGTTGCATCGCTAGACTCCATGGGGGAGGAGATCCAAAGTGAGCTAGAAGCTGCTCTCAACAAAGGCTTGGACGTGTTCACTAAAAAGAACCAGACCTTGGAGGCTGAAGTGCGGACCTTGCGCGATGGCATGGAGGCCATGCGCCAGCGGATGGAGGAGCTTACCAGTGAGCTCGTGACTTGCAAGACTGCCAATGGGAATGGCATGTTTGCCGGAGTATCCAAATCCAGATTGGATGTCCCCAAGCCTAAGGAGTTCAAGGGGACTAGGGCAACCAAAGAAGTAGACAACTACCTTTGGGGTATGGAGCAGTACTTCCAGGCCATGGGCATGCAAGACGAGGCGATAAAGGTAAGCATCGCTGCTATGTATCTCACTGATGTAGCCTTATTGTGGTAGAGGCGCAGGTGTGATGATGTCAGGCGTGGGAGCGCCAAGATTGGAACCTGGGCAGAGTTCCAAAAGGAGTTCAGAAAACAATTTTACCCAGAGTATGCCGATGATGAGGCGCGGGCAAAGTTACGCAGGCTGAGCCAGCAAGGGGACATAAGGGAGTATGTCCAGAAATTCTCTGAACTGATACTACAGATCTCGGATCTAGGCGAGAAGGATGCATTCTTTGCTTTCATGGATGGGCTAAAGCCGTGGGTGAAGCATGAGCTACAAATGAGAGGAGTTCATGACTTGGCTAAAGCCATGACTACTGTCGAGGCTTTGATAGAGTTCAAGCCTCTGAACAAGTTCGAGTCTTCCAAGCCCAAGGGTAAGGGCAGGGACGATAGGGACCGGAAGAAGTAGTCCAAGGAGAAGGACCGAGACCGTTCAACCAAAGATGACGAGAGGAAGCCACCAGCAGGCAAGTGAAAAGCCAAAAGGGGATCGAGAGCCACTGGCATGCTACCTATGTGAAGGGAGCCACATAGCACGCAATTGCCCGCAAAAGGGCAAGCTGGCTGCTGTAGACAAAGAGTCTGATGAGGAGCCAGAGTCAGAGGCAGCAAAGCTTGGGTCGTTGGTGCTCAATGCTGTCTAGAGTAAAGGGAGCCGCAAGCCAAAGGGCTTGATGTTTGTAGATCTGATGGTTGTAGGTCAGAAGGTGAGCGCACTGGTGGACACAGGTGCCTCACATCTTTTTATTTCAAGTGATGGAGCCCGGAAGCTCGGACTAAAGGTGCAGAAAGGGATTGGTACCATTAAGACTGTGAACTCCAAAGAAGTTCCAGCCATTAGAGTAGCGCGGGGAGTGGAGTTGCAGCTTAGAGACTGGAAAGGCAAGGAGACCATTGAGGTAATACCCCTTGACGACTATGAGTTTGTGATTGGGTTGGATTTTTTTGTTCGGATTAACACCCTCTTTGTGCCTTTTACCGATTGCGTTTGCATCTTGGATGCACGGTGCCAATGCCTAGTACCATTGAGGAGAGGGTTTGGAGTTGGGTCGCGGGTGGTGTCAACCATCCAATTTGCCAAGGCGGTAAGCAGACAAGAAGACACCTTCTTGGCAGCCCTAAAATATGATGAGCCAAGGGAGAAGGAGACCGAGTCACCCTTGGAGGTGCTAAAGGTGCTGAAGACCTTTAGTGATGTGATGCCCGTAAAGCTGCCTAGCAAGCTACCACCTAAGAGGAAGGTGGACCACAAGATCGAGTTGGTGTCCGAGGCCAAGCCACCAGCCAGAGCCCCTTACCGAATGTCTCCACCAGAGTTGGAGGAGTTGAGGAAGCAGCTCAAAGAGTTAGTTGATGCTGGCTTTATCAGGCCATCGAAAGCACCCTATGGTGCACCGGTTCTATTCCAGCCCAAGCATGATGGGTCGTTACAGCTGTGCATAGACTACCAGGCTTTGAACAAGCTGACCATCAAGAACAAGTATCCCATCCCACTCATTGCGGACTTGTTCGATCAACTTGGAAGCGCAAGGTGGTTCACCAAGTTAGATTTGAGGTCGGGCTACTATCAAGTCAAGATCGCGGAGGAAGATGAGCCAAAGACAGTGTGTGTCACTCGGTATGGTTCATATGAGTTCTTGGTGATGCCTTTCAGACTCACGAACGCCCTAGCAACATTCTGCACCCTTATAAACAAGGTACTTCAGTCATTCCTTGATCGATTTATTGTGGTTTATTTGGATGACATTGTGATCTACAGCCAGACTTTGGGAGAGCATGTAGACCACTTGAGACAGGTGTTCGAGGTGTTGCGGGCGCACAAGCTGTTTGTCAAGAGGGAGAAGTGCTCATTCGCCCAGCAGGAGATCTCATTCCTTGGCCACATAGTGGGAGGTGGCAGGATACGCATGGATGAAGGCAAGATAGACGCCATCCTGAAATGGCAACCGCCAGCCAAGGTCACTGAGTTGAGATCGTTTCTTGGGCTGGTTAACTACTACAGGCGCTTCATCAAAGGTCACTCAGCAATAGCCACGCCATTGACTGACTTGCTCAAGAAAGGGATAGCATGGGAGTGGAGTGCAGGGTGCCAGGAAGCCTTTGACAGGTTGAAGCGGGCTGTGATCGAGGAGCCAGTCTTGGCCTTGCCAGACCATGCCAAGCCGTATGAGGTGCATACGGATGCATCGAACTTTGCCATAGGGGGCGTGTTGATGCAGGAGGGACATCCAGTCGCGTTCGAGAGCAAGAAGCTGAACGAGACTGAACGCAAGTACACGATCCAAGAAAAGAAGATGACTGCAGTGGTGCACTGCTTGCGCACTTGGTGCCATTACCTGTTGGGGTCGAGGTTCGTGGTGAGGACGGACAATGTGGTGACCAGCTACTTCCAGACGCAGAAGAAGCTATCCCCTAAGTAGGCGAGATGGTAAGATTTTCTTGCAGAATTTGATTTCCAGATGGAGTACAAGCCAGGACGGGCAAACCAAGTGGCAGACGCCCTGAGCAGGAAGGCTAACCTTGTTGCCATTAGCCAACCAAAGGGGTCACTGGTGCCGCGCATCAAGGAGGGACTTGCATATGATCCTACAGCCAAGGCTTTGATGGAGTACGCCCAGCAAGGTAAGACTAGGCGATTTTGGTTGCAGGATGGTTTGCTGTACACCAGGGGAAGTAGCCTATTTGTGTCGCAGCACGGAAAGCTCCGCAAGGAAGTTTTGCAAGAGTGTCATGATTCAAGGTGGGCTGGACACCCCGGAGTGAGTCATACCTTGGCGCTGATCGAGGACCGGTACTACTGGTCGCACATGAGGGATGATGTGGAGGCCTATGTGAAGACTTGTCTTGTGTGCCAACAGGACAAGATGGAGCTCAAGAAACCAGGCGGTCTCTTGGAGCTATTGCCAGTGCCAGAACGACCATGGGAGAGTGTTTCTCTAGACTTTATAGTCGGTCTACCTAAGACAGAAGGCTTTGGAAGCATCATGGTAGTGGTGGACAGGTTTTCCAAGTATGGAATTTTCATTCTAGCAACCAAGGAGTGCCCAGCCGAGGAGGCAGCTCGATTGTTCCTGAAGAACATGGTTAAGTACTAGAGAGTGCCGAGGACCATTGTTAGTGATCGGGACGAGCAGTTCACGGGCAGATTCTGGACTGAGTTGTTCAAGCTGTTAGGGTCAGACTTGAACTTTTTCACCAGCATGCATCCGCAGACCGATGGGCAGACAGAACGAGTGAATGAACTATTGGAGGTCTACCTCAGGCACTATGTGAGTGCCACACAAAAGGATTGGCCAAAACTGCTAGATATTGCGCAGTTTTTCTACAACTTGCAAAGGAGCGAGGCAACGAACCAGAGCCCATTTGAGGTTATGACAAGGCAACAACCACTAACACCCGGTTCGATTGCTGCAGGTTATACAGGGCCGAATCTAGCAGCATACAAGTTTGCCAAGGCATGGCAGGAGTAAACTGACTTGGCCAGAGTTTGTCTACACAAGGCGGCCAAGAGGTCGAAGAAGTGGGCAGACTAGCATAGGTGGGACGTGCAGTTCTTGGTTGGAGACTTGGTGTTGGTGAAGCTGCATCCCATTGTGCGCCACAGGGGGCTGCACAAAGGCCTAATCCGGAGGTATGAGGGACCTTTTCGAGTAGTCAAGAGAGTAGGCAAGGTTGCCTACAAGCTGGATATGCCACCCAAGCTGAAAGTACACCTGGTGTTCCATGTGAGCATGCTCAAGCCGTTCCATGAGGATGAGGGAGATCCAGGACGGGCAGAGTCAAAACGTGCGCCATTGGGAGCAAGGGCCTTATATGAGAAGGAGGTCCACAGCATCATAGCTGACCGAGAGGTGAGACAGAAGAACTATCAACCAAGACATGAGTACTTGGTGCGTTGGAAGAGACTTCCAGATAGTGAGGCGAGCTGGGATCCAGGACGGGCAGAGTCAAAACGTGCGCCATTGGGAGCAAGGGCCTTATATGAGAAGGAGGTCCACAGCATCATAGCTGACCGAGAGGTGAGACAGAAGAACTATCAACCAAGACATGAGTACTTGGTGCGTTGGAAGAGACTTCCAGATAGTGAGGCGAGCTGGGAACCAGCAGATGACTTATGGCAGTTCGGGGACCAGATCAGGCAGTACCATGCAGAAGACGCAACGAGGGCATTACACAATCAGGTGGGGGAGCATGTCACGCCCTGGGCGGGCGCGTCAGGCACATCAGGCAGACCAGCAGGTGAGCCAGAGGTTGAGGCCCGCAGACCAGGCATGCTGGCGGGTATCTGTGCGCAAAGCCTAGCAAACGAGCTCAGAACACCTGCCCGACTTGCAGGCCAGCCCGTGAGACCAAGGCCTGGCATACAAGCTGCCCGCACCACATCCAGAAGGGCCCAAGGTGCTGGACATGCAAGGGAAGCTTCTGGAAGCAGGCAGGATCAGCAGCAACATCCTGACAGATTTGGTTGACCCTGAAAATCAGGAGTTAGAATCCTGATTGATTGTAATCCCATGATTTTAGCTTTTATTCTAGGGATATGCCATTAAGTTGTAGCTGGAGCCTCAACTATAAATAGAGGGCTGCTCCACCCTCATTCGTACACCATCAAACACTTCTGTTTCAGTGAATACAAGAGTATTTTCAGAATTCTGTCTTATTGTCCTGTTTCTCTTTAACTTGCGTAATCAGCCCTTCCTATTGTTCTAGTGCCCACACGCTTGTGTTTTAGGCTGACTTAGGCATAAAGGAGGAGATTCCAAACCTAAAGCTGCACGGATTCTGAGTCTAAGGTCGGAGCCCGTGACACAGTCACTTGCCTGTGATAAGGGAAAAAATGTGCTGCGGAAGGAACCTATAAGCAAGGATATCGCTGACACTGATACCTTTCTTTTCAATGACAAGTTTACAAGCAAATTCTTCAAGGTCAAGATAGGCACTGTGGTTGCACAAAGGGAGACCGAGCCTGAAAATCAAGAAACTAGGCAGAGAGTGGAAGAAGATAGGAAACCACTGATTGAGGCAGCAATAGTGGGGATCACGAAAGCGAGGAGTGTGATGAATCATAATAACATTGTTGCTGAGGTCACAAAACAGCTACAGTCACGGTTTCCGCCCAACCCCGTCGTAATTGAAAAACGAGTAGTGTCTCTTATTGAGCGAGAGTTTTTGGGGAGGGATAAAGGTGACAGGAAATTATATCGCTACCTTGCTCAAAAAGAATGTGTGATTGTCTTCTCTTTGTCAGGATTTTGTCTCTTTTTATTAGCCCTGCTTTAATATCACTCCGAGTTCCTGCCTGGGTCTGTGTAATCTTACCTCCATTTTATAAGTTGACAGATTGTTTCTTGAATTATAGGCAGTTCAGGTGAATTTTTTTTATTAAGCAGAAAGGGTTCCTGAATTTTACTCGGTCCCAGCAAGTATTTTGGTAGAGGAGAAAGGTGACATTAATGGCATAGGACTATTGATCTAACTTAATGTTGTATGTATGTTTTTCTTAATGTGTCCCCAATTTTGCTTCACGGCAAAGATTTATCAAAAAAAAAAAAAAAACACATTTTACCAAATTGGAGAATTTCTCAATTGCTGAATATGAAAGGAAAAAAATTAAGGACTAAAAAGATGAAACCGGAAATGCATCTTATTCATCAGTTTATTGAAACAAGACATGACTTGCTAGACATCAACAATGTGACGGAATTTGTCATGCACCTTCCTTGTACATCTCACTGTTCACCAGTTGCAGCAAAGAGATTGTTCGAAGGGGGTTCCTTAATGATCTTTGACAAGAAAGAAACTCTCAGGTGACCTGTTTCATCGTTGGCCGGAATTTTGGATCGGTATGGACACATGCTAATGCTATTGTAGCAACATGAACAATATTCTGCGCGACCATCTGGCTTGTTGGAGGTGAGAGACGTGGATCTAATACATCGGATAGCATTATATTTTGCAAAGATGATGGTTTTGACACCATTGATAAAAGTTCTCCAGGATGTTTTCCCATCAATGTTTCCAATGCCAGAACACCAAAGCTAAAAACATCACATTTTTCTGTTACAACCATTGTATAGGCAAGTTCTGCATAAACAAACCATGCACATTAAAATATCTAAAAAAAAAATGCATTTATTTTGAATGAAAGTGGGAATGTGCACAAGTAGAATATCTAACAATCATTAATCATATGACAGAAATTTAATAATGAAGATGAATTTAATTTGAAATTAACTATAGAGTTTAAACAAGTGGAATAATAACTTAAGAATTAAGACAATTGATATCCAACAAATCTAAATTTGAATTTTAGCACCTGCAGCACTTGTTTTTATCTGAGCCTATGGCCTCTTATATATATAAAATAAAATAAAATAAATCCTTAAGACAATTAGTAAATGAAGTAGTAGAGATAGCATCACCTGGAGCTACATAGCCACAAGTGCCAACAAGCCTGGTTATATTTGAAGAATCAGGGTCTAGGATTCTAGCAGTGCCAAAGTCAGAGACAAAAGCCTCCGAGTCTGAGTTTAAAAGAATGTTGTTACTTGATATGTCTCTGTGAACTATTATTGGTGTGCATTCATAATGCAAGTAAGACAAAGCATAAGCTGTGCTCTTGATGATGTTAACTCTTTTGGTCCAATCCAATTCCATAGCTTCACCATCATCACTTAAGACGCGAAACAAGCTTCCTCTTTCCATGTATTGGTAAATCAAAAACATGCATCTTTTGTGTAGACAATAACCATGTAGCGTCACAATATTCCGATGTCGAATTTCTGTCAAAAATTTTATCTCATTTTTGAAACTCCTATCGAAAGCCGGTTCTTCTGCTTCAAGACGATGAAGCTTCTTTAAGGCCACCACTTTGCCACTAGGTAACTGTGCTCTGTAAACACTTCCATAACCACCAGTTCCAATGCAGAATCGGATGTCAAAATCATTTGTTGCTGCTATGATGTCTTCATATGCTAACTTTCCATCATAGTTCCATATCGAGAACAGATCTCCATTCTTAGGTGTTTGCACTGTAATTGGGTTGAACGTGGCCTTATACCTTTAACAACAATGAACACCCAAAAATACAAACGGCAATGAATACGGAAACGGGAAGAAATATTAGGAGTTGGAGATTGTAACTCTTCTTCATTGAAGAATGGGGTGGTGGAGAACATGAGTAGGGTGCTAAATTTTTGTTGCCACCAAATGCATTAGCATCAATTTCGTAACAGTTAAGAGTTGAAGTAATTAATATTTGTTAACCAACGAGGACTATAGGGAACAACTCCTGAGAGATCATTGTTTGTGAGATCTACTCGACGTAGAGAAGAAAGGTTTCCAATTTGATCAGGAATGGGACCTTGTAAATAGTTGCTGCTTAGCTTTAACTCTTATAAATCCAGGCAATTACCAATTTGTGGCGGAATGGATCCACTCAACTGGTTTTGAGACAAGTCCAACAAAGTCAATGCTTTCAAGTTCCCAATTTTCTCCGGCATTGCACCTTCTAAAAGATTTGAATTAAGGGAGAAAACACGCAAAGTCTACAAATCTCCAATTTTTGAAGGTATAGACCGGTCGATTTCGTTGAAGCTAAGAAGCAATTCTTCCAGCTTGTGTAAATAACCAAAAGTGGAGGGGATTGGCCCAATGAGGTTGTTTCCAGAGAAACACAAGTAAACCAGATTCTCAAGATTTTTTATTTCTGAAGGTATGGAACCATTGATTAGATTTATGGCAAGGCTAAGATATTTCAGTTTTGTCAAATGATTGAAATTGGATAATGGACCCAAAAACACGTTGTTTGATAGATCGATGGTGACCAAATTGGTTAATGAACCAAGAATGGAAGAAATGGAGCCATCAAGCATGTTATTGGACACATTCAGGGTCACTAATTGGTTAACTGACCAAGAGAAGGAATTAAACCGACAAGCCTATAACCGGACAGATCTAGAGTCACCAAATTCTTTATCTTCCCAATCTCTACCGGGGTGGATCCATTGATGTGGTTTCCATAAAGAGACAGTCATTAAAGCCTCCAAATTTCCCAATTCTGGGGGAATGGAATGGTTTAATTGATTTGAGCTCATATGCAGGTGGGTAAGATTGTTGTTCAATAGAAGAAAAGATGGCGGAAACAGTTGTTCAATTTGGTTCCCAGTCAAATTTAAAATGGCGAGATTCTTCAAATCCCATATCTCCAAAGGGAGGGAACCCTTAATATATCTGTTATATGAAAGATCAAGAAACTCTAATTGGGAGAGATTGCCAAGCTGAGGAGATAACTCACCAAATAAACTATTGTTGGACAAGTCGAGGTGCACTAATGTTGATAGATGGCCTATTTTGGACACAATGACCCCATCGTCATTCATGCTCCCGAAGACTTCTTGACCACTAAGACTGAGAAAAACAAGGTTCGGAAAGTAGAAGTTCATATTTTCAAATTTATCAGCGCCAATCGTAATAACATCAGAAGGTGGGTAAATTTTGGTGACGCTACCAGCGTCATTGCATGAGATACCTGCCCAGTTGCAACGCTGCGAAGTATCGTTGCTGTAGGTACTCCACCAACCACTCTCAAGTAGAGCCTTTGCCTCTAGTTCTAGTGACGAAGTTGTGGCAACTTCAGCTGCAGCATAGGAAAAAAGGACGATAGTCCATACCATTATCAGTATGAAAGCTGTACTATTAGATGAGGCCATGTTTAAGTTCAAATACGAGGAATTGTTCCTTTTTGTTGAATGTTAATTTTCTGTAATACCCCAGCTCAAATAATAACTGGGTTAGATTAATATTAAAGTCCATCAATTTATTAAGACATTATTTAGTAAAAGAAAAATGATTGAAGTATTAGATGAAAGAAAACTTAATTATCGTGAAACAAAAATGAAATAGAGTTCTTCTTCTTCATTTTTCTTAGGGTTAGATAAATTGAAAAATCAAGTTGAAGATTCACAATTAGAGGCTACAATCAAGTTAATCCCTTAAAGGTGAATACATGCCCTCTTTTTATTTAAAAAGAAATATCAAGTTGATTGCTATTATTTGGAGTTGAAGTTTTGAAAAAAAAAATCATGAAATCTTTTATTAATCTTCATGATGTATTTAGGTAAATTACTGGGCTTTGTTTATTTCATGTTCTTAGGATTTATTGATGATTATTGAATGGAGTTTGAAGGCTAAAAGTAAGGATTTGGTTTTTTAAAGATTGAAAGAGAAATTCTATTTTTGGATGAGATATTGTGATCTGTAATAATGAATTAAAATAGAATTTTGTATTAATGGATATATTATTGCTATGATTATTATATATCATTGGAAAGCATGTTGAATCTAGTTTCTAATGAAACAAATGAAAGTCAAACCCGAATTTTTTATAAAGAGTTGTCTAATTTTAACTTAAAGATATGCAGGTTGTAAGATAGCAGCATCAGAGTTGAATTACGAATTTCTTCTTAATTTGTATACAAGGATTTACAGATTAAGCCATATATGTTTGGAAAGCTTATTGAGTCTACTTTCCAATGAAATAAGCGGAATTGAATTTAAAGTTTCCTGTGAATAAATATATAATTTTTATTAGAAGGTATATAGGCTGTTTGACAGCAGTATATGATGTGGATTTCAAAAATTGTTATAATTATTCTACAAGGAATTACAAGGTTTGCCATATATGGTTAGAAAGCTTATCAAGTCTAGTTTCTAACGCATTAAAGAGATCATAATTTTGATTTGGATATATTGAGATATGACAGTTTTAATGAAAAGAGGTCAGGCTACTAGTATTAATTAGTTAAGCTAACCCTTTGTGTAACTTAGTTGATTTTTGTATAAATGGTCTAAAAAAGGGTTGATTAAATTCTGATATGTTGAAATGATCTTGGATAGGCCATTAATTATTTTAGGAGAAAAACTAAGTGGTGGAATCGAATGGAATTAAGTAGAATCTCACATACTTTGCTTGTTTTCGAATTTATGAATATATATGTGTTTCTAAATGAAAGAATGTTTTATTTTTGATATATGAAAATAGGATCAAGTATATGATTATTTTGCGTTTCTTTTTATAAACGATGGATTATGCTTATGAATGAAATGAGAAAATGATTTATGTTTAAAGAATGATTTTATAATAGCTACGTTTTTATATCCCTGGGAAGTGGGATCATCGACACCAGAACTAGTTCTACGACCCTGACTAACGTGTAATATTATTTAGCGTAAGCCCTAGCTAACGGGTTATAATAGTTAGTAATAATCATGAGAATGAAATTATTGATACGACTAATGTCACGGGTTATAGTAGTGACCGTAGCTAATGATAAACCAATGATAATGATGATTTATGATGATGATGATTTGTGATAATTTGTGATGATTTTTAATGATTGATCCATAATTTGGTTTGATTATGATATTTGAATGATAGTATATTTTACAATGATTTATGAAGTGACATATTTTGACGTTGATTTATGAATTTAAGAAATATTTGACAAAACGATGATCTTGAAGTGTTTTGATATTATGATTTGATGAATGTTTTTAAATGATTTATATGATGTGTAAAAAAAAACCGATGCTTGATCTGATAAGGTGTGTGAGGCTATACTTACTGAGCTGTGGTTTGCTCATTCCCATTTTACTTTTTCTTTACAGATGACTAAGTGATAAGTTTGGTTAGTCTTGTGTGAAGCTAGAAGATGAAATAAGAAAGATTACTTAGTCGTCGGAGAATATGTTGGCTAATGAAATCTTAAGAGATAATTTTATATTTTATATAATTTGTATTTGGATATATAAAGATGTATTATCAATTGGATTAAAGATATAAATTTTAATTGGTAGATTGTTTTATTGAAGAATTTTAGAATGCTTAAGAAAAAAAATTTCGTATTACTTTGAAAAATTTTTTAAGATAGTATGATTGTGTTGCGTCTTGATATCGAAACGTGATATTTTCAGACTAACGAATTTAAAGGCCTTAATTCCAAAGTCAAGGTCTTCTACCTTTCGAAGGGGATCACGGAACACGTTTTCCATGTATTGTTCAGCTTTTTCCGTGGTCTTTACTTCAATTTGTCTTCTTTGTAAAACTTTCTGTGAATCTTCTTACCGTATAGACCCATTCTATCTAACGCGCTTAATCTAGCAAATGTAGTTCAAGGATGCGTCCTGGCCGCTTGGATCCAAAGTGAATAAAAAAACTCAGTCCACTGTCAATGACTGCTGTATTTTCTTAGGCTTCATTTCGATGGGGTCCACTGTGGTGAGAACTGGGAGGTGCACTGACCCCCACTATCCATATCAAGCATTTAAGAACAGACTCAAGGAAGGAAGCATTTTGAATCTAACTTTCTTCGAGCATTGCTGTAATCATAATCAGGAGTAATTACAGGAAATACTTGTCTATTACGTTCATTGAATGCTTATTTGCAAATAGAAAACAGAATAGATTGGACCATACTGGAGAATTATTGCCTTGATGGCGTAGAGAAAGATTCATTTTACCGTATTTTGGTGCGTGTTCTTCTAGACTTTATAACTTTTTTTTTTCCTATTTCTAGACTTTAGAAAGCAGGAAAAGTGATCAGTTAGCGTTCACTTTGTCTATAACAAGTAACAACTTCATAGATTTTCAATTCTATGTTTTGATTCCTGTTAGGACAAGCCCCAATCAATCAATCATCAAGCAAAAGAGTGCAAGTCGAACAATAAATTTAACATGAACTCTTGAAAGTGGACTTGTGACTAAACTTTTACTGATTAACAATACTTATTACCTCTACTGAGTTAGACAACCGGAAAATATAAAGAAGGCCAGGGCTAGAATCTTGGGTTGGCTCTTCAATCTCCCAAATCTAGGCCCAATAAAAAACCTGGACCTCCTTCAAGCTCTAGCTTTGCCCTACCTCCCCAACTCCTACTTGTAATAAAAACCAGTTTTAACTTTAGGACTCCTCCCCTAAACAAGCCGCCACTTCCAACTTTCTCTCTCTGAGACAGACAGAAACCCCAGAAGTAAACCTTCCCAAAACCAACAATTCCAACCTCAAAAAGAGAAAAAAAAAATGTCGGCCAAGTGGAGAGCTATACAACATCGCCACCGTTACACTTACAACGCCGTCGTTTTCCCACCTTCCTTCATAGATTCCTTAAACCAATCATCTCTCTCAGCCTCAGGCCCAACCTTCTACAATGAGCTTCAACATCTCATCTCTTTAAACTCGACTTATTCCCAAGTTAATCATGTCAGAAAGGTGGCTTCTTCTTTCAATGAACTCTTAGTAAAAAAAGGTGAAAAAAATGAAGCCTTGGTTTCAACGGCAGCAGCTTTTTACTTGGAAGTTTTGTTTTTGGAAAATTCAATGCCTTTGCATAGAACCCTTTTGTCAGTTTTGGCTAAAACCAAGGATGTTTTTCAACCTGTTATTGGTGAGTGTTTCAGGTTACTTTGTAATGAGTATGGTACAATTAGTAGTAAGAAGAAGCGTTTTTCTGTGTCACGTGTGGCTTTATCAGTAATGGGAATGCCAAAGTTGGGGTTTTTAGTTGATGTGATTGAAGATTCTGCTGTTTTGGTTTGTTGGGATATTGTTTTGGGGTTAAAAAGTGTGGTTTTGGAGACTGAAGGGTGGGCAAGACCTTCTCCTATAGTTCTGGAGCAGTGTCAGGAGGCACTGTCTTGCTTATATTACTTATTTCAGAAGTTTCCACGGAAATTTAACTTGGGTGGTGTAGATTCTAATGTGATGGAGATGGCTTTGGGGATTTTGATAAGTCTGTTGAAATCAGTGGCATTTTCGAGGGACTGCTTTGTGGCGGCTGGTGTGAGCTTTTTTGCTGCTTTGCAAGTTTGTCTCAGTGATCAAGAGCTTGGTTTGTTCATCATTGAAGGTATATTTGATCAAATTGTTTGTAGTTCTGGCACTAATAGTGAGGGTTCTTTTAACAATGTTATTAGCAAGGTTCCATATAAGGGAGATGTTTGTCTTGATATACGTAATCTCTCTGGGTTGAATAGGCTTTGTATGATTAGAGGCATTCTTACTGCTGTTCCGAGAATGGTTCTAAATGCACATGTTGTTGTATCTAGGGAAATTTTTTATGATTTTGAGTTTCATGGAAATGCTACTAGTTCTCTGAAGACTATATTGTATGATGGGATTTTGCCTGAGCTGTGTAATTACTGTGAGAACCCCATAGATAGCCATTTTAACTTTCATGCATTAACTGTGATGCAAATTTGTTTGCAACAGATTAAGACCTCTATGCTGGCAAACCTTGTAAAAGCATCTGAAAATTACAATCCATTGCCGGAAGATATGGGAACCCGACTGCTGAGAATAATATGGAATAACTTGGAAGATCCTCTAAGTCAAACAGTCAAACAAGTTCATCTTATTTTTGATCTTTTCTTAGACATTCAGTCCTCACTTTGTGGGGCAGAGGATAGTGAGAAAATTAAGTCATTCCTACGAAAGATTGCTTCAGATCTTCTTCGTTTAGGGTCACGTTGTAAGGGGAGATATGTTCCTTTAGCTTTGTTGACCAAGAGGTTTGGAGCAAAGACTATGCTGGATATGAGTCCTGACCTGCTGTTTGAAATAGTACAGGCATACACTGATGATGATGTATGCTGTGCTGCCACATCATTCTTGAAGTGTTTCCTTGAATATTTGCGTGATGAGTGCTGGAGTAGTTATGGCATTGAAAGAGGCTATGTGCTTTATAGAGGACATTGTTTACCCCCCTTTTTGAACGGTCTTGCTTCTGGGATTTCAAAGCTTCGTTCAAATTTGAACACATATGCTCTTCCAGTTTTACTTGAAGTAGATGTTGATGGTATATTTCCTCTGCTTAACTGTATCTCTATTGGGCCAAGTGAGGTGGAAAATGGGCTTTTATATCCTGAGCTTGGTTGCACAAACATGGAACTAAGAGTAGAACAAAAAGTGGCTGTTTTGATCTCCTTGCTTAAGGTGTCTCGCTCACTTGCTTTGATTGAAGGGGATATTGATTTTTATGATGACTCTATGACATCTGATATGGACGGTATGGTGGAAACAAAAAGCTTTAATGTCTATGCACTTGTCTGCATAAAGGGGATAAAAGTTAGGATCCTTGTTGGGTGGCTTGTATTAGCATTGACACACATTGATGAATCACTTCGTGTAGATGCTGCAGAGTTTCTTTTCTTAAACCCCAAGACATCTAGTCTGCCTTCCCGTTTGGAACTTTCTCTAATGAAAAAAGCTGTGCCTTTGAACATGAGGTCCTCTTCAACAGGTTTTCAGATGAAATGGAGCAGCTTGTTTAGGAAGTTCTTTTCTCGTGTGCGCACAGCCTTAGAGAGGCAATTTAAGCAGGGCAGCTGGCAGCCTCACATGAACCATGAAGGTAGTGAGTTGTGTCTATGTAAGGGAACTGAGGAAAATGCTGTTAGCAGAGCAGAGGAGCTATTTAATTTTATGAGGTGGTTGAGTTGTTTTCTATTTTTCTCTTGTTATCCTGCTGCTCCTTATAAGAGAAAAATAATGGCCATGGAGATAATACTGATAATGATCAATATTTGGTCTGTCATACCTTCTTCTCAAGAAAGATCAGCTTCTATTTCTCCTGAGAGCTGTCTTTATCCTTACAGTGTAGGAATTACTTCACCTGACACGACCTTCCTGTTGGTTGGATCCATAATTGATAGTTGGGACAGGCTGCGAGAAAGTTCTTTCCGCATATTGCTGCATTTTCCCACTCCGCTTCCTGGCATTTCAAGTGAAGAAATGGTCCAGAAAGTAATTAAATGGGCTAAGAAATTGGTTTGCAGTCCACGTGTGAGAGAGAGTGACGCTGGTGCTCTAACTTTGCGGCTCATATTTAGAAAGTATGTGCTGGACCTGGGGTGGAGAGTCAGAACTTCAGTTAATGTTGCTTGTTCTCATTCACAGTATTCACCGTTAAATGGGGATTATCAGAAATGTACCTTTGCTCATCCTGTGATGGAATATGTGAAATCTCTTATTCATTGGTTGGATGTTGCTGTGGAGGAAGGAGAGAAGGATCTTGCTGAAGCATGCAAGAATAGTTTTGTTCATGGTGTATTACTTACTCTACGATATACTTTTGAGGAATTGGATTGGAATTCCAATGCAGTCTTTTATGGTATTTCAGATATGAAACAATCATTGGAGAAACTCTTGGAGCTGGTTGTGCGAATAACTTCATTGGCCCTATGGGTTGTTTCTGCAGATGCTTGGTACCTGCCTGAGGATATGGATGATATGGTTGATGGTGATGCTTTCTTGTTGGATGGTTCTGATGAGATGGATGCTCCTGTACCTTCAATAGATCAAGAAGACAAAAGCTCCCAATCTATTCAGGTTGTTAGACCATCAGATCAGATTGTTATGGTTGGTTGCTGGCTAGCTATGAAAGAGGTACTAAGCTTGTTTGTTATGCTATTGTATTTTATTTCTTGTTATGCTGTTGAAAATAATATACTCATGATTTCTGCTTTTTGTTGAAATTAAGACCAAAGAAATGAGTTTTAGCGAATTTATAGTTCCAATATTAAACACCCTCAAAATTTAGGAAATCCTTGTTGTATAATTTATATAAACCCCAGATTTCTAGATTTCTTGGCTTATATAAATAAGGACCGTAGTACTAACAGTTGAATTCTTCTTGAATCCAGCTAAGTCTTCTTTTGGGGACCATTATAAGGAAAATACCTTTGCCAAGTCACAGTTATTCATGTTCATTAGAATCTGGACACCCCAGTTATGATTCAATTGATGCTTCGGTGAGAGTGATATCTGAAGGAGTGCTGGATCTAAAACAATTAGAGAAAATTGGGAACCATTTCTTGGAAGTTCTTTTGAAGATGAAACATAATGGTGCAATTGATAAGACAAGAGCAGGTTTTACAGCCCTTTGCAATCGTCTGCTCTGTTCAAATGATCCAATGTAAGTGTCCTCTCTGTGTTCCTTAGCTACTGCTGTATGATCTTATTTCTCTTCTTTGCCTTAGCACACTGCACAACTATCTGTGAAGTGCCAACTAGCTTAGCTGGTACCGAAAGTATGTGGTTTACCCAAAATCTAGGATCAAATCTTGCCATGTGGGAGTATGGGTGAAAGAAAGGAGAGAGCTTATGCTTCTGTATACTCTAGTTTTTTATTTCTTTTTTTAGAAAAAAGAAAAGAGAGAGAGAGAGCAATGCAATATGTTTATTCAATTGTTTCAAAGTTTCTCAGTTAATTAGTTCAAGCTTGTGTTACGAAATGACTTGCATTTGATATTAATTGGAGCATTATTTGTAAGATAAAAGATATACATTGTAAATCCATATAATGGTGCCTTCTTTTGCAGGCTTTGTAAGCTGACAGAATCTTGGATGGAGCAGCTTATGGAGAGAACAGTAGCAAAAGGACAAACTGTTGATGATTTGCTAAGAAGAAGTGCAGGTATACCTGCAGCATTCACTGCTCTTTTCCTCTCAGAACCAGAAGGTGCTCCAAAGAAGCTCCTCCCGCGAGCACTTAGGTGGCTTATAGATGTAGCAAATGGGTCTTCATTGAGTCCATCTGAAACCAATTGCACAGGTATCTCATGCCAGATTTCATCAACAAAGTCAGGCCAAGAGACCAATTCAGCACTGATATCTGAGATGATTGCAACTGAGAAAACCTCAAAGATTAGAGATGAAGGTGTTGTTCCAACAGTGCATGCCTTTAATGTCCTTAGAGCTGCTTTCAATGACACTAACCTTGCTTCTGATACTTCTGGTTTTGCTGCTGAGGTTTTGATTGTTTCAATTCGCTCTTTCTCTTCACCATACTGGGAGGTTCGAAACAGTGCTTGTCTGGCATACACTTCCTTGGTTCGTCGGATGATTGGGTTCCTTAATGTTCATAAACGAGAATCTGCCCGACGTGCATTAACTGGGCTTGAATTTTTTCATAGGTGCATGTTCTTTCACTAACTTTCTCTTGCTTTTTGTGTATTTCATAAATGGAAAACTATGTAAGCCTGCTATAAAGTTTAAAACTATGTATACTGAAGCTGGAAATTTATTTTTCCCACAAGTTATTATAAGCCAAGTTCTTCACAGAGTTACTAAATGAAACTTCTCAGCAGTGAATGGCACATTTGCTGGTTTAGTAAGAGAGGGGGTGGGAGGAGGATGGACACTATTCACTGTTTCAGTTTGTGGGTAAATCTGTCCATTAAAATATTTGTTATTGCATAATCAAGTCCTAATAAGTATGCTGTTGCTTTGCAAGATCCGTGTGTCTTCATTTTATGACCTTTTGTTTGGCTATTGTTACAATTTTGCATATTTGTTGACACAGAAAGGTAGATTTACAAGACTTCTTTTTTCTTTTCTCTTTTGGCTTTTTGATGTTCTTTTTTTCCCGTTTTATTTATTTATTTATTTTTTATCTTTTATGCCTTCTGATAGCTTCTTTTGAAGGTCTAACTGAAATCACAGAACTTGCTTATTTAATTCCATATGGTGCTGATTAGACGTGCAAGCTTAAAATCTGGTTTGCTAGGGAGTGATGGTTAGAATCCTTATTTAGAGATGGCGTAGGATTTATCATCTGGGCTTTGCTAGCCTTATCTTTATGGATTTCCTTACATTCTATCTGTGCCTGAATGCAACAATATTTTTTCTTGACTAACTATTGATTAAATCTTATCCTGAAGGTATCCTTTGCTGCATCCGTTCCTGTCCAATGAACTGAAAGTTGCAACGGAGTTGCTTGATGATGCTTTGTCCGGACAATCAGAATCCAACCTGGCAAAAGTTGTGCATCCAAGTTTGTGCCCTATGCTGATTCTTTTATCCAGGCTCAAGCCTTCAACAATTGCAAGTGAGACTGGGGATGACCTGGATCCTTTCCTCTTCATGCCATTCATTAGGAAGTGCTCAACACAAAGCAACCTGCGAGTTCGTGTTCTTGCTTCACGGGCTTTGACAGGACTGGTATCTAATGAGAAATTGCCAACTGTTCTCCTTAATATTGCTTCTGAATTGCCTCATGCAGAGAACCAAATCACAGCAGCTCCTTCTGCATCGATCTCATTACATCCAGCCAATGAAGCCCACCTTGCTTCCTTTAATTTAATTCATGGGCTTCTGTTGCAGTTAGGTTCTCTTCTTGATATAAATTGTAGAAATCTTGCTGATTTCTCAAGGAAAGATCAGATTCTTGGTGAGTTGATGAAGGTTCTTGCAATGCGATCATGGGTTGCTAGCCCCAAAAGATGCCCTTGTCCCATTCTCAATTGCACTTTCCTGCAAGTGCTGGATCACATGCTTAGTGTTGCAAGATCACGTCATATGAGCAAAAATTTGTTTGCCATCCGAAACCTACTTTTGGAATTATCTACAGAATGCTTAGATGTAGAAGCTTCTTACGGGCTTCCGTATTATGATCCAACAATAGCTGAACTTCGTCAACAAGCAGCTGCATCTTATTTTAGTTGTCTGTTTCAAGCATCTGATGAAGATAGTGAAGAGGTTCTTCAGATTCCACTAAGATCTCCATCGAATTCAATATTGTCGCAATTCAATGAAGTGGAGAATAGTGGATTCCTGGAAAGGCTGATTCGTTCTTTATCAGATTCATCATATGAAGTTCGACTAGTAACTTTGAAGTGGCTGCTTAAGTTCCTGAAGTCTAAATCTGGCAGTGAGATTAACTATCTGTCTAGCAGTGAGACCAGAATTATTAAGAACTGGACAAGAGCTAACCTTCAGGCTACACTGATGAAGCTCTTGGAACTGGAGAAGAATCATAGATGTACATATTACGTTCTGAGAATTATTTTCACTTGGAACTTGCTGAAGTTTCATGAAAGCGACGAAAAGAGTGATGAAACACTTTATGTTGGTGCATTGGATTGTGATTCTATATCTCAGCTATGGGATAGGCTGATATCCTTGTACAAGATCACACGACATGCTAAAACTCGAGAAACACTCATTTGTTGCCTGGCAATATGTGTGAAGCAGTTTGTAAGGTTATTTAGTAGTTTTATTCTTACTGATAAGGGGCAGAGAACTACTGGATATAATGAATCTGATCAGACGGAGGGATCAGCCCGCTTTTATGAATGCATTACCGTTTTCATTGACCTAATTAAGCAGCATAGTTCCTCATCTGAGCCAGTAAACATGCGCAGTGCAGCAGCAGAATCTATGTTAGCATCTGGCTTATTGGAACAAGCTGAGGTGATTGCTTCTTCTGTGCTCAACCAGCAAATTTCTTCCAAAAATTCATTTACTTGTTTCAAGCACCAAGATGCTGTTATTATATATGCCCATCAAATACTGGAGATGTGGTTCACATGTATCAAACTGCTTGAGGATGAAGATGATGGAATTAGACAAAGGCTTGCCACAGAAATCCAGAAGTGCCTTTCCCCCAAAAACTCTGGAACAAAGTTTGAAACTTGTGGGGCTCCAACACAAGTGGAAAAAGTTATTGAACTGAGTTTTGACCATCTGTCTTCCATCTTTGGCCACTGGATTGTATACTTTGATTATCTTTTGCAATGGGTACTAGATGCAGCAAACTCAAACTACGTAATATCCAAAGGTGATCTTGTGAGACGGGTTTTTGACAAGGAAGTCGATAATCATCATGAAGAGAAGCTGTTGATTAGTCAAATATGTTGCTCCCACTTGGTGAAGCTTCCAATCACAAAATCTTGGGCAGGTGAATTGTTCAATAAAGAAGAGGTCCTGAATTATCTACTTGATTGGAGAATGAGATTTTTCCATCAGTTGATATCATTTGCTAACGACCATATTGGAGAACTGGGAGTTGATTGGATAGGTGGTGTGGGTAACCACAAGGATGCATTTTTACCACTATATGCAAATTTGCTTGGATTTTATGTCCTCTCAAACTGCATTTTCAATTTGGAGGTCATGGATGGTATGCATCTACTATCTGATGTTGTTGACTTGGGAAAAGCTATTGATCCATTTCTTAGGAACCCTTTGATCTCTAACCTGTATTTGTTAATAGTTAGATTACACGAGATGAAGATCGGTGCAGCTACCAACTGCATAAACACCAGGTTCAGAGATGATCTTTGGGATGATTTTGATCCTTGCTTTCTTCTTAGATAGGATTGTACTTGTACAATAGCATCGTAGATCATAATAGTGATTCAAGGAGGCCTTGAGAACTAGAGGCAATATAGAAAAATTTTTCCCCATTATTGATTGTATTATACTACCTAGAGCTGCTACATTCCTCCAGAATACTTTGTATTCAAAGTTTAATGCTTGAAGGCCTGTATGAGAATATGTTAAGATCTACCTTTTATTTTACCCTTTTCTGATAATGATAGCTCTTTTTTATTGTCATTGATAACTTTAAGCCACTGTATGTGTTTTTGATCATTGTTCATGTCACCATCAACATCAGCTTTCTCCTGATAACAAGAATTATTCAAAATAAATAAATAAAATCAGTGCATATAAACACATTTTCCAAAAGTGTAATCCATTTATGATCATAGATGGAAGCTGCATCTTCTACACGGAAGCTTTGTCTTAAAACATACAAAGGTAAACAAGCCAAACCACGCCTCTCTAGTGTTTTTGGCCTTTAATGACATAACCCATCTCAAAGTAACATTGTGGCAGTGAGAGTTAAAAAAAGAAAAAAAAACACTAACTACACCCTAATTAGTTTTAACGTGGCAGAGTTTAGATGAGTTAATCCTAGAGGAACAGAAGATTACGGTTCTCCGGCAGCTTCATATTTTTTAAACCTTCCCGATGTTCATAGACGATGACATTGATACATTCTAAGTGCATACATTATAAAATTAACATCAAATTATGAAATAATTCCTGTATTCTAATAAAATTGGAGATTTAATCTTTTTAATATAATAATTCATGTAAATTAAAATTTTTTAATGATTTATTAAAGTTAATTCAATTAATAATGATGTCGAATTTAATTCAATAATTTAGATAATTTAACAATTAAATTAATGATAAAAAAAATTTTAAATTACATAATAAAAAGAATTTTATCATACCACATTGATATTACTCAATATTAAATTTGATAATTTAAAATTTAATATAATAATATGATATAAAAATAATATAAATAAAAAGTATAAAAATGATATAATTTAAAATTTTAAAAAAATTATTAATAAATTTAATAAAATAAAATATTATTATTTATATTTTTATATTAATATAAATTATAATATAAAAAAAATATTTTATATAATACGATGACATAAATAGTAAGATTTACTCAATATATCATTTTCAGTATAATTGGATTGGTCCAATCGTACCAAAAAGAGTGGTGGGACTGAATCCAAACGGCGCCTTAAACTCAAGGAAAAACATGGTAAGGAAGTTGTAGTCATTTTGTCTACATCTCACAGTCTTACACCTGTCAATATTCCATTGCTACATTTTGTACTTCCTCTGCGTTAGACAACGACTCAGCAAGCTTTTATTTGCAACATCTTAATGCCCCTTACTACCCTCCCCTTTGTTTCTATTCCCGTTCACGTTTCCCACATAACTCCAGTCAAATGAAGGTCATTTTAGTCAAACCGCATAATCAAACGCGGACTTGAAAATGCACATTTAAATCCATTTAATTAACCCAATCCCAAGTCCGTTGTTATAAATACTAACCTCCATCACTCATAATCTTACTTTTTTTTCTTTTTTTCTTTTGTTTCACCTGTTGTATTAAGCGAGAAAGACAAAGAAGCGTTTTTCCACTCAAAATCTTTTTTCTTTAAAACTTGAAAATTTTTTGGCTCTTTTTATGCCTTGTTTGGATTCTACATGAAAATCAGCTTCGATTTGGTGTTGAAAATGGAGGCATTGTGGTTGAAACTGATTTTGGAGCTGAAAAGTTAGGGCTTCTTTTTTTGCTGATGGATCTGGTGCGATACCTTCTCTTAAGCTTAAATTAATCGTAAAAATGCTTCGATTTTTTATTTGCATTCGCTTTTTTTTCTCTGCAATTAAGAAAAATGTCCAAAAAATTCAATCTGGAAAATTTCGGAAAAAGATTAGAATTTACCCGGTGGATTTTTTGAATTTACTACGAAAATTTCGCCTTTTCTCTAGAAAATTAGTATTTTTTTAAAAACAAATCAAGTTTGAAGGATTTCTCTAACACATCTTTTCGACTCCTTTTTGAAGTTTTATGAGAAAAATAATGGCTGAAGCTCATTTTTGCTGCTTGTTTGTCTAGAAAAACGTCGTTTTCTCTTCTCTCAGCAGCCAAACAAGTACGGAAAGGTTTCATTTCTTATTTCATTTTATGTTAAAATTTTGCTTTTATTTTTCCTCTTTCGATTTTCATCTTCCTTTCTGCTTTATTACTTTTCAATCTTTTTTTGTGATAAATACTGAGATATTATTATTTGTTTTGAATAATAATCGCAGGAAAAAGAAAATCGAAGAGTCGGTGATATCTCAAAACAGAACAATATTGAAAACTTAACGCCAATAAAAGCATCGCTACTCAACAACTTAGAAACTGCCCTCATCAACTCGATCACAAAAGACGACAGAAGTCGCTTCATAACTCACTCGCGTCAACTCATCCACGACTCCGATGATGATCCATCGAACCGAAGAAGCGCGGCATTGAAACTTCTCCTCCTGTGTTGTTACTTCGACGCTGTTGAATGCGCCACGTCGCTGCTCAACGGCGAAGTGGAAACTGATTTTCTGCCGATGGTGAATGAGGTGGATATGGCGATGAAGGTGACGGCGTTGCAGGCGGCGTCGGAGGCTCACGCGGCGCGTTGTGTAGAGTTGTTACTAAAGAGACGCGCCCGTACGGAAGCGAGGAGTAAAGATGGACGAAGTCTGCTTGCTCTGGAGATGGTTTTGTCTAGTAGCAGGTAAAAAAATCGAAAATAAAAAGGAAAGAAAATGTCGTTTTCTGTTTTACAAGAAGGCAAAAGCTGTGATGTTTTTAAGCAAGACCGCAAAAGTAATGGCCTTTTTTGGAAATGTTTCTTTTTCTATTCTCGGCTCGTTTTATATTATAATAATTCTTTTTGTTATTTTTTTTTAAATTGAAAAGAATAATGAAAATTTTTGGCTTTTTTCTGTGATTTTCAGGATGGATGTGATTTGGAATCCGGATGACTACTCTGTCGACGACTTGGTGGTTCTGCTTAGTGAAAAGGTTTCCTTAAATATTGTTTGGTTCTCGGGAAAATCATTCTAATATGAAGGAGTTCGCATTTTGACTAATAAAAATTTTCACGTCATTCGGATTTTGACTAATCAGTTGTTTAAAATCCTTATTAGTAAATATTAATAAATCTGAATATTAGACTTGTTTGGCAGGATTTGACTGCGGTGAAACTTCTGAGTGAAAGAACGAAAGCAATAGGCGAGGTGGCGTATTCCATAGCCATGGGAGGCAAAATAGTAGCTTTAGCAGCTCTTCTTATCGTAGCGGCAGAGAAAGTTAACGAGTCTATTGTATTACTACGCGACGCTTATTCGGGGTTAAAGGAGAAAGACACCGTTTACCAATGCGTTATCAGGGAGGCATTATCGTTTGGCCGCCGTGATACGTCGCCGTCAAGAACAGCTAAAAGGAACTATACATCCCCAACCAAAGTCGAGTTCGATACGAAACGGAAGCTTTTGCTTTGCGAGATCGAGTTGCTTCAGCTGTTTGGAGCCGTTGCTCGTAACGGTTGCGGAGACAAGAAGCTGACATCACCGTTAATCCGTGCTGTCAAGGTAGTGTTTAGTGTTAACCTCGATTTTGATAATGATTTGCTCTGGCATTAAGAACATGCGGATACTTTTTTTCTTTTTTATGATATCTATGGGGAATTGGAATTGTAAGCAAATGGACCTTTGTGTCCTTGTCAAAAAGTGGGTGTCGATGTGATAGTTTAATCATTTGATTAATGAACTGTGGGTACTTTGGTAAAGTCCGGGGACCTACAACATGGGACCATTTCGGGGCTCTAAGATGATTGTACTTTGATTTTCTTCAATAATCCATTTTCTTTCTAACAAAACCTTACTTTTCAAAGTTGTAGTCGGAAAAGATTCTCAAAAGGAAAATGAAATGAAAATTTGGAGTTCCAATTAGTAATCATTTTGTGTCACTTTAATGTTTTGATCTCATCTCATGCATTATTTTTGGGCTTTACGTTGTCATAGGCCCGAGATGAAGCTGTAATCGAGCTGCTTCTGAAGACCAACATGGACGTAAATGATGCTGATGCTGAAGGAAACTCTGCTCTGCATTGGTCCCTTAGAATGTCCTGGAGTTCATCTTCACAGCAGATTAAGTCAGTCTCTCTCTCTCTCTCTCTCCATACATGAAAATTTTTTTTTTCCTTATGATCGCTTTGTTGTTGCCAGAATCATATGGCTCCTTTTGAAGCATGGTGCCCGAGTAAACCAAAAAGACAAATTGGAATTAACAGCATTTCACATTGCTGCTGCTAATGGTAATACACAGGCACTCCAGGTATAATTTCTTTAAAATTTTTCTTATTTAAGCGCCACATGCCAGTAGCAAGCTTAAAGAGGTTCTTATACTCCAAAATCTGCAATTTTTATCTTTGACATTTTCCTTTCAATTGTTCTGATAGGTACTTCTACTAGAAGACCCAGATGGCATCAACTACAAAACTATAATGAAAGAAACCCCGTTATTTTTTGCTGTGAAGAATGATCATATTGACTGTGCAGAGCTTCTTCTGCGCTGGGGTGCAAACAGTGAAGTCCTCAACTTGCGGTTGGAAAAAATAATACCCTTTCTTTTAAAGTCATCTTCATGTTATAATGGTTCTTTTATTTGTTTCCTAGAAATTTGCCATTGAAATTTAACTTTAATAGTTAACATCGCTTACATTTGTGCTCCCCAGTAGAGAAAGGCCGATAGACTTGGCTAAGTCACAGGACATACGTTTCATACTAAACACAACCTATAGTACTCTCAGTAAGTGGTGTTTAAAAACATTCCAATGTATGGCATAGTTAACAAACATAAAGACATAAATCTCAATTATTACTAATTTAACTCATCCAGTCTCATGATATTTTTGTGTGCGGTGAATCGTACTTCCCCAGTTGAACAGAAATATACTCCTCGCTTCAAAGGTGATGAAGTTATTTTTGATACATGTGAAACTCTTCTAACCATGGCGGATGAAGAAAGCTGTACTGAAAGGTGACTAAACTTTTCAAAAACTTAAAACCATAAAAAATCCTGCGAATTGTCATCCCTGACATCCATCTCCCCATCACATTCTCTCTCTCTCTCTCTCTCTCTTTGTGTGCTGGTTGAGTATGTTGCTTTCTGTTTTATTTCTTAATTTTCTACTTTCCCTGTTTTTTTAGAACCAACACAAGCCTAAAGACAGAGATCTGTAAGTACTTTGAATCTGGAGGATGTGTCAGAGGTTCTAAGTGCTTTTATGCTCATGGTAAAGAGGAGCTTGGACAGGTGAAACAGGGAATGCACCTCATTCATTCTCCTGCTGCAGAGAAACTGAAACGGAAAATTTTTGTAGGCGGCCTCCATCCTCTGTTGGATTCTGGTTAGAATTTTGTCAAAATCTTTTTTAGTTGCATTTAGACTTGTATGCACTTTTGCTAATGCTGTACTGGTTCAGTCAGGATAAGTTATGGCCCCCCTTTTTTTCTTGAGCAGACTCACTGAGCAAGTTTTTTGAAGGTCAGTTTGGGTCTGTGGAAGACGCCCATGTTGTTACAATTAGAACAGGTGATGAATTACACTCTCGTGGCTTTGGCTTTGTCACTTTTAAACACCGTAAGTCTGTTTCAAAGGCTGTTCAAGCACGCTATGTAACCATCATGGGCAAGCAAGTTGAGATCAAAAGTGCTGTTGGGAGATGGGATGAGTCCTTGAAGCTATCACCTCAACATCAACAGGATCCCAATGATCAATATCAACCACAATTGGAGACATCCAGCGAAAAGAGTGAGGAAGAGATGCCAAGAAGGAAAATCTTGGAAGAGGCTAAAGCTGATCAAATCTCATGGGTGAATAAATTACTCCATGGCCAACCGAAGACGTTTCCTGAATCTCAAGTACTCGTTAGCACCCCCTCCACCAACTGCAATATTCCAATATGGTTGAGAACTTTCAAGAAGTGGCTTCCCAGTTTCTTACAGGAGTTATCAAAGAAACCAAAGGAAGGGGAATACCCTCTGTCATCATTGAAGGCAGATTTCAGGGCTGCATTTGGCCTAGAACTTGACCATGTTTCTCTTGGTTACCATAAGCTTAGTGATTTTATGAGATGTTTTCCTGATCTTTGTCGCATGAAGGTCATGCCAATAGGAGGATGTGGATCTCCCAATCACATGGTGCTCATGCCTTGCCTACCTATGCCTGATTGGAAATTGCGTCAGCCACTCTCCGTGCACTACCCACCCTCTTGTGCTGCACCACCTGATGACAGTACAGATACTGATTCTAATGATTCCAAGTATCCTCAGGATCTTCTCTCAAATTCTTGTGAAAATGTTAGCATCAGCAGTGGCGAGATTGATCCATCTAAAAACGTTCTGCAAGAGAATTTAGCTCCGAAGAATAAATTGCCTGTTGTTCACTCAAGTTTTATGCAATTCTTAAAGTCAGACTTTTGCCTTACTCAAACAAAGCTATATAATGAAAGAAAAAGTGGGACAGCAAATGCCAATGATGAAGGAGGGACTCGGGGGTTTAATGAGAGGAAACTCAGTCATAAAGGAAGGCATTTGGTTCTGGAGGCTCTTCTAAGAAAAAGGAATAACTCATCCATATTCTTTCTTCGTCAATTTGATTTCTATCACGTAAGCAGCTAACAACACTTTCATGAATTTATGTCAAACATTTCACAACAATAACAGAATCATGGTTTGATGTGTGCAGAATTACAAGGCAAGCATTAAGCAGGGAAAGTGCTTCTGGTGCAACCAGCCAAAGTTTTTGTGGGCCAACTTTCCTTGCCAACACTTGCTGTGGTGTGGCGACTGTAAAATAGAAGCTGCGCGAGCAGCTGGTGATTTCGATCATAGATGTGTGGTATGTGACGTGAAAGTGCAAAAGTTCATCTTACCTACACTGGATAGATACCCTCAGTCTTTACATGGAAAGGTCCTCAAAAATGAGGAATTTCCTCCTTTCCATATACAAAAGTAAGTCTTCCCCAAAGCCAGCATCTTCGCAAACAGATCTTCAGTTTTTTGTCAATTTAAAAGAAAAGAAAAAATCCTAATGTTCTTATTGCCCTTTTTCTTTGCAGTGCTTCGAAGAAGGATTCTCCTTTGGTTGTTAAGCCTCTGCATGCATAGTAGTACAGTAATGCTTTGGAACGAGCAGACAAATAGGAAAAATAGGTGGTAAGGGTGGGTAAAGATTTCCCACCTGCATATTTTGCACAAAAACTCGTATAGTTTACTTGGGACTTGATGTCCATACTTTTTTCTTGTGTGGTGAAAACCATCTGCCTGGCACTAACTTGTAAGTATGCTTAACTCTTGCAAACTTAAAAAGGTTTTTCAGAAAATTTTCCATCTCTTCTGCTGATGTTGAATCAAACAGAATCAGAAATATGAGACCTTTTGGATATTTTGTATATTTCTTTCGTTTGTTCCCGCTCTCATGGTGATGATGGATCGACAATCGACTGTATCACAAACTCAATTGCGGATAGGAAATTACAAAAAGGTAACTCTTAGGCTGCTGATTTCTTTGATGAGAACTCTCTTGACATTACACCGTGAATGCTTAAGAATTCGGTACAAAGCATGCTGCATTAAAGCATCTTGATTATAGAAATCTGCTTGATCCTCTATGGAAACTCAATACACAATTTTAACAGTTAATTCTTAAGTTATTACCCTTTGACCATGGTCATGGACATGGTAGCTTCCTAAATGAATTCATGTCAGTAATTTTCAGATTGATAAAAATCCCGAACAGCCAGACAAAGATTAGCTAGTTGAAAGAGTGCTTTTAATTTAATAATCAGATTTCACGTCCTGATAATTTCTACAATCTAAATTGAAAAAAAAAACATTCATTGAGTTTCGTTACAACTCATTAGGGGCTAATAATTTCTCTTATTCCCTACATATCACAGGATGTAGTAGTGCTTTTTCCCTTTTTTTCCCTTTTTTCCTTTATCCCTTTATAAATAGGCCGCAAGCCGTAGGACACGGTAATTTTGGAAACTTTTGTCGGGAAATTAGACGTCTGAAACTTGATTTAAGATCACTTTAGCATAATAATTCCAGATCTCACCTGCAATATCAGATGAAAAAAAAAAAGAAACATTTGAAAAATTTTCAAGAGATAGGAACCACCTTCAATCATGCAAGGCGGTGAAGAAACCTGCTATCAGTGTTGGAAACCACACCAAATCAGTTTAAGCGTAGAGAAGACATTCCGGCACCTTTTAATCTATAAAGTTATTCCTTATACAGCAGATTTAGGATTCAGTGAAACAAGGAGAAAAAAAGAACAAAAGAGCAATAAGCCTACATATTATGAATACCAACTCAAGTGAAGAATGGACCAATTACAGAGTTTAACCCTAAGGGTCAACACACAAATAAGTCCCCCAACAAATGAAATGCATTTTGTTGCCTCCAAAATACAATGTGCTTCACAAACTTAATCCTAAAATGAGCCCCTAAATTGACAACATTACCATTCAAGCATCTTTCTCACCTTCAAATTTTATATTCACTCATCTGAAAATGGAGATTTTCCCTTGATTCTCGGAAATAACTAATGCTTTGCCACCATAATAACAGAAAGGGGCCATTATAAAGCGAGCAAACGGGTGCTTCTCTATGCCTGGTTTTACCTAAGGTCTAAAAAGATTATGGCAGAGATTTTCTTCTCCCACCCTTCTCATATCTTTCTTTGCTTTTGTCTATCCTCTTCCAATGCAAATTCGAATAAGAAAAGATTTATCAGCAAAGCTAAAACAGTAGCTGTGTTGACTACGCATATTAGGTACCTATAATATGATTACGCTGCTACTTTTGATGAATTGTCTGCAAGAGCAGATTTATCTTGCCTTTTCCTGCAGGGAAAACACCAAAATTGTTAGCATAGATGGTTAATCATAAGGTAAAACCTATAGATGGTACTGAATCCCCCCCCCCCCCCCCCCCTCCAAAAAAAAAAAGAAAACCCTCATGCAAATAGCATATCAACATCGTCCACAGTTATGTCTTTTATATCCACTTAAGTTTCATGTTTGCTTGCGGTTGATAATTATTGTCAAGTAAAATTTTCATTTTGGTTTCTCTTTAAATTTTTTTTTCCATTTTTCCTAGGGAAGGGGGAGAGGGGGGGGGGGGGGGGGGGGTTTGGGTGTCTCATAACATTTAGAACAGAGAAAATTATTCGACAATGAGATCAACCAGGGATTAATCCTAATTGCATTAAATGTGAAATAGCACAGGGGAGATGAGAGAGGTTCATTGCCATATCTCTATCTTCATTGGGGAGGTGCAATTTTGACTGTGAGCCTTAAATAATGTTTTAGCATAAGAAAACAATCATATATTTTAAAACAACTCAGCTATCATGAGGGTCCATCCATCCCTCACATACATACACAGAAAGTTTTACATTTAGCTGAAAGAAAAAGTAGAAAGCAAATAACAACAAAACACAGTTAAAACTGGAATCCCATGCCAAATTTCTTATTCTGCAATAAGCCATGTGGTTATTTTAATAGCAAGAAACTTACTTCTCATGTAACTTGATAATTGACCTGCGTCTCTGATATCCTTCTTCCTTCTCTTGAGGCTTAGGTTTCTTTCCCTGTCTCGATTCTGGTTTCCAGCATGCATTAACAAGAGACTTACCCAACAAGTCAGCAACATCAACAGCCATTTCTTCTGCTTTCTTCACGTAAGGAAAGGTTTCCTCCTTGAAGTGGTTAGATAGCCACAGATACATAGATAAAACTTGATGTTTAGTCTCAAGATCCAGGAGCTCAGCATCATTTTTAGCAGAACCTTTTGGCATGCCCATTGCTATGCTTACTGGGACATTTTTACTGTAAGACGAAGCAAACCTAAGGAGATGATACATTGCTTTCGGGTCTCTAACATTAACTGGAGCAAAACAGAAGTTGAACCTATCTTCCAAAGATAATCCCTGGACCTTTTCCAACATATTTGCCACCTTCTTAATATGATCATGACGGCACAAAAAGTATGACCCATCCAAACGACAATTTTCACCAAACTTTTCAAGCAACTTGCAGAAAGTAACATTTGGGGATTGCCCAGCAAACAATTCAACCTGCTCAAAGAAAGGAAAGAGACCCACTTTCTTAACTTCTTCAAAGGGCTGCTTTAAACAATCAATTAGATAATCCAGATCATCTAAATGCAAGGTTGTTGTCAGTCCATCCGGATAACGGCTTCCTCTACGACCAGCTCTTCCCGCAATTTGCTTAACCTGTGATGCTGGGACTGCAACAATCTTGTCACCATTGTACTTTGAAAGACTATAAAAGACAACTCTCCTAATATTAAGATTCAATCCCATTCCCACAGCATCACTGGCAACAAGCACATCAAACTCATTATCTTGATCATTAAACAAGTTAGCTTGCTGTCTGCGAGTCTCTGGTGGCAGAGCACCATAAATAACACAGCAGCGGTGACTTGTGTGTTTCTCAATGGCCATTTTCACCTCAAATATCTCTCTCCTTGAGAAAGCAACAACACAGTCACCAGATCGAACATTTCGAAGGTCTCCCAGCAGAGTCTTGGCTTCAACCGCTAATGGTTTGAACCTGCCATAATGATGCTCATGCAACTCATCTCCAGTTTCAGAACATATCTTTCTGACAATATTGAGAACAGTTGGATCTCCACACAAATGTATCTCATCAGCTTTCAATCCAAGCAATGCACGTGTCCATGCATAACCTCTATACGGGTCTGACATCATCTGGATTTCATCAATCACAGCTATATCATATAATTCCTCTGTTGACACCATTTCCACAGTGCAGGCAACATGATTCGAAAATGGGACAAATTTCTTTTCTTGCCCTGTGTGGAGACTACAGTAAACTCCTTGTGCATTCACTTTGTCAAAAACTTCCATAGCCAAAAGCCTAAGCGGACTGCAATAAACACCCTTCTTTGCTTCCATAAAACGCTGCAAAGCATTGTAAGTCTTGCCACTATTTGTTGGACCACAGTGATAAACAATCTTACGCTTCATTGCCCTCGCAAAGGGAAACCATGTATGTGGCTCTGTAAGATCTGCGGACTGAATCATACTTCGAAACTGCTTGATCTCATTTGGAAACTCTTCAATACAAAACTCCACAAATATAGGGAAAAGAAACTTAACAGCAGCATCAGATGGACCTAGTGATATCACGTGCTCAGCAACAACAGCTGAACATTTCTTAGAGAAAAAGCTGCGAAACTTATGGACAGCTGTAGGGAAAAATGACCTGCCAATGTAAATGGCAAGAGACTGATTGGCTGCCAACCCTGATTTACTGAAATAATTGAAAACTTCTTGTACAATCTCCCAATCAGCTCGTTTCAGCTTTGCATGCTTTTCAATATTACGAAGTTCCTGATACAATTCCACAGGATCACGAAAAGCCACTTGCTTGCCACCCACAGTTTTATCATTACTTACATCATCACTTTCATATTTTGACTCAACAACTGTTGAATCACACATACCATTCTCCTTAAAATCATCAATACCATCGTCAACCAAATTCTCATGGACACCATCAAAACCATTAATTCTCGTTAAATTCACAATATCCTTATTCTCTTTATCACTTTCATGTTCCGACTCAACATCTCTTGAACCATACATACCGTTCTCATTAAAACCATCAACACCTTCCTCACCCTTATTCTCAGTGACACCATCAAAATCTATACTTTTCACAAAATCCACAATATTCTTCTCCTCACTTCTTTTCCTTCTCGAACCACGCATTACACTATCCTCCCCACCATCATCATCCCCATTTTCAACAACAGACGAAAAAGGTCTCACATTAGCATCTCCGAAGTTCCTAAATTTACCACCTAAACCAACCAAACTCGTCGAAAATTCTCTTCCGGGCATATCGAAAGATGGCACAAAAGGGTCTTTATCCGAAACCCAGTTTTCATATTGCCGTAGAGAATGAAAATACCGATTGGATAACATAAACTTAACTCTAGAAACATTGTTCTTAGATGTATAGATTCTAAACAGAAACGTTGCCAAGCCTTTTCCCATTAAAAACGCCACATAAAAAGAGTATAAACCCAACACTGTTTTTTTTTAAAGGCAATAAAAAGATGAAATAGCAATAAGTTAACAGGTGTTAAATTTGGTGATAAAAGAACGGGAGATTAAGAAAACAAAAAGGGTAATTGATGGAGCTTACCTGCAGAGGACTGAGATAGAGAAAAGACAGACTGAGAGAGAAAATGGAGGGAAAATAGTGGCTATGGTTAAGCCACCAAAAACCCTAAACCCCAGAGTCGGTTCGGAGCAATTACAGAGGAAGTTTGGAACTTAAGGGGCTAGACTCAGTTCTATTTGAGTCCACTGAAGCAAAGTTTAATGGGCTTTGTTGCCTTTGAGTTGGCCCAATTTTTTGGGTAGTCAGTTACGAAGCCCACATATTTTCTTTCTATAAATTAGTTTTTTGGATTATGAGGGTAGTTGATAGATACAATAATAATCATCTTAATTTATATATATATATATATATATATCTATATTTATATATAAAATAGAATTAAACAAAAAGAAAGAAATAATATTACAAAGAGGATTAATATTTTTTTAGCATAAGATAATTCAATTCTTAACAAATGAAAAAAAATATTTTTAATATATGAAATTAAATCTACATGTCTTGTTAACTGGTTATCTCTTTAATTAGTTGACATTTCATTAGAGTTGACATTTGAAAATTAAAAATTCGAGAAAGTTTATGTGCATATTGTCTTTTTCAACCAGATATATAATAGGATAGGGGTTTAAGGATAAATTAAAAATTTAAAAAAAATTTACATATCTTATTATATTCGTAAAAATTACATAAATAATTTAAATTATATAAATTTTGAAAAAATAATTTTGATTAATAAATAAAATTATTTTTATCATAATCTTTATATACATTAACACAAGATATGATGATATTATTTAATATAATCTATTCATAATATTATATTATCTTATTATATTTATAATCTTATGTATCAAACATGTCGTTAAATTATATAATAAAAAATTAATTTTAGAATATTAATTAAAGTTAATTAAAATATTATTTTAAAAATTTTTTATTTTTTAAAAAAATTTAAAAAAATTAAAAATACTAAAATTTAAACTCTAAACTGAATAAGTGTTAAAAAATAATTGCATAAATCATATAAACTAAAATGCAGGTTTGAAACTTCTTTCATTTGAATATTCATTTGTTTCATTATTTAATCCCGTCATTTGCAAGCACCAAAAAGGGATTTTAACTCCCACCGTTGTTAATTTGATGTACATATAAAATTGGATTTAATGTCATGTTTATAGTTGATATTGCATCCCAGCCATTTTTAACAAAATAGACAAGTATCATGAATCAAACAATTATAATGAAGACATAAAACAATTAGAGCTATCGATTTTATCTAAACTCAACGAAAAATTCAACTTTTACTCAAATAAAAATGAAAATGAAAACTTTTACTCAAATAAAGATGAAGATGAAAATTATATTGTGAAAATAAAAATATATATAAATTTAAATTTTTTATTGCATATAAAGATGAAAATGAATAATATAACATTTGCCCCATATTTGTACCTTATATATATATATATTTATAGTAAATAATTTTTTTATTAAATAATATAAATTATTATTTTAAATTAATTAAACTAATATATTTTTATTTAAAAAATATATTATATATATTTATAAAACATTACATAAATATGTTAGATAAAAATTAAAAAAAAACTTAAAAATAAATTTAATTTTTATTATTTATTAAAAAATTATAGATATGAAAATTATCTAAATCCATTAAATACTCGCGAAGATAAAAATGAAAATAGATTTGAAATATTCTTTAAATATAAGTATGAAAATAAATATAATATAAAAATCTAAAAATTAAAAAAAAAAAAAAATACTGTACCCGTCTCGTACCCTATCCCTTAACATCCTTATAACCAATAACTGTTGTGTACAACAGCTCCTCTCTTTGCCATATATGTCCACAAGTATATAATCCTCCTTCAACAAACATGGGAAATTGACAAATTGTGGGAGTTTCAACATGGGATTTTTGTACATGTTCATCATCCCGAAAGAGATGTTGGGCGACCCTGTCATGAACTTATTTCCTCTAGAATTACTGGCAGATCCATGTTCTCGCCGCCTCTTTGAATCTTTAAGATCACTTTATCCCCCACATTGTATTCATCCAATGATTTGTATAACTCTCCTTTGTTTTTAACCTGATGATAGGTTGCAAAAAGAGAAAACAACAGTGTTTTAAGATATGAATGTCATATAAAACTGCATCGAATCATTGAATGTGATGCACATGAAACAAAAATACTTCATTCCAACATGATTTAGCACGCCAGGTTGACAAAAATGACAACTTAAATTTGAACAATGGCTCATATCTTGCTCAACTGGAAAATGCGAAACCAGAATGGAAGCAATCAAGAACAATGATCTGCTTGATATCGACATGAAATAACAAAGAGGAGCCAAATGATTTCAAGCCAGAACACTATCAGATTATCACATTAACAAAACAAAATTCTTACTTTCGAAATTATATAGATAATTTATCATCTTGCATGATGTTAAAAGAACGTGTTTAGATAGGGAACTAGAAGAGTAGAAACTTATGAGGAAACTCACAGATCTGTTGTCGACTGCAAGAATGATATCTCCAAGTACAATATTACCAGCAAAACCCCTGGTGGTAGGGAGTAGCCCAGCCTTGGCGGCAAGACTGTTCCCAGGAACCTAAAGTACCATGTAGTAAAGTACCATGAAGTAAATATAAGAAATTTTTAAATATTCTTCAAGCAACAGCACATAGACGGTATAAAATCTCTAAGTTATTGAAAAGATGGGTACACTTTAAAAGTTTAAAAGTCCAAACTAAATTTGAAATACCTGAAGGATGAGGGCCCCTTTTCGAACATTAAGTTGATTAGCAATCAGATCAGGAGCAACTTCAATATTCAAACCTGCTCGAACAGCCTGACAGTGGATGAAAAATGAGATAGGAAGTACTAGAGCTTGTTCATTCAGAGTAACATTAGGTTAAAATCGTTCAGATGCTCAACTCTTAGTAATAACACCCATCCTTTTATACCCAAATATTGCAGAATTATGAGTTTAGTGATGGTTAAAATGCAGAGAAGGTGAAAGTAAAAGGTCCTTACTGAGAAGGACTAGAAAAAGGGGGTTAGCAAAAATCAGAAAATAGGAGGAAAGCAAGAATTTGACCGGTAATGAAACTTACTTTGCCAAACTGGATCAGCTGAGGTACAATCTTAAGCACCGTGGAGGAAGGGATTGCAAATCCTACACCTGCTGATGTACCTGAAATACAAATAACAAATCAGAATGCAATACATAGGAAGCTGCTAGATTTTAATACTACTATTATTTTTGGCCACGGGAAACATCTAATCATGAAATATATCTTCCCATCAAGATAAAGCAATCAATATCAGATAACTACTTTGTTTCAGATTATGGCACATGACATATGCAACAAAAAAAATGGAACATAAAATGACCTGTCTGTGTGAATATAGCTGTATTAATTCCAATCAGATTTCCTTTAGAATCCAACAGAGGGCCTCCACTGCAACAAATAAAGAAAGCCATGAGGTAGAAAGCAGTGAACAATTTGTTTAAAGACATTAACTTTAAAGTTTAAGAAGGATACTGAGGATTAGACAAATCATTTGGTAAACCTGTTTCCTGGATTGATGGCTGCATCTGTTTGAATTCCACCACCAATCGTGACTCCAGTTTGACTAAAAATGTCTCGGTTCAATCCACTAATAACTCCAACGGTAAGGGTATGATCAAAACCAAATGGATTTCCAATTGCTAGACATTGCTGTCCTACTCTTAGAGAAGATGATTGCCCCACCTTAATTGGCCTCAACAAATCTTCAGAGGCTTCTACCTAGCATGTTGAGGAGATCAGCATCAGTTGCTCATAAACTTTCGGCAAACTAGAATATTACAGAGTATATGCACAATTAGAACAGCATCGCCTGGATGGATAATTTGATCAAGCCTATGCCATTACAGGTAATATAGATTTTCTTTTTCCTTTTTGGTAAAAGGAGATATACATTTGTTTCTAATTTTGAGTTAGAATGAATAATTTCCTTCATCTCATTGTTTAGGAAATTGGAGTTTCTATGTCAAAATTATTCATTAAATGTTCTGTGACAAACAACTGAGTCTCCGATATAGAATAGGCCCACATAACTTCCCTTTGAAGAGGAGACTAATTCTTAAATTGATATGCAACCATGTGAACATGCATATATACACAAGTTATGATCGGCTTACATCTTTATATACAATTATTGATGGTTACACATCATTTTGATTAATTTGGTGTAATATAAATTCTATTAAACCAAAATCAATCGTCTATTTGTGTATCTACAAGCTTCAAGTTTATTGAAAATGCAAACAAAGAGATACACATACATTGGTGTAGCCTGTAATATAATCAGACCAAACAATCAAGGCAGTTCAGCCAGTACTTTACAGGAAAATAAAAAGAAAAGATACCTTTAAAACAGCAAGATCTTTAGAGCGATCGGCACCAATCAACTTACCCTCAAAATTCTTTTGTACCCTATAAAGCAGCAATTAGATTAGACAATTAAAGAAAAAGCTGCAGCAGTCAAAAACTTAATACTAGATAATGCAACTCAATTTACCAGCAAAGGCTAAAGGTACTGCAAATCTCACCCTTCTGATGCTAGGATATTAACTCGTGCAACAACTTGCCCAGGACTTGGATTTCTTGAGAGGGAATTGCCTATCACTGAACATGCAAAGGGAATGGTTAACCAGGAAAAATAACAAGAGAGAAAGGACAGGAAAGTTTATAGAAGAAAAATATAAAATAAGAATCTTTATCTGATATAGCTGATACTGATTATAAATTAACATTACATAGGAGGATGTTTCAGTGAGGCATCAATTAGGATTCTCATGTAATGGAGATTCCTTGTATAATCATGTATTAGCACTCATCAGAGCAGATAACTGCTACTGGAAACAAAAAGTCTACTGGAACTCTTGATGTCCGTGATCAATATATAGTTATTTGAGTTCATGTACTAGCTCTTATTCTTACCATGATAATTTGTCACAATATGTCCCAGTTCATCCCAGACAACACCAGAACCATTTCCTTCTGGAATCTGCCAGTAAACATTTTGCAGTACCCTTGATGAGTTAATAAGCATAAGGGCATTTTTAAGTTAATGCAGCAAAATAGTTAATGGATAGCTCTGAGTGTAGTCATGAGAGAGAGAGAGAGAGAGAGAGAGAGAGAGTCTCTAACCTACCTGTCATAAGCTTGCTTGTGTGAATTAGAAGATTACAGACAATGATAGATCAATGAAAATCAGAAAAATACCTCAACAGCACCAGTTACATTAAGTTGAGGGCGCAATGTTATATCAAATATGTTGACAACAGAGTATGTATTCTTTTCAAAGAGTTGAACAGTTCTTTCCTGCCAAATTGGCATGTATAAGTTTAACACATGATGAATACTAGTATGGAAGAGCTCAGAACTATAAACTAATCACAGAATTCCAAAGGGAGGATAACAATGATTTATTGAAAATGAACCTCAGAAGGGAAGAGAGCTCCAGAAGGGAAAACAGGAGGAGTTACATCTTCAACTGTCACTGATGGATCCCCCAATGTTTGAGCTGCAAATCCACAATGTATCCCATCATCAGAAGCAAATTGGTAAAAACACCGAGGAATTAAGAAGGAAGGAAGAACATTAAACTTGAAGTGGCCACCAACACCATATCCTTTCAACAGAACGGTTTCCATTTATAACTTCTTTGCACCTTTGCAAGACAATAAAGGCTTAGCTGCCCACCAATATGTAGTTGCTAGTTAACTACTGCTATAAATTTTACTGGCAAGTGCATTCAAATAGATGACACCAGATTGAAACTAATTTACATGAGTAAGTTTGGTAATCAATTACAATGCAATCTGCTAAGTAAAAGGAGAACCAGAGTTGAAATGTGCAGACCTGATAAGTGCCACGAAGGATGGTAACTCCAACAGGCAACAAGACTTGCGAGCAACACCCTCCTTGTTGCTAATGGAATACTTTTTCCTATTATTATTTCACCCAAATCCACCATTCGTTCACCAACCTTCCTAAAAGCACCAATCAACAAACATTAAAATAATACTATAACAAAACTGAATAAAACATGAAAGTTGAAATCATTTTCTGCAACATCAATGACTAGCATATAAATTACCAATCCTGGCCATTACTACTAGCATTCACTTTGTTGAATAAAAACAGATTTTTTTGGATAGAAAACGGATATTTTTTCATAAGTACGAATATATATATATATATATATATATATTAATGGGTATATAACATACATGTGTTTTCACTTAATAGTGACATCCATACATGCACACATACATAAATAACCACATACACATACATACAGAATCAGATACACACGTATACTCACATACATAATGATGCTTATATTGATACATACATTCACCCATACTGACCTTAGAATGATGCTCCTATGTAAATATAAACACAAGCACAGGTTCTCTTATAAATACTAGAAAAAAAAAATTACACCCACATTAAAATGAGGCAAAGAAATTTTAAAAAGAAAGTAAAAAAATAAACTTTATTAATTTCACCAAGCAAAGACGTGTAAAAAACTAAATGGGTATAAAAGATTAGCAGAGTTTAATGAAAGAAATGTGAAAACTAACCTTAAAACGGAAATGGGTTTGTGAGAAACGATGTCATTATGGGAGCCACTGGAACATAAAGTAGACAAGAGTTCGCGACGACCCATGAACAACTGACTCTTAACGCTGTTCATGTTAAGGTTTAATGAACAAGAATTGCTGCAAACTAAAACTTGCATTTTTGTGGTTTTTTTCTTGTTTTTGGTGGGTTATTGTGAATTATAGTAAATTATAGAAATTACCAAAAAAAATAAACAAATCAAATCAAAATTTTTTTTCTCTGAAGCTGAGTTGCAGCGGAAATGGTGGGAGTAGATGATAATCCACTAAATTTCAGGTCTGTGCTTTGAAATGTAGAATTACATAAAAAAAAAACCACATTTATGCTCAAATTACCAATTTGATCCCTAATTTTCATTTATTTGTATTGTTACACCAGTACCTTTTATCTCATTACTATTGGATGCACCATACAATTTTTAATTTTTTATTAATATAAATTTAAAACTTTTTTATTAATTTGAATAAATTAATAAAATTAATAACAAAAAATAATAAATAATATTAATCAATCAATTATGCTAAGTCGACAAAAAATTGAATATATCTCATTATTTATATAATCAAAATTTTAATTTGGCGTATGATTAAGTTAGATTTTATTTTCTTTTCCATCAACATTGGTTTGTCAATGACCGAAAAGTAAATTGGCACCAATCACCTTTGTTGGATAACTCAATGCCAAATTAGCTTTTTGTAACATGTATTTATAAGATAAAGTGCATTATGCAAAGAACCAAAGGTGTTTCATTATCTATAAGATCAAATTTTTATTTCACATTTGATTAATATGGATTTTAATTTATTTTATTTTTATTTTCTTTTCATCAAAATATTGCTTAACGAGTTAATGCCAGATTTTTTTTTTTTTTGGTAATAGGTAATCATAAGGTACAATGAATTATGTAAAAAAAAAATTTGAATATTGTTAAGATAAGCAAACATCCATTTCTCTAATTTGATGAATATCACATTTTTATTTTTAATGATTTATTTTGACATTTAATTCTTCATCCCTATTTATAAATTGACCCACATCACTATTTTATCAAGAGGAAAGGGAAAAAATGAAGAGGTTAATCCATTTTTTATACTTTCTTTTATTTGTGAAGCAGATTAAAAGATGCTCAATGATTATTAATGTCAATTTAACTGAGGATGTAATATTTGATATTCTAACTAGATTTTCGGTGAAGTCTTTAAGGCGATTTCAATGCGTACAAAAATCTTTGGCAAGCTCTGATTCAAAGTCCTAAATTCACTTCTGCTCACTTTACTTTTAGCAAAACTAAGGCACAAACATGACAATGATGTTGTATCGCTATCTTCGATATATATGTTTTCATCACCATATGCTCGTAGATGGTTTATGTTTGATTATTATTGCAGTCAATTAGATTGAATAAAAACAATTTTTAAAGTTAAAAATCACTTTCAATTTCAATATCAAAAGAGTTCTTATTTAAGATATTCGATCAAGTTTCATACATAAAATAATGAATATGATAAGATGATAATTATCATATATTACATTTAATTTTTATATAAGAAAATAGATATTATTTAATTTAATTTTATTTATAATATTATTTTATTTTATCCTATTATAATTTTATGTATCAAACATATCCTTTATATATTGTATTAGATTAATCTATCAAAACCCCTACTCAAAATCCGGTATAACCCAATTTGTTTATTCCATCATGTGGGAAAGATCCAAATTTTCTCAACTTAAGGATGTTAGTGTATAAACTATAAACTAGTGATATCAATATCATGTCAAAATTGGAACCAACCCCAACTCCATGTTTGGATCCAACTTGTTTGTCATAGTTTTGAGTTTGTTAGATGATTTTTGATAAAAAAAAAAAAACCATAAGTTAGCCATCAATTTTTTTTTATTAGACGTAACTGATCATTTAATAAAATTTATCATTTTATTAAATCTTAAAATAAATTAAAATTTATTAAAAATATAATTTTTGAATTTACGAAAATAATTTGGGTTTAGGAATGTTTGTTTTAAAAATATATCAATTAATTATATGTTATCACTTAACTTTGAAAAAATGATACTCATTTTAATATTTAACAATAATTCCTTTAGCTCTTTTTATAATTTTTTTTATAACATTTTGTTTTGTTCACAATTTTTTTCTCTTTTTTTAATTTAAAAAACATTTATTATTATATTTTTATTTGAAAAATAAACTAAAACTTTATTATTGAAATACTCTCACTGTGGATTCTCTTAAAATCCCATTTTCAAGAGCTCATGTTTATTTTTTTTTTCATAATTATTGATGCACATGAGATACAGATAATGAAACATAATATTTATACATAAAAATACATACATTTATTTATTTATTTATTCATTATTTTTTAAAAAGGGATTTGCTTGTTGATTTTTTTTTAATTCTTTTTATGAGTATAAGAGATATGAAATCATTTTTATATTAAAATTTTTTTATAAATATTTAATACATTGGTAGTATTTTAAAAAAAAATTATATTTAAAGATTTTAAAAGATTTTTTAAGAATTATTATGCAAATTTTCTTTAAATCTCATTATCAAAAATATTTTAATTATTTTTTAATTTTAAAATTTTTTCTAAAAAATAATTGTGATGAAATTAAATTTATTACTTTTTGAAATTTTAAACATTAATTTTTTATGTGTATCAACGCTGATTATTTTATTTTTAAAAAGTAATGTATTTATTTTTAACAATCTAACATTTAAATAAGCACAAAAAATTCACAAACAAAGAAACAACTTAATAAAATGTAAATTAAATTAAATTAAAAAATTATCCAAAAAAGAATTTGTTCAACGCTCGTCAAATGAGCTAATCAAACTTAAACAATAGGAGTAAAAGTGGGTCTGATGTGCAGATCAAGTCATGAGTCAGGTTGAAGAGCAGGTCATCTAATTTTTTTTTAGCAACTATAAAAGCTTCAATTTTTTAAGTCATTTTTTCCTACACACTCATCTCTAACTTAAAACACTCTCTTATCTTTTCAGATCTTGTAATCGGCAGTGTCAAACACTCTCTAAAATGATGATTTTAGCGACTCCAAATAGCTCCGCCTCAAACTATCTTCTTCCTCTCTTTCTAAGCTCCCTCTCATTCAAAAATCTGGACTTAAGAAGAAACTCCTTTTTTATTTTTGTGATTTTTTTTTATTTAAGAGGAAGGTGTTTGATTTGTTATTTTGTTTTTGTTTTTTTTTGTGCTTGTGGTGGTTGTTTCGGTGGGGGCAGTGAAGGCTACTTCAATTTGTGCTAGCCAGTGAGTTGGTTTCTTTTTATTTGAAAGTAGTGGTAAGCTAGGCTCACGATGGTGGCCGGTGGGTGAAGAGCAGTCACAATTTGGCGGTGGGCTAAGAGTTTTTTTGTGTTTGTTTTTGGGTGGATAAGGGTGGTCACAGTTTTAGCTTTGATGGCTTTTAGATGAAATTGGTGAGGAGTTTAGGGTTCTTTGCTAAGTGGGTGTACTAGTTGTAGAAGGGTAATAGCTGCTGATGGTAATAGTTTTTTTTTTCAAAGTTTTTTTTTTTAAAGAAATTTCCCTATCTATTGATTTTTTTTTTTCACTTTTATAAGCAGTTTCAGATTTTAGGTTCATGGAAAAAACTAAGAAATAGGAAGAAAAATGGCGAGTAAGAAGGAAGGTTATTGGTAACTTAATTTCAGTTGCAATGATGGTTGGTAAGGTGGCTTGGCAGTTTGATGGATAGGTACAAAATAATGGTAAGAAACCAATAGTAGGAAATCATGCTGAACAAAAAAAGGAAAAGTTAGAATGATAATCAACTATAAAAAATTTAACCAAAATTTAATATTTGATAGATATTTTATCCCTAGAAAAGATGTATTAATACACTTAGTAAAAAATGTTAAATATTTTGATAAATTTGATTGTAAATCAAGATTTTGACATATAACACTAACCGAAGAGTTAAAACCATTGGCAATATTTAGTGCACCAAAAAGTCATTATCAATGGAAAGTTATGCCCTTTGAACTTTATAATACTCCATAAATTTTTCAAAGATGGATGGACACCAATTTTGAGAAATATAAAGATTTTTGTGTAATATATATTGATGATATATTTATATTTTTTAAAACATTAAATGAGGATAGGAAACGCTTAAATCTTATAGTTTAAAAATTTATAATACATGGTATAATATTAAGCCTTAAAAAGATAGATCATAAAAAAACTAATATAGACTTCTTAGGATTAAACCTACCTTCAGATAATCTTATTTTACAAGATCATATTATAGTAAAAATCAAAGAATTTTTAGAATAAATGGAAGATAAAAAAACAACTTTAAAGTTTTCTAGGTCTTCTTAATTAAGGAAAACAATTCATTAAAAATCTCACTAAAAAGATTTTTACAAAAAAATCTAAAAAAGGATATACCTTTTTCTTGGACAAAAGATGATTATGATATTATTAAATAAATAAAATAAAAATCTTAAATTTATACTCAAGGTATATCTTCCTAAACTAAGAGAATTACTTATTCTTCAAACAGATGCTTCAGACCAACATTGAGAATGTACATTAAATCAAAGGCACATAATCAAGAATTAATTTACTACTATAATTCAGGAAAATTAAAACCAAATGAATTAAAATATATTACATTTGAAAAGAAGTTACTTGCATAAAAAAATGCAATAACAAAATTTCATATTTATTTAGCACAAGAAAATTTTATTATTAAAACAAATAATCAAGTAGTTAATTATTTCTTAAAAAAAAGAAACTAGAAACTAATCCTAGAGATGGTAACACTTTTTTATGTCATTATAATTTTTCTATTAAATTCATTAAAGGCTCTAATAATATTCTTATTGATTTTTTAAACAGGTTTAATGAATCAAGATAAAAAACCTCTAGAACAAATTGGTGAATGGATAACAGTAAAAAAGAATCAACCCAAACAAGGTTCTTCTCTTACAAATGTTAATCCTAACCAAGGGTTAAGATTTCAGTCTTTTAACCAACCATTAGTTCCATATCTTAATTCAAGATGTTTCTTTTATCCTCAACCATATATGAAAATGACAGGAATTCCATCACAACAAGTAATGGAACCCTATAGATTATCTTAATTTTCTTAGGATCCAAATTAATGAACTCTAATGTTATATTTTGAAATTCTTTAAAAAACAAAAAATTTGTTGAAACCACAACAATATTTTTTAGAAATCAAAGATTTTTATAACCTAGATTACTCCTTGAGTTACATAATCTCATAAATGAAGTTTGGAAAGCCCAACTTTAAGATAGTAAATCAGCTTTTAGAAAAAACATGACTAAGCTTGCTGAAGGATTAACCAAATAGGTTAATAAATTTCAAACTTTTCAAAATCTTATTTTAAATAGTTTAACTTTAAGAGATTGGGAGAACTTGCAAAATTTTAAACTTGATGAAAAAGAATACTCTATTAAAGGGATAAATAATCTCTTAAATATTTATGATTTTCTCATAGAAGAAAAAATCATTTCTTCTTTTCTTTTAAAAATTCAAAAAATTCTTTTGTATCAAAAGGCTAATAAAGTCTTACCCAATGAACATTTTAATAGAATAAAAAATTCAATAAGGGATGAAGTAGATTTTCTACTTTATGAAAATTTTCATGAATATTTTCTTTTTATATATTTAGAAAATCAGGGAATTTCAAATGGATTTCCTAAAATTAAATCCATATTAGATCATGACCCTAATGATATAATTAGTATCAAAATGGGTTTTGTAGAAATAATTATTTTTCAAAGTTTATCTTTTCATTTAATAAGGCATTTTCGTACTTCTATTAAATAAAAAATATTTAATTTTGTTAAAAACGATGAATATTTTTTTTATGTGCATATTAAAATAATTAGTTTAGTAGGATTTTTTCACAGAAAAAGAGTTTTCAACCCTATCAAATATGGAAAGTAAAAAAAAAGTGCTTTATGGACTAGATTTATTAGCACCTAATAAAGATAAAGAAAATATAAAATTTACCCTTTTTATAATTTAATATAGTAAGTTTATACAGTTTTCAAGCCGGAATCGTCATTATAGAAAAAACAAAACAATTGCTAAATGAAATTTTACTAAATTCGTAAACTCCTTATATCACTGCTACTACAAATGGTAAAAAGATTTTTGTGAAAAAATTTTGTGATGGAAAAAATTTATAGCCGGAGCCTAAAGCGATCAAATTTCTAAAAAAGTTATATAGAATGAAAGATTTAGATTATCCTTTTTCTTAATTACTCTAGTATAAAAAAGAATAGAAATAATTGAACAAGTCAAGAATAGTTTCATCTGCATTTTTTAATCTAAAAAATGAAGAAGCTATAAATCTAAATAATCAACAAGATTGATAAATAAGACAACGAGTTAAAAATTATATACTAGTTAACACTTGGTGCTAAAAAGATGGATATATATCTGTACAAAATAATTTATTATTATCTCTTTACTATTCTTTGTCAAAGTTAAATACAAAATAATTGTTATTATTTTTTTACTATTATTGGTTAAAATTAGGTATAATACTATTGATTATAACAATAAAAGGGAAGATAGAGAAGAAAAGGCATACTTTTTCTTCCCCACTTCTTTTCATACTTTTAAATCAGGTTTCTTAATTTGGTGATCAATAGAGTGAATAGATTAGCTTTGATTAATTTCTTTTTGAATAAAAAGTTTGCTTTGTTAATGCACGTATTGTGATGTTAATTAAGGTGTAATTTTTTGCTCCACACTGTTTCAAAAGAGTAGCTCATTAAATAAAGCATCAATCTAAATTTGCCAAATAATTTTACTAGTCATTAGTATTAACATATATAAATGATGTTTAAATTTTAGAGTTCCCAATAAGAGTACTTACATGATCTCTAGTAACAAGCTATTCACCAAGAATTAGATGGTCCAAGATTTATAATTGCATATTTTAATTCCAAATATATATCTAGATAAAAAGGTTCTATATAAAGCTTATATACATTATTATTTTTTTTGGGTTACACTTATATGCATTATTAAAGATTACATAATAAATACCTCATTAAAAGGTTATTTTACAATAGTGTCCAACAGTTGGCCTGCACCAACAGCCTTAGCTCGAGTTTAATTAGACTGAATATGACAAAATCCTATAGGCTCCACCCTACTAGAATATATCTATTTTTTCCCCATTTTAGTCACTTAAATGAGCTTTGATAAAAGGGATCATAGTCTTTCTCTATATATAATTCTCATATTTGATGAGGAGATAGGTATTGTTTTTATTAAAAGAATAGCGGCTTCTATTTAGCAGTAACGGCACCTTTCGCCATCATTATTCATCTTTGATGGGGTTGTGAATGGTAATTACACTCATAGCAGAGCTTTGTAGCCGTAAATAATGACGTAGACGTTAAAGTAGTTTTTCATATTTATCGAATCAAATCATACAATAAACAAAATTAAATCAAAGAAGAAAATCCATCCTAACTTCAAACAATTAAATCAAAATCCAACAAATTTAAGCCTTAATCAAATTAAAAAAAAGGCAAGAAATTAATTCATGGTAAAAAAACATATACCCATTTTTTAAAATTTGAGTTGTGGATGGTTTGAAGAAAGAGTTCTCATATAACCCCCATACCCGTCGACTTTAGGCTGTGCTCTGTGTTGTCTTCTCCAATTTTGACTTTTGAGAGAGATAAATGAGACATGACAGTTTAAAATCTTTCGAATGAGAGACAGTGAGGATTTGAGCAAGACATGATGGTGGTTGGTTGTGTTTGGTGACTTTGTTACAAAATGAGGAAGAATAGTAGAGATAAAGGAGGAACAAGAAACAGAGAAAAATGGGATGGGTATATGGAAAGCTAAAAACCATGCTGGCATGTTCTACTACTGGCGATACGAGAAGAAAATGGGTTTGGAAGAATTTGGTTTACAAAATGAAGGCTGATACATGTCACGTAGTTTTAAAGATTAAAATTGATTTTTTTTTTTGGTTTAGGTGAATGATTTAAGGGAAAAGTAAATATGGATGGAAAATGGATATTTGGAAAATTTTTAGTGATTTAAATGAAATTTTAAGAGGAATGTTAACTTTTAATTAGTTAATTTAATTTTGTATAATTTAATACATGTACAATTATTTAATTTAAAAGAATTAATTTTATTATATAACTAGGTTTTTATGCCAGTGCTTTCACGGTTAATTTTGTAACATAAAATCACAATAAATTTGCATATGGAATTGGCAATATGGTTTCAAGAATTTTACCAACAAAAGTATAATAATTTATTTATTAAAATTTAGAATAATTTGTTTTTCAGTACATGAAATTGTAACATGAAAATGTCAAACTAAGTTATCTATGAAAATATACCATTAAAAACATCTTCATACACAATGTTTTATGTATGATATTTAAACCTATCAACGTCTTCTAAAATCACAATTCTTAACCTTGATGTCTCAAAAGAAAGGGCCACATACAATTAGCCATGATTGGAAATTGGTTTTGACAAATACAGATCAATATATTTCAATGATTGTACTTGACTTTTATTAATTGTCATTGCACAACATGGCTTCAATAGACACTATCTTCATTTTAGAATAAATGGTCATCTTGTTTGTTGAGAAGTCATTGATATCTTTGGAAGCAATAATTTGGACCTATATTGGTTCCAGACATTATTTTACCTTCAACCACCTAGTCACCCAAGTGAGTGATAATCAAGCGTGAATTGTTACACATTCCCAAGGTCAGATTCACATTCTTTAACAGCATAACATGCATACCAATCTTGAACTTTAACAAATGACAAGGCATACCAAGAAAATTCAAACTATTAAAGAACTCAATCAAATACATATCATTTTGTTCTTCATTTTGTGGAACCCTTGAATATCTCATCACTACTATAAATTCTTATTTCACCTTCCAATAAATTTATTACATGTTTATTATTCTCATGTGCAGTTTCATTAAGAGGAGTGAGAATCGTCATTTCAAAAAGGTAGTTTCCATGATTTTGTCTCTCATAAAAATATGGATAAGCAGCATCAATTATAGCATCTATTGGTTTTTCGTTCATGTTGACTATAAATTCTTTTAGAATTTCAATCCAACATGGATCAAGTTCTTCATATCTACAAATTGCTTGTACCTTTTCCTTCTCAATGTTTAATAACCAAACATTTGAATTTAACATTCTCTTCATTCATATTACCATTATCATTATAATTTGATACTTGCATGCTAGATTTCAAAGTGAACATAAAGCAATTTCTCCATAAGCATGATCTATTAATATAAGAATCTACCGCTCTTTGATGCTTACCTTTAGGGATAACGGGTCATATTTGCTTGAAATCATCTTTAAGAAGCACTGTCTTTCCACCAAAGGGTTTTTTTTTTTTTTGCACTTTCATCCTTAAATCCAATAATGTCTTTTTAAGTGTTCTGTCAATAGCTTCAAAAACAAATCTTTTCATCATTGGGCCGCAACCCAAAGAATAAGACATGTTTTAGACAATAAATGAGCAATGTTTGTATTTTGCTCTATTCTACATGTACTATTTTAAAAATAATTCAATGGAATATCAATACGGTATGTGTTGTTCTACCACTTGGTAATATTAAAGATGCAATTTGTACAAAAAAAAAAAAAGAATTGACATTTAAGAAAACAAATATAAATATGCAAAACAATAATTTAGTACTAAATTGCATCACAATTATTGATTTTTTAATAAAAAGGCACTTGAAGAAGCTGCAGCTAATGTAATTTTTCTATGGTATTTTAACTTTGCCAATATTATTTTGTTCAAAAATATTTTTTCGGTGCCACCATGAACATACACAAAGAAAACACCTCCTATGTTGTTTATTACAGCCGAACAATAGAATCATATACCTTGTGTTGATCCATTTCAAAGACTACCAATCTCTATCGTGCTCTTCTACTAATTCTTGTACATTGTAACCAAGTTCTTCTACAACCAATTTATTCCCTATAACATATAATAGCCTTTCATCTGATTTTGGCAACCCATCATAATTAAACATAGACTTACCATTTCTATTCAAGAGTCTTTGAATTTCAATCAAATAATAAATTTTCAATTGACCATTTGAAAAAACAAGTTTCTGATTATTGAAAACCTTTTTCTTGTATACAAAATATCATAAGAAATTTCCAATTTGTTTCTTTAAAAAAAAAAATAGTAACCTCACAAAATATCAAAATTGTAGCAAACAATTCACGCAATTGACCTTTAGTGGCCTAAAAACTTGCCTCTTTAATTGTATCATCCCACTTCTTGTCGTCATTTATTAAACCCATCGCATAACAAGCATGATTGAAACTACTATAGACATGATTATTAATCACTCTTATTTCTATGAAACTTTTTGTTCCACGCACTACATTCAGTAAAATTTTTAAACAGTATATTTCACAAGAAGCTGGGTGGCTATAAATAATTCTTCCACTTATTTGTCCACATTTTCTAGGAACCCATTCTTTATCATGTTCAACCCAAACAAATCTTGTTGGAAATTTAGCATAAGTCAATCCACGAGCAACTATACTATTGGAATTTACTAACATCCATTATGAGAATATAGTTTTATCAATTCTAGGATAGTGTAAAACACTTGGCAACTTATTAGAATCTTTTTATGTAATGGAATGCTCCCTAGGAAAAAGTAAAAATAAGCACATAACTAAAGGAGATCAATAATGTAAGTTAAATTTAAATATTCTCCAACCTGCTACACAAGCAAACACATAGTGACAACCCAAAAACATCTTTATTTCATCAACATTAATTATATCTTCTTTACTTGAAGATTGGCTAGAAATAATGTTCTTTTTAATAACTATAGTCATTCTATCAAGGCCCTAAGTTAAGTATTTAAATAAATACTTTCTAACTTTTGACCTATTACACCATTCCAAAATTAATGTGTGATTAAAATTTCTGCAAAAGGTTGTTTATATAAAACTAAAGACCTTTTTTTTTTAAGATAAAAAGGAAATAGAAGACAATGTTAGAAGAAGAATTTAACTAACCTACAAACATGCCAAGTAAATTTCAATCATTCTTTATTGAAAAATATATCAACAAAAGGTTACTAGATAGGGAGAATTTGTCCAAGCTTGTTTCCCAAGTGGATCTTACAACTTGTATTAGAAAAGTGAATAAAATGTCAACCAAAGATAATCATTTTATGTGAGGTTAAAGCATCTGACAACACTTTTTAGTTTTGGTTTGCATTCCTTTTGCTATGAAGATAAGTTTTTTGAAGGAATAGCATGTCTTGCGATGGGATATGAAGCAAGAGATAAACTTTGCCAATATGGATATAGCATTTAATTATTATCTCTTCATAATAGCCATGGATCCCTTTTATTGGAACAATTATTTAACTCAATTTTAAGAGATAAAATTAGAAAGTATTGATTTAGTTAGAATGATTAGGTTGGAACCTTTTATACATTTTGATTTTGTTTCATTTCTTTTTTGTCAAAGAGGTGGGTGTTCAGCATTGGCAAGTGGATGATCCAATTGCACCAGCACATTTTGAGAACTATATCGCATGTTCAAATTGTGCTGCACAGCTAGAACCCTATAAGATTGTAAATCACATTATCAAGTAGCAACTATCTTAGTAATATCAATATTTCTTATTATTTACCAAATTTTGTTTCATTGTTTAATAGATAACACTATAGACACCCAATTGGGTCCAGGCCTAGATCAATTGGGCCTGGCCCAAATGGGTAAGGCCCAATTGAATTTTTATCTTGTATTTTTTTTTTGTATATCTGTATTTATTTATTTTTATTTAGAATAGATTTATATGTATATAGTTATATATTTATTATTCTTATATTACTATTATTATTTTTTTTGTAATATATTTTTGGGTTTATCTTATTTTATTTTTTAAATTATTTGTTAATTTTATCTGATTCTTTTTTATTATCTGATTATTTTTTTTTCTCTTTTTATCCTATCTTTTCTAATTATCTAGTTTTTTTTATTTTGATTTTTATTTTGGAGGGCTAAGATTGAAGGCTGAAGAATCCCACTGTGGAGGGGAATTCAATCAGAAGAGTCCAATTGGATTCAAAGATTGAATCCCCGTCCAAGGAGGAATTGGGATTGATCAGGAACTCCTGATCAATCCCTATATAAAGGACCCCTGGAACAGATGCAAAGACAGAGAAAACAGTAAGCAAAGCTACTGATTTGAGAGAAAAGGAGGCGTATAGGAAGCTAAGAAAAGTTTAGGAGTGTTCTGGGAGTGAGGAAAAATTTTTAAAAATTTTTGGCGAAAAAATTTTCTGGAAATTTCTAGGAAATTTCCAGATTCCGGCAAAAATTCCGACGAAGTTTGAATTTTCCGGTGAACATTCCGGCCAACCTTGAAGTTTTCGGCGACCAGCCCAGTTTCCGACGACGAATCCCAGAAACCGATGAAATTTCGGCCAACTTCCAGTGAGATTTTCCAGATTTCGGTGACATTTTCTAGATTCCGGCATAAATTCCACTGGTGTTCTTCGGCCTTTTAGAGAGAAGGCAAAGAAAAAGGGAAGAAGAGAGAGAGAGGAGAGGAGTGTTCTGCTGAAAAACGAAGGAAGGTGCCTTTTATACCCTCCCAAAACGACGTCGTTTTGGCCTTAAATAACCCACAGGATCCGCGCGTTTTGCCGAACCCGACCCGAGCGTCGACCCGGTTCCTGACCCGCGCGTGCCAGCCCCCTCCGAGCCGAGCCGAGCTTCCCAAGCCGCTCCCCCGAGCCGTTTTTCTTCCTTGAGCCGAGCCGAGCCGATAGCCGAGCCGCTCCAGGTTTTTTTTTTCTTTTTTTATTTATTTGTTTATTTGTTTTATTATTTTATTTATTCTTTTTAGATTAGATTTATTTAATATTTTTTTATCTTTATCTTATTTTTATTTTTGTTTTACCTTTCTTTATATTTTATTTATATTTATTTTTTTATTTATTCTATTTTCTTTAAATAAAAAAATCAAAATTTCCAAAAAAGATATTTTTGAGGAAAAGTTGAAAGTATGAATTTTCCTTGAAAATCAAAATTTCAAAAAAAGGATTTTTGAGGAAAAGTTGAAAGTATCAATTTTCCTTGGAAATTAAAGTTTCAAAAAATATTTTTGGAGAAAAGTTGAAAGTATCAATTTTCCTTGAAAATCAAAATTTCAAAAAAAGGATTTATTTTTGAGGAAGAGTTGAAAGTATCAATTTTCCTTAAAAATAAATTTCTAAAAAAGGATTTTTGAGGAAAAGTTGAAAGTATCAATTTTCCTTGAAAATCAAAGTTTCAAAAAATATTTTTGGAGAAAAGTTGAAAGTATCAATTTTCCCTGCACAAGAGAAATCCTTCTTTCCTTCTTTTTCTATTTTGATTTTGACCTTGATTTTTCTTTAACTAATCCGACGACGGAGCCTCTGCAAGTAAAACAGTAGTTCTTCTTGCATACTCTTGAGGTGAGGGAATTTTCTCAATTTTCTGCTAAAAGTATTAGAGTCAATTGAAAATAATTTCCAATAATTAATCACTTGGTAAATTTTTAAGGCTCATTGGATAACACAAATTTAAGCTGGTACCATCTTTTGATGGGCGTTGTGAGGGTGCTATAACCTTCCTCACACGTAACCGAACTCCTGAACTCTGTTTTGGTTAGCAGACCTGAACCTATTCTTTTAGGGACCCTTAAGCTTAGGTGTTCCCTGAAAGGACAGATTCTTTAGGTGGCCAATCGCACCTATATAAAAAAAGATTGGTGGCGACTCCCTTAAGTCAATATCTAGCGATAGATCTCCGGATCTAGACGTTATGACAGCTTGGCGACTCCACTGGGGATCTTGAGAGTCAGGCCAGCAAATAATTTGTGTTATCCAAAAGCCTAATAAAATTGAACCATTTTTGTATATATGTGTTATTATTCATTCCTATTTATTTATCTTGTTAATTATGTCATTCATGTGCATATGCATAACATGAGCTCTACACCCGAGCTCCGTCCCTCTAGGAGGGAGTAAAGTACCTATTGCTTTCGTGAGGTCTAATACCTCCGCAGTGGCTAGCGAAATACTCCCACTCAAATTGAACCTTTTCCGTTTGTAGCCTGTAATGGGTGAGGATTAGGGCGCCTTACTAGTCTGTGATAGACAAGGATGTAAGGAACAATTTGAGGGCCTTTAGACTTTGACCTTAAAATCGCATATAGTGAACCTTAAGAGTGCCTAAGCCTAGGATAGAGCCCTTTCTACCCAATGATAGATATACCCTGAAATTAGGACACAAAAAAAGTGTTTATCTAATTGTTTTGATTGTTTGACTTTATGCATCATTTTCATTATCATATGTAACATTATGCATCAGCATCACTTTCATTTCATCCATGAAACTAACTATGTTGTTTGTCTGATTGTATGCATCTGCATTATTTTCATGACCATGTTTTAACACAATCATTTGCATCCATTTCATACTAGATTTCATTCAGGAAAATGTGCATTTTATTTGAGCACTATACATAAAGCATAGCATAACATTTCTAATCATGAGTATGGTACTCAAGGTTCCAGGATAGCTCAATCTAGCAAACACCTTGCCCATCGATACAATACAAGATCCAGAGCAAGACAGATGGAGGAGGAAAGTTCCCATAGATTTGAAAAGCTAGAAAAAGCTCAGGAGAAGATTGGAAGTGAGCTAAGCAAGATTCTGGAGGCTCTTAATAACATGAATAAAGGAAAAGAAGTTGAAAGAAGTACAAGCCAGCAAATTCCCCCATTACAAGAAATGGCTGACCCTCTGTACCCTTCAGGTTTTGGTCCACCTCAAGCCCAGTCTGCTCAAGAGGTCCCACCACAACACTTCGCATATCCAACATATCTTGGAATGCCATCAGCTTTCAATCCAGGGTAGTATAATAGCTATATAAATCTTGTCTTCACTGAAAAGGCAGCAGAACCAATTCCTGACCTAGATGATCTAAAAGAGAAGGAGAAGAAAAAGATGAGAGAAAAAGCTCAGGAAAGTTTCAAGATTAGCATGCTAGAGCAAAGGTTAAGGGCTGTGGAAGGATTTAGCTTTTATGGGTCAGTTGATGCTGCTGGGCTCTGCCTAGTCCCTGATGTGGTTATTCCCTATAAGTTCAAAGTACCAAAATTTAAAAAATATGATGGTACAAAGTGCCCCAAAACTCACATCACAATGTATTGCCGAAAAATAGCAGCTCATGCTCATGATGAAAAACTCTTGATGCATGTCTTTCAGGATAGCCTTACAGGCTCAGCGGCCAGGTGGTATGTACAGCTGGACAGAACCAGCATTTGCTCTTGGAGCGATATGGCACATGACTTCATCAGTCAATATCGACACATTATCGATTTGGCTCCTGATCGTTTATCTTTACAAAATCTAGAGAAAAAGGCAAATGAGTCTTTTAAAGAATACGCCCAGAGATGGAAAGATATAGCTTCACAGGTACAACCTTCACTGATAAAAAAAGAGACCACAGTGCTATTTGTTAGCACTTTGAAACCTCTCTATTATGAAAAGATGATAGGGAATGCAACAAAGAATTTTGCTGACATGGTGATCTCTGGAGAAATTATTGAAAGTGCCATAAAAAATGGCAAGTTGAAAGGAAGAGAAACCAAGAAGACATCGGAAAAGAAAGAAGCTGAAGCTCAAGCTGTGAGCTTTGATAGACAACAATTCAGGGGTTATCAACCCTATCCATCCCAAGGTTACTCTCCATACTATCCTGCTGTGAATAATGCCTCATCCTACCCATACCAGCTAGCTCCTCAACCATCTTATTCATCCACTTATCGCCTTAACATTCAAGCTCCTGTAAGAACTCAAATCCGCCCTACTAACCCAGCCAGTGGCTCGCGAGAACAACAGACTGCTCGAGAAAAACCTGTATTTGATCCAATCCCTATGACTTATACAGAGTTATATCGAGAGCTTTATAATAGCCATTTGATTGCCTCCAGCCATGTGGAGCCGCTTAAACCACCCTATCCAAAGTGGTATGATCCTACAGCCCGTTGTGACTACCGTTATGGAATTACTGGCCATTCTACTAAAAATTGTACTGCTTTAAAGCATAAGGTGCAACGGTTGATCAATGATGGAATGGTAAGTTTTGATCAGGGAAAAGCAACAACACCTCATGTTAGCGTACTGAGTGAAAGTCAAGAACAGAAAGGGTCCGGAGAGTCACAATGAATTGAGGGGCAAGATGTCAATAGAGATTCTTCACCTGATCGCATAGGGGGACAATTTTTAAGAATGAAGATAAGGCTGGTTGAATGTTTTGTCATTTTAGGATTTCTTTTCAAGTAATGTTAGATTTCTTTTTTGCAATATGACTTCACTTGTTATCATCTTAATAAGGGCAAGTTAATGCATTTCATTACATTTTTTCTTTCACTTGACCATTATTCCATGCCCTGTTACCTTTCATAACTTCACATTCCCATTCTTAAATTTCAGATGATGAATATTTAGACAATGATAACAATAATTCTGGGATTTAATTTTGAGAATTCATCCATATTAATATGAGAAGATGATTTGAGCAAGGTGAGAGAGATATGTCTTGAAGATATGTAATCTTTCATACAGGTTCATAAGCTTTGTTTAATAAATGATGTTCAAGAAAGGTATTCACAATTGAGATAAAAAATGGCCATCTTTCTTTTACCATTGGAAAAACCATTTATTGCTACCCCTTTGAGCCAATCATGATTTTTTTTTCTTGAAGAACCCCAACCAAGGATCACCCTTTACACTGGAGGGTAATTTTTGAAAAAAAAAACACCACAAAAGGTGTCAAAGATGGAAAGAGAAAGAAAAGCAAAAGAAAAATAAATGCCACACATGATTTGGGGCAAAGTAATGAGAATCTTTTGTGTGAAGAAAGAAAAAAATAGTGAACCGATGTGGGGGCAAAATGCCAAGTTGTGTCAAATGATCCTTTGGTTTTGAACCTTTTTAATACATGTTTTGAGCCTATTATATCCATTTTTTTATGACCCTTCACCTTGGCCTACGTTACAACCTTGAAAAGTCCATTTGGATCAAGTGTGAATACTTAACTTGAATGATCATATGTTGAGCGAAGGTATACTCATGATAAAGCAATGAAATCATGCTACATTGCTCTAAAGTTGGATGTATGAAAAATATCAACAATGGATGAAAAATGAAAAAAAAAAGATGATGAAAAAAAAAAAGAAAAAAAAAGAAAAAAAAAGAAAAAAAAAGGAAAAAATGAGAAAATGAAAAAAAGAGATTCAAATTGAAAACTTGAAAGGGTGATTTTGGTAGAAACAAAAAAGATCCAGGTCAAATGGCTCACATGAATGGAAGATCAAATACATCTGAAGATCCCTCAAAGACTGGGGCAAAGTTTGCCAAACTCCATATGACTTCAATTGTAAATGGAATGAGTTTTTAAAAAAAGAATCCTAGATTAATGTTAAGAATTGTTTGAATATTCATCATTTGGACATACCATCCATTCCAATGACATCTATCCAATTCATGTCCTTTCCCATTTGCTTTGTACCAAAACAGATCTTCATTGATTATCTTTACCATAATTCACCTTGCGTTCTCTTATTGTTTCACCCTTAGAATGAATTGAGAAAATGCTTGATTGCATTGTATTTGTCAAGAATTGAAATGATAATGAATGAATGAATATGTGCTTAAAAGAGTCTTGCATTCATTTGAAAAGAAATCTAAGATGATGGTGGTAGCAAAATGAAGAAATGGTAGAAACCTAAAAGAGATTATTTGGAAGGATATATGATGTGACCAAATGGAAAATATGATGAGGCAAATTTTGAAAAGTGGTACAACCAAGAGATGAGTACAATGATGAATTGGCCGATATGACTTGTAAGTTATGATTGAATGATGAGAACAATCAGTAGACAGAGTTTGTTTCAGAATGGTTAATGCTGAGACAATGACCCAGTGATGGTGGATGAAACTTGTTTTGAAATTTGTTAGTGCTGAGAAATTCATTGAAGTGATGATCGATCGATGAAGCTTATTCCAAAGTATTGAGAAACTGAACAAGGAAGAATGTGAGTGGAAAAGACAATTGAGAGCTACACTGGTTCGATCTCAGAAGAGCAGTGTAATCGGATCTCTGAAGAATCAAAGGGCTTGATGCCTAAGGAAAACAGCTTGAAAAACTTGAGTACCATACATTGAACATGAATTAATTGGCCAACATTTGCATAGCATGCATTGACATTCATATGCATTGCATAGCATACACTACTTTCAAAAAAGTATAGTGTATAAATTCAAGAAGCAAAGGTGTTCCAACATCCCACATAGAGAAGACAGATATTAAGGTGTTTTACAAAATTGAAAAAGAAAAAGCCTGTCAGGTAAGTTCCTAATCCTTGAAATAGGATGTCTTTAGGTATCAGGGTTGATTTATAAGACCTTTGGGCATAATATCCTAAAATTCCTTCAAACACAACTTTCAACTCCTTTGGACATGATTGTCAAGGAGCCTTTTAATTTCCAAAGTTCTGTTGCCTCTGTTTAGAGGAGCAATTTACTTTCCAAAGTCGTGGTGCCTCTGTTTAGAGGAGCAATTTAATTTTCAAAAGTCGTGGTGCCTCTGTTTAGAGGAGCAATTTAATTTCCAAAAGTAGTGGTGCCTCTGTTTAGAGGAGCAATTTACTTTTCAAAGTCGTGGTGCCTCTGTTTAGAGGAGCAATTTAATTTTCAAAAGTCGTGGTGCCTCTGTTTAGAGGAGCAATTTACTTTCCAAAATCGTGGTGCCTCTGTTTAGAGGAGCAATTTACTTTCTCAAAGTTGTTGAGCCTCTGTTTAGAGGAGCTTTGGTAAAAATAAAAAAAAATAATAATAATAAAAAAACAAAAAAACAAAAACAAAAAAAAAACAAAAAAACAAAAAAACAAAAAAACAAAAAAACAAAAAAACAAAAAAACACAAAAAAACAAAAAATGACAATGTTGAGCTGAGTCTTGATTGGGTGTCTACGTCTTTGCGCAATTTCTGTTTCACAGAAAATGTGCAAAGAGGGGCAGCTGTAGACACCCAATTGGGTCCAGGCCCAGATCAATTGGGCCTGGCCCAAATGGGTAAGGCCCAATTGAATTTTTATCTTGTATTTTTTTCTTTTGTATATCTGTATTTATTTATTTTTATTTAGAATAGATTTATATTTATATAGTTATATATTTATTATTCTTATATTATTATTATTATTATTTTTGTAATATATTTTTGGGTTTATCTTATTTTATTTTTTAAATTATCTATTAATTTTATCTGATTCTTTTTGATTATCTGATTTTTTTTTTCTTTTTTTATCCTATCTTTTCTAATTATCTAGTTTTTTTTATTTTGATTTTTATTTTGGAAGGCTAAGATTGAAGGTTGAAGAATCCCACTGTGGAGGGGAATTCAATCAGAAGAGTCCAATTGGATTCAAAGATTGAATCCTCGTCCAATGAGGAATTGGGATTGATCAGGAACTCCTGATCAATCCCTATATAAAGGACCCCTGGAACAGATGCAAAGACAGAGAAAATAGTAAGCAAAGCTACTGATTTGAGAGAAAAAGAGGCGTATAGGAAGCTAAGAAAAGTTTAGGAGTGTTCTGGGAGTGAGGAAAAATTTTTAAAAATTTTTGGCGAAAAAATTTTCTGAAAATTTCTGGGAAATTTTCAAATTTCGGCAAAAATTCTGACGAAGTTTGAATTTTTCGGTGAACATTTCGGCCAACCTTGAAGTTTCCGACGACCAGCCCAGTTTCCGGCGACGAATCCCAAAAACCGGTGAAATTTCGGCCAACTTCCGGTGAAATTTTCCAGATTTCGGTGACATTTTCCAGATTCCGGCATAAATTCCACCGGTGTTCTTCGGCCTTTTAGAGAGAAGGCAGAGAAAAAGGGAAGAAGAGAGAGAGAGGGGAGGAGTGTTTTGTCGAAAAACGAAGGAAGGTGCCTTTTATACCCTCCCAAAACGACGTCGTTTTGGCCTTAAGTAACCCACAGGATCCGCGCGTTTTGCCGAACCCGACCCGACCCGAGCGTCGACCCGGTTCCTGACCCGCGCGTGCCAGCCCCCTCCGAGCCGAACCGAGCTTCCCAAGCCGCTCCCCCGAGCCGTTTTTCTTCCTTGAGCCGAGCCGAGCCGATAGCCGAGCCGCTCCAGGTTTTTTTTTCTTTTTTTGGAATTTATTTATTTGTTTATTTGTTTTATTATTTTATTTATTTTTTTTAGATTAGATTTATTTAATATTTTTTATCTTTATCTTATTTTTATTTTTGTTTTACCTTTCTTTATATTTTATTTTTATTTATTTTTTTATTTATTCTATTTTCTTTAAATAAAAAAATCAAAATTTCCAAAAAAGATATTTTTGAGGAAAAGTTGAAAGTATCAATTTTCCTTGAAAATCAAAATTTCAGAAAAAGGATTTTTGAGGAAAAGTTGAAAGTATCAATTTTCCTTGGAAATTAAAGTTTCAAAAAATATTTTTGGGGAAAAGTTGAAAGTATCAATTTTCCTTGAAAATCAAAATTTCAAAAAAAGGATTTATTTTTGAGGAAGAGTTGAAAGTATCAATTTTCCTTAAAAATAAATTTCTAAAAAAGGAATTTTGAGGAAAGGTTGAAAGTATGAATTTTCCTTGAAAATCAAAGTTTCAAAAAATATTTTTGGGGAAAAGTTGAAAGTATCAATTTTCCTTAAAAATAAAATTTTCAAAAAATATTTTTGGAGAAAAGTTGAAAGTATCAATTTTCCTTAATAAAATTTTCAAAAAAATAAATTTTTGAGGAAAAGTTGAAAGTATCAATTTTCCTCGAAATTAAAATTTTCAAAAAAATATTTTCAGGAAAAAGTTGAAAGTATCAATTTTCCCTGCACAAGAAAAATCCTTCTTTCCTTCTTTTTCTATTTTGATTTTGACCTTGATTTTTCTTTAACTAATCCGACGACGGAGCCTCTGTAAGTAAAACAGTAGTTCTTCTTGCATACTCTTGAGGTGAGGGAATTTTCTCAATTTTCTGCTAAAAGTATTAGAATCAATTGAAAATAATTTCCAATAATTAATCACTTGGTAAATTTTTAAGGCTCATTGGATAACACAAATTTAAGCTGGTACCATCTTTTGATGGGCGTTGTGAGGGTGCTATAACCTTCCTCACACGTAACCGTACTCCCGAACTCTGTTCTGGTTAGCAGACCTGAACCTATTCTTTTAGGGACCCTTAAGCTTAGGTGTTCCCTGAAAGGACAGATTCTTTAGGTGGCCAATCGCACCTAGATAAAAAAAGATTGGTGGTGACTCCCTTAAGTCAATGTCTAGCGATAGATCCCCGGATCTAGACGTTATGACAAACACAAATAAAACATGATGTTTTTTTATTTAATATTTAATTATATTTGATTTTTTCTTTGTCAATCTCTAATGCATAAATTCAAATATGTAACAAATTAATTTCAGGTAATTTATGTTGATTACATGTTACCTACTACTTAAATGTTTTTTTAAATTATTTTCCCATTCATTTACTAAAAGGGGAGTCCACATTCATAAACTTATATTTTTTAAGTTCTATGTAACTAATTTAAATATATTGATATAAATTACGATTTAAGGTATATTAATTTTTGTATTTTTAAAAAATAATTTAAATTAAATAATATAATAAAATAATAAACATTTCTGGTGAAATATAAAAGGCTTCATTACATATAGTGAGAAATCACTTTTTCCATTAATTTAAATTAAATCCAATAGGCTTTGTATTTATACTTTTTAAAACCTTAATTTGTTAACTTTTTATAAACTTTTGTTTATCTAACATATATATTATTAATTTTTTATTTTCTTTTGACTTATGGTTCAAGTATCCCTAAATATCAAGTTAAATGAAATGATGTTTGGTTACATCAAATTTTTTTTTACATAAATTATAAACCTAAATTTCTTAATTTTATTACATAAAACTTAATAAACTTTTGATTACCTACAATTATTTGTTAACTTTTTTATAATCCTTTGGTTGTCTCACATATATATATATTCTTACCTTATTGTCATTTAATAAGAGCTTTTTTATCCTTAATTCTTGGGAATCTCTTTCATCATAAAATTTGATTTTTGTCCAACAAAATTAATTCAAATCAAACACTTTAAATAAGGAATATTTTATACTAAAATATAAAAAATAAAGATAATATTCTAATTAAAATAAAAAAGCAAAGAATTCAAGATAATAAAATAATACTAAAATAGTGTATAAATTTAGAAAGTATAAAGAAACAATAAAGTAAGAATATATAATTTTATAAAGAGAGACTTTTAGAATTTAGAAAACTTATACATATTTTACATACATTATTAGGTCAAAGACTTGGAATAAACCAAGAGGGGGGTGAATTGGTTTTAATAAAATTATTCCCAAACATAATAAATTGTAAGGAGATAGGGATAGAGAAATAAAACACAATAATTATAGAGGTTCGGTCCTTCTTCACAAGGCACCTACATCCTCTCTCTTGGTTGTCCACACCAAGGCTTCAATCCATTAATTGAAGAAAAATTCTTACAAGATACAAACCTATCTTGTACTAAATCTCTATCTTTTTCTCAAGGTTTAGATAGCAACCTTTACCCTTACAATATCAAGAGGATACCTCACCTCTTGTTCTCTTTCACCCTTGTATATCAAAGGTAATTTTGTAAACAATAGAACAACCTCTCTAAGGCTAAGTGTTTGCTAAGTTTAAGTACAAAAAAATAATGAATGAGCAATAAAAATAATTTGGATACAATAAATACAAAGATATGGACTTTGAAGATCTAAAAACTCTTGATTATTTGGGAGAATGAAAATATGGCTAGTTGGCTCTTGCTCTCTTGATTCATCAATCCTTTTGGTGTGTTGGAGTGCCCGATTTATAAAGAAATTAAAGAAGTAGCCGTTGGGGAAGCTTGGGAAGTGAAAGTAGCGATTGAATCCTTGATAAAATAGCCGTTGGAAGTGTTTGTGCCTAGAATCGATCGATCCCTTGCTTGAGGGGATCGATTGGTTCATGTTTTGAACCATTTTTCACTTGAAAACTGTCCATGCTGGGTGGTAGTTTCCCGTTTTGCACTCTACTTACTAATTTGATCATAACTTGAGTTATAAAAATCCAAATTACAAACTGTTTGAAGATTTCGAAACTAGACTTAAGGTATTTCTATCCATATAAAATTCATTACCGAATTCATTGAGTACGAATTATAATGAATTTTCAAAGTTACCTCTTGTGCAGTTTTTTTAACAACTGTAGAATGTCTAGTAAAAATTCAAAATCTTTTCTTAAAAAATTTGGATTTTGATTTTGTTTGATCCATTAGAAAGTAGACTCAAAGAGCTTTCTAACCATATAAAATTCAAATATTAAAACTTTGTGAATTAATACAAAAAAATAAAATAAGTTCAATGTTGGAAAACTTTGTTCTTGTAAAACAGCTTTCTTAAGTTAATCTATTTCTCAAAACCAATATTATCAAAATTGTATTAAGTCCAAAATGAATAAGTTCACTTTAAAAACAACAATTAGACTTTCATTTAAGCTCAAATAAATAATCTTTAAAGATAGATTTGGTTTGAGAAATATGAAAACAAAGAAAGGTTTGTTTAAGCTTTGAAAATCATATTATTTATTTAGTATCAAAATATAAAACTTAAGAATATGTACTAAATAAATTTTTTTCAAAATCTTGATCAAGTTTGTTTTGCTTTAATATTTTTTCATTTCAAAATAAGGATCAATTCAAGACTAACATACATTCACACATATTTATGCATATATATATTATTTAAGTATTCAAATAAGTATCCTCAAATGTAAGAGAAACGTCCAAAGTATTCAAATGAAACCATACAAAAATAGAGCAAAATGCTTTAAAATATAATAAAATAAATAACAATTTATCCATCATTTAAGTTAGCATCATTAAAAGTAAGAGAATTGTTAAAGAATCAACAATCCTTTTTTTTTTTTCCTAAAAAATAAATAAGCAAACATGATAAATTTTAAAAATATATATGTAATAAAGAAAGGAATCCATTACCTTCTCCTCTTCATGATCCTTTGCTCAATAAAAGTAACATCATGTAATTGGGGATCTGCCATTCAATTAGAATTAGAATTGATTTCATAAATTTCTCTTTCACCAACATGCTTAACAATTGAACCATCCATCAACAAATTAGAAACATTTGCTTCTTATATAGCGTTTCACTTCAAGATCAAACATTTAAACAACTACCATATATAAAATTATATTAATATATATACAAACTTATAAATGTTTCCAAATTAATAGATGCAATTGTAGGTCCTTTCATTTCGCTAATAACAAAATACTCAAAATTGTCATAATCTCTTTGATGTATAGCTCTTTAGTCAAAAACAAAATTAGATCCAATGAGATTGACGTAAAAGATAAGACATAATCATTAGTATTTTCCTTTCAAAATGATAAACAATGATTTACCAAATGAACTAAAGAACATAAGTATAAAAATTTTAGGAGATTAAAAATATGAAACATGTTTTACATTTGATTGAGAAGATACTAATTCATCAATAGTGACATTCAAAAAGTTGGAAACAACATCATTAAATGAGAGAAAGGTTGTAGACCCACTCAAATCTTCAACATCGATATAAATACGAAATCTATAAAACTATATCGATAACAACCAATTAGGACAAAGTGAATTTTTTTTTTAAATGTACACTTTCAATATATTGCCTTGGTTTAAGATATTAAAAAGTTTGTTGCACTTAAGGCACGACATATAACTATCCATAGGGACAACTTTTTTCTTACATGTAACACCACAATATGCATACCACCATACATCCCGCATTCGTATTTAAACTATTGAAGTTGTAATCAAATAAGATTCACCTTGAAAAGCAATAAAAAGACAATACCAGTTTAAAATAAAAAGTATCACTGTCACTATAGAAATTAAACTATAATTATTAACAATAAGATATAATACAAATTGGTAACCTTACTGGTAGTAGATTGACAAAGTTGTTTCATCTCAAGAATTATTTATTTGATCTTGGAAGATTTGATCGACTTAACAACTCATGACTTTTGTTCAAATCTTCAATTTATTACAATCTTGCTAAAACAATTTTTAAAAAAAAAATTTAAAAATCTCCAATTGCTTTGAAAAAAATATAACAATAATAAACCAAAATCAAATAATAAAAATGGCATAAAAGACTCACATCAAACCTAGCTTAAATTGAACTATTTCATAAATAGTGTTGTCCATGTAAATTTTATTTGACTTTGAAAAAGAAAATGATGCCATATCAGAAAAAAATTATTAAATTTTAACAAACCTAGATAGACTATTAAAAATCATATAAATAACTATAACTACCAGAGATTAATTTCACAATTTTTTACACATTGACTAACCTTAAAAACTCTTAGCAATCAAAGAAGTAAGTATAACAATTTGAGGTTTATTTCCCAAAGCTAAATGCTTCTCTTCAAATTCAGAAACAAACTTGTCCCACAAAATAAAGATTGTAAACCTTCACTGAAAAATGATTAAATAAAATTTATTTTTTAAAATAAATAATCCCTTTTATAACATTGCAAATATAAAAAAATATTAAAACAAAAACAATATCTTAAATCTTGAAGGCATAATACCATATATTTTATGGACTTGTTATCAATAGTTTGATGATGAGATAAACCTATGCCAATAACAACAAAAATAATATCTAGTGAAAAATTAAATTAAAAATTATTTTAAAGAAGAAAACGAAAACACAAAATTTCATAATAAATTACAAAAAACTAACATGGTAAACATTTAATTGAATGTTCAACAAAATGGTTTTAAGTTACAAATTTAGAAAGAGCAACAAAAAGAAATCTTAGCTTGATACCATGTTAAACATCTAACTTAAAACCAAGTGATTATAAGTGGAGGGGCTGAACCTGAATATCAGATTATAGAAAATTAGATATCCATTAAATGTAGGATAACACCACTTTAATAGAAATCAAAAGTCATAAATCTATAAAAACTAAAAATTTTAATAAATTTTAACAAATAAGTGTTTTAAAGAAAATAAATAGAAGAAAATCAAAAGTAAAAAATCTATAAAAACACAAGCATGAAATACTCTTAATAAAAACAAGATAAAAAAATTATAAGTTACAAGAAAATCAATAGTAAAAAACATTAATATTAGAAAACTAAAAGTTTCAATAAATTTTAACAAATAATGATTTTAAAGAATATAAATAGAAAAAAAATCAAAGGCAATAAATCCATAAAAAAGTTAGACAATCCAAAGTCCATTTTGATGAAAATCATAAATCACAAGAAAATCAATAGTCAAAGACATTAATATTAGAAAACTAAAAATTTTAATAAATTTTAACAAAAAGTGATTTCAAAGAACATAAATAGAAGAAAATCAAAAGTACAAAAATCCATAAAAAATTAGATAACCAAAGTCTATTGTGTATAATGTGATAAAAGTAAGAGATATGGGTTTAAAATTTATGTAAAAGGACTTGGCATTTATTACAAAATATTTGAATTATATATATAAAATATGATATATGATTTTGATATTATTAACATTTTTGTTAATTAATTATCTAAAATGTTGTACTTGTGTATTTGATTTAATGATAAAATACAAGGATCTATGTTCAAGGAAGATATTTTAATCCTTTACCCCTAATAGTCATATTTTATAAAAGAAAATTTTTATGTTCATCATCATTTTTCCTAATAAGATTAAATATGTATTTATAACATTCATATCCATAAAATTTATGAATATATTAATGAACATGTCAGATATATTTATTAATTTGAGTTGTAACTAAAAATTTTATTTTAACATATAAATGAAAGAATTAAAATGTAATAAATTGCTTTAAATATCATAAATAAATGTTATTATGATTATAATAATTATTTAGTTCATTTTATGATAAGTTACTATCATAACATATAAATCTGTAAATCTATTGCTAGATTTAACTTTAAGGAGTAGCCACTAATTTTTTTTTAATCTAAGTGTGATTGGTCACCTAATTAAATCTATCCTATTTTAAAGAGAAGTCTCAAATTTGACTTAGGCATCTTTAAAAGGTAGATTCATATCTACTATAGATATCGAATTTTATCCGGGTCTATTGAAGCTTTAAATCACGTTTTTGGTTTTTTATTTATTAATATTAAAATTATTAATAATTATAAAAGAAAAAATAATAATAGAAAAAAATTAATAATAAAATATTAATATTGGTTTAATAGTGTTAAAAAAAAAGAAGAACATAACAAAAAAGGGGGCGGGGGGGCTAATGCCTAAGTGCAGTGCATGGCACCACTAGCACCAACCACCCCCTATAGCCACCCCTACGGCCTACCCTAACCATACCTCTAGTCACTCTTGCAGCCACCAGACTAACCATTTCTATAGCTCCTACAGCCATCTTTTACTCTATCCACTATCCCAAACATAGACCCAGCAATCCCTAGCTTTTATACCTAGAAACCTAAGCTCTCACGCTCAGAAACCTCAAGCCATTCCATACCTAGAAATCTAAACTCTCAACCCACCAAAAAACCAAAAAAAAAAAAACAAAAAAAAAACTCGAAATAAAAAAAACACAATCTTTCCCATAGGGAAGAACCATTAGCACCAAAGAGCTACCTAAAAAAAAAAAGAAAAAAAGTCATCAGTTTTGGTTTTATTAAAAAAAAGAGACTGAAAACTTCAAGCCCTTATTTGCTTTTATCGGAGCTGATCCTGGTGAAAAGGAGATTAGATTTGAAAAGAGGACATTGAGAAGAATTTCTTGGAGCATTTTGGCATTTTTTTTGCCATCGGTGACCACTGATAGCGACTGTTGGCAATGACCTCAGGTGGCGGTTGGTGCGAGACAAAGAGATTTTTTTTATCTCTGAATTTTTTTTAGTAGAAAGAATAAAATGAGTTTAAAAATTTTTTTGGTTTTATATAGAAAACCAAAGCCTAAAACAATGTCGTTGTAGGCCAATGAGGATCTACGCGTGGAACTGAACTCGATTTGGGATTTGCGTGACCTGACCTGATGACCTATCCTTCAACCAGCCCTAAACTGATTCAATTGAACCGCTTGTCGAATTGCCCCTCACCTAATTCAACTGAACCACTTGCCAAACCATCCCTTTTTTTGATCCAGTCGAATCGACGTTGACAGTCCAGTTCAGGTAAAATTTTTTATATTTTTTTATATTATTTATATCATTTTAAACTTTATTATTATTGATATTTATGCATGTTTTAAAACTTTTAGAATTTATTAGAATAAATATTTGTTGTTTTATAATAATAATTAATAATAACAACAACAATAATGATAATAATAAAAATGATTTCGAAACTTTTAATTCCATTTAATGTTTTTTAATAAACTAAGTGTTAAATAAAAATAAAAATAAATAATAAATAATAAAATTAATTATAAAACGAACTAGTAATAAGGAAAATTTTTCTGCTTAGATGTTGGAAAAAATACAATCATGTTTTAAATAATAATAATTTCACATAGATGTTGGAGAATTATTATAAAAAACTACTAAATAAATTAGTAATTTATTGATAATAAGTTGTTATAAAAAGAAAATATATGAAAATTTTTTTACTAAATTTAAAAAATTATAGAAACCCAACTTGTTTTGAAAGTCTACCTAGATGTTGAGAATTTTTTAAAGATGTTTGTGTTTTTAAACTTAAAAAAAAAACCAAATCCTAAATCCTCTAAACCTAAAAAATTGAAACCCCAAACCCTCTAAACCTTTAAACTAAAGTCTAAGCCCTCCAAATCCTAAAACTAAACCCTAAACCCCAAACCTTAAAATCAAAATCCAAAACTCCAAATCTTAAAATTAAAACCCTAAACCCTTTAAACCCTAAAATGAATGCCCCAAACCTCAAACTTGCAAATTGAAACCCTAAACCCTCCAAACCCTAAAACCAAAATCCTAAACCCCAAACTTCCAAACCTTTAATATCAAAACCCTAAACCTTAAAAAAAAACCTAAACCCCTCAAACCCTAAAATTAAAACTCTAAACCCTTTAAACCCTAAATGTCAAAACCATAACCTTAGAACCCTAAAATCTTAAAATCTTAAAATCCAAAATCTCAAACCTCAAAACCTAAAACCCTAACTTTGGTACACAATCCTGAATCATCAGTCAAAAGTCACCAAACTTTAAAACATTGATTTATACCCAAGTCCAAAACCATTCTGAAAGTTTAAGGATTGCGAAAATCTCAAAGTAAAGTAATTTGTTCTCGAATGCCACCTAGACGATGGGGTATTTAAGAAACTTTATTCCATTAAGTTTTTCTCATGAGTCTTTAATTCACTTTAACAATGAATTGATAACTAATAAATAAAAAGTATACTAATAAAATGGGATCTTAAATATAAATAGTCACACTTAAACTTTACTTAGATGTTGGAGAGTCAAGGTGGTCTCATTATATTTAAGAATCCATTTTTTTTGAAAATTTCATTTCATTATCTTGCATAATATACATTGGCATCATTATATTATTGTTGGCACTCATTTTGCATTTCTCCATCTTTAATTTTTATTTGTTAACTGATAATGCCATTATTTAATTTCTCATATAAAATGTTTTACAAAAAAAAGAGAAAATACATATTTTAAAATTGTGATATTATAAAATAAAACAAAAATAACATTCCAAAGGAAATAATTCTTTGTACTTTGCCTAGATGTTGGAGAGTCACCAATAATTATCTTCCACCAAGAGTGTTATTCTTATTTTAAGGAGTATTTTGTTAAATCTTAAGCGAAAATAATTATTTTAAATTATGCCTAGATGTTAGAGAATTTTAAGATAATTCTCTAACTTAAGGATTTCCTTAATATTCCTAAATAAAGAGTTTTGACAAAAATTTATTTTTTTATGAAAGGAGTTAGTATTAGATTTCAAATCAAAACCATTTTATCCAACATAAAAAATAACGCATGATTAATTGGTACCACTTTATGGATGTTGTGGGGGTGCTAATATTTCCCTACACGTAACTGACTCCTAAGCCTAACCTAATTTTTTGTAGACCAAAATTTATCTTTTTGAGAAACTTTAAACCTGCTTTTATAGTCTTATTAAAAAGATAGACTTTTGGGTGGCTAATCACACCCTAAAAAAGATTGGTTGCAATTCTCTCATTTTTTCTCAATTTTAAAATTATTTACATCTGGCGATCTCAAAACTGTTACAACAGCTTAGTGACTCCAATGGGGACAATTTGAGAGTAAGTTCAAAAATTTTAATTATGTGCTATTAATAATTATTGGATTTAATTGGTTTTACTTGATGTTTATTTTAATTCCCTTTATTATAATTTTTTAATATATATATATACATGTTAATAAATAAAATAAATTGTATGTTAGTTATTATTTTGTTTTGATTTTGTGCTTATGATTTATTTATGATATTTTGATTAATATGTTACTTTGCACACTTTTGTATATGCACTTACATGCATGAGCTTTGGACTCGGGCTCCATTCCTTTTAGGAGGAAGTAAAGTAATTATGCTCTTGTGAGCTGATAACCTCTGTATTTGTAGGTGAAATACTTCCATTCAGATTGAACCCTTTTTGTTGGTAGCCTGTAATGCGTGAGAATGTGGGAGCCTTACTCGTCTATAACGGACATTGATGTAAGGAATAGTCTGGAAACCTTTAGTTATATAAATCTTAACCTAGCATATCTTGGGCTATAAGAAGCTTGCCTAGGGTAGAGCTCTACTGACCTTTTTATAGAAATAACCTAAATATGTTTTTTTTAAATAGACAATAAAAAAAAAGCATTGTATTAGAATTTTTTTTTCTTTGAACATGTAGTTTATTCATTTCGTAATTGTCCAAAATTTTCATTTCATAAAATATTTTAGAATAGAATGATTTTTTTTAGCATTATCCAACAAGCAAAAAAACAAAGGATAAAATTTTCAAAAATTAAAGTTTTCTCTTAAATTCTTTGTTTATTGGCCAAATAAAAATTAATTTTCAAGTTCTAGTTATTCTGTATGATAAAAAAAAGTGTTTTTCTTTCTAATTTTTTTTTCGAATATTGTTTCATCTTTCATGTACCCCATCCTATTTGCATCATATTAAGATAATAGATACATTACATCTTATCCACGTCAATGGATAATACATGCATCCCATGCTATGCACATGTTGATAAATGATACATGCTTTCCATATAGATCTTAATAGGTAGTGCACACACTCTATTTCATTACATATTTTAAGGTAGTGTCAGTTTCATTAGGTTGACATAACACAAGCATTGCATTCCATGTAAAAATATAATGTGCACTTGATAGGTTTATGCATTCCATGCAAGTATGTTGCATTAATTATAGGTATATATTTCATGACTCATATAACATTTCGTGCATATGGATTCATGAATGGTAGGGTTTTATAGAACATACATTGCATCTAATATCACACCATCCTTAACATTACATTCCTTGCATACACATTCATGGTTGACAACAATTTTCATTTAGGTCTTTGTACATATAAAAATCCATTGTCATAGGCATTTATGCATTTCATGACATTCTTTAGTCATCATATTTATGTATTCATAAAGATACTTTGTGTGTCATGTAAGTTATAAATTATTTTTGTGGCATTCATTCAATAAGGGTACTAATCTAAAATTTTTGGTCTAAGTCTTGGAATAAAATGTTTGTCTTGGTGGGAATTAGAGTGACAAAAATGGGAGATCAATTGGAAGCAAAGATTAGTGCTTTGGAGTTGAATCAAGAGGAATTTTGGCTCAAGCTTTAGGAGATGAAACAACAGATTGCTCAATTGATAGAAATGGTTACAAGTAATGGTATGGTTGAGTTTGTTGCTCCTCAATGATCGTTGTCACTTATGATTCCATTAAGTCAAGATCAATCGGCTTTTGTTAGTTCTAGCACTTTTCTAAAGCATATTAAGAAATTGGATAATCTAAATAATGACCAAAGTTTAGGCGAACTTAAGAGAGGAATAAGTGAACTAGCCACACAAATGACTACACTCAAAAGTTTGATTTCCAAGAAGGAGTCACCCAGCTTCAAACAACCATTACCAGCTATCCCGAGTCCAAACTCGCACTTAAGTTCTTTTCATAACTATTTTCAACCTCCTATAGCATTAGGCTCCTTATTCAAATACTTCTCCAACTTTGATTTATTCTCTTCTCTACCTTGTTATTTCTTAAACCTCCTAAATTCAGCCATAATAGCTTGTGAGTCACATAGATTCCCAATTTCAAGTTTATAGGTGCATGGCTACTTTCACCAACTTGTTCAGATTGAGGTTGCAACAGGATTTTTTATTCAACATATAACTCATTTATAGGTTCTGTCACTTTTTTTTATCATCATTAAAGTTTGGTCATAAGAATACATCTTCATAAAACAAAGCTCCACAAAAGCAATTTTTTCCTAAGATCAAGAATGGAAGCAATATAAAGTAACATATTCATTTTCTATATATTCCCCCAATACTTGTCATACTTATCATTCATTCTCTTAGTCATTGCATTCAACTTAACATCAACATTCAATTACCAATCTTGAAAAATACCATAAGCACCACAAATATCTTTAAGAAAATTATTAATGGTGACATAAAAAACTTGAAACTCTAATTGTGAGGTTATAAAATTTTTGCAAAAAAGGACATAATCTTCTAATACTTGCCTAATCATTTTGATTAGACACCCCTTCTCCCAACACGAGCTCACTTTTTTAATAAGAGTCAACATCATCAAAAGCCTCGAAAGCCCTTTCAAACTTTTGAGCTTGTTCCAACATCAAGTATGTGGAATTTCACCTAGTGCAAACATCCAAGCACAACAAGTTCTTACTTTGAATGTGTTCATTGGCAACACACTCTTTAAATTTGGCTAACCTAAAAGGTGATTGTCTTACATATCTAACTATCCCTTTAACATGAGCAATTGAATCACTCATTTCCTTTAACCCATCACTCACAATAAGGTTAACAATATGAACAATGTATCTTAAATGAAGATATTTACCTCTTAAAATATTAGTTGCATTGTTAAATTTTTTTTTCAAGTATGAGATTGCAACATCATTGGAACTAGTATTATCAACTATAATAGTAAAAACTTTATCAATCACCTAATCATGCAAGTATTTTTCAACTGTCCTACCAATAGCCTTACTTTTATGACTAAAAAAGGGATACAAATTTAATATCTTTTTGTTAAGTTTCCAATCATTGTCTATAAAGTGAGCTGTAAGACACATATAATTGACTTTTTGCAATGAGATCTATATGTCAGTGATAAGAGACACTCTTGTCGAAAATGATTTCAAGAATTGTTTAGAGAAGTTTTTTCATTTACATAAATTTGATAACAATCCCTAGCAACAGTCCATTGTGATGGTACATAAAATTTAAAACATGTAATAGCCATACAATGCCTAAATCCTTTCATTTTCACAAATCTAAAAGGTAACTCATCTATAATAATCATCTCAGTCACACTTCTCCTAATGGCATCTTGATCAAACTTTTAAGTACCTCAAGACCCATCTCCTTCCGAGTTAAAAACTAATTCTGGTTAGGAAAGATCACCACTAGCACAAGGAATTTCATATAGGAACCTATGTGATTCTCTAATGCAAATGTTCCATTTTTTTAGAGTAAGCATAAAATTTCCTATCACAATAATTGCATCTAGTTTTGAGTTCAATTTTTTCATTGGTAAATTTGGTGAAGTGGTTCCATACCTCTGACTATATTTTTGGTTGTCTTCTTTTTTATTTAATAGTAACAACTTTACTTTTTGTTCAATGTGTATCTCTTTGAGGGATTGATCGAGCATCCTCTTATGTAGGATTTTGATTAATCATTTCATTGAACATCTTAAAAAAAAAAGTTAAGCTATATATAAACATAAGAAAATGACTTTTTCCAACAAGTTGATAAACTAACAAGTACAATCATGAAATAATGGGAGAATATGGTGAAAATTCAAGAATTCAATATTGGATTATTTTGTCTTGTACTGGATTATTACTTTTAAGCCCAAGAATTTAGTCTTGAAAATTTTTAAATTTAAAACCACAACCAAGTTTGATATGATGAAAGTATGAATGTTGTACTAGATTATTTTTTCTTGTAATGGTCAAAGAACATTGGTCAATTTGGCTTTAAAACAAGATAGTATAAAAAAATTGTTGCTTTCACTACTAATATATATGGATATAAAATATAGTAATTTGTAGATAAAAAAATTACTTTCCATTCATGAAAGCTATACCAATTAATTAATCCATAAAAACTCCACTCTTCTCATTATCTGTAAAAGAATCCTCAAGAATCCCCTAAATTATATTGTAGCTCAAATTAAATGATCTAGTCAAACAATTAGAGAACTTAGTTTTTGTTATATCAAATCTAAAGCTAAAACTAAAAATATTGATGAACTTGTAACAATTCACATGTGGGTTTATAATCATAAATTGTAATCTCATCGAAAAATTTGTCTGATGGTAATTTGGATAATTCTATAGAACATAAAGATCATCAATAATAATATTAAAATATTAGTTCATTCTCAACCCTTTTCCACAGTTTTCTACTTTTGAATAAGTTTAGGGCCATGACAACAAAATTAATCTAGAGACTTATCAGCAAAAATTATCCAAAAATAATAAAAATAATCTAATGATTTTTCATAATTTTTGAATAAAAAAAATTAAAGATAAAATATTTATATATATTTATATATAAAATAATCCAAAAATAATCAAGGTGTTGACCTTGTTTTGATGCCATTGAAACCTTAAAAAAAAGTCAAGATGAGCGTGAAAAGGAATAACTAAGTAAAGAAGGCAATAAAGGTAAGCACTGGTACGACAGCAAGACAGATTTGAAAGACAAAACATATGAGATTGTGAACACTGAAGTAAAGAGAGAGGAAAAAGTTAAAAACTAGTGGTGAAACAAGATCACAAGAGGGAGAATGGGGTTGACGGTTGGAGAAAATAAGATGGAGAAGATAAAATCAAAATAAAAAAAATGGAAAATAAGAGAGGTGTGTGGATAGGGTTCAAACAAAAGAAATTTTAGGCTTTAGGTCATAATATCATATTTGGTTTTGGGTATTACTTATATCATATACTTAATGATTTTTTAGGTTGAACCATGGATGAATTTATAGGTATGGGTTTTAGAGTAAAACTGGGTATATAAGGCCAAAGGTTCATTGGGAAATTTGATTGCTAAATGGGCTGATGAGCATTGTTCGTAATTAGAAAATAGTATAAGTTTAGGCCAACCTGTGGGGATTGAATAGGAGTAGGTCTTGTTTAAGTGCCAAAAAAGGTTGTTGAGGAATAAACGAGTGGGGATATGGATTTGAGTACGAGTCTATTTATGGAGACAGGGCAAAGTTGGAAGACCCTATCTTTTCTGCTTCTTTTTTGACTTAATCTTTTATTAGGTCATCAGAAGCATTGGCATGACTCATAAGAGGCTTTTTGGTCTTGATGAAGTGGTTGTGAGCAAATTAGAGTTGATGAAGACTTTTAAGTATTTGTTGCTTCAAGTTTTCCTAGTCGCTTGGCAAGTTGCATTTTTACTTCTCGTAGGTTATGCCCCAATTCTTGGATAAGTTATGGGGCTTGGATTGGTGCTTCTAATTGTTCTTCCATGTCTTTTATGTTGTTACCCAAATAAAACAAAAGAATTCTATATTATGAAATGAATGTAATACATGAACGATGATTTATGAATGAATGAGATGCATGAAATGATTAAAAAAAATTACAATCTTATTGATGTTAACAAGATTCATGCAAAAATTAAGTAACAAACAAGAACAAAGTCAGCATCCAGTACAAAGAAATAAAAGAATAAAACAAGTTTATGCACAACTTATATATAAAAGGTATGTGTCCTAAGTTTGGGTCATTTCTACAAAAAGGACGATCATGGCTCTACCTATTGGTTAGGCTCATAAGGCTAACTATATGCAGTTTGGGTTAGCTTTAATAGTTCCCAAATTATTCTTTAAATAATTATCCATCATAGACTAATAAGGCACCTTAATCCTCACCTATCACAAACTACAGATGGAAAGGATTCAATTTGAGTGAGAGTGTTTTACTAGTCGAGATAGAGATATGAAATCTCACGAGAGCATAGGTACTTAACTCTTTTTTAAAAAATAGTGCTCGAGTATATAGCTCATGTCATCCAAATGCAAGTGATAGAATATGGTATAATTAGAACTAGATAAATCATTCAAAGAAAAACTCTTAATTTTAACATAAGTTTTGGATAACACGAGTTTACTTACCTAACTCTTGGAATCCCCAACGAAACCGCCAAACTATCATAACTTATAGATTTGTAAAGCCATTGCTAGACCGACTTAGGGAGTCACCACTTATCTTTTTTGTCTATATGCGATTGGTCACCTAATTGAATCTATCTCATTTTAAAAAGAAGTCCCAAGTTTGACTTGGACATATTTAAAAGGTAGATTTATGTCTATGAAACTAGAACTAAGTCCGAAAGTATGGTTAATTATGAGAAAGGTTATAGCACCCCTATAACCCCCATCCAAATGATAGTATCGTTTGATTTCATGTTATCCAAAAGCTTTAAAAATCTTACCATATAATTACTTATTGTTAATTATCCTTAAATTACTTCAATATGTATATTTCTCACCTCAGGAGTATTTAAAGAGACTATTTGTCATATTTTGAAGAAGTTTCATTGTTGGATTCATTTAATTTGTGTAAAATTTTTTATTTGTGATAAGTGAAATTTTTGTGAGAATCTTAATATTGAAAATCTTTTCTAAATTCTCCAATATGTTAGTAAAATTAAGAAAGAATTTCTCACCTAAGAATTTACAAAGAAGTTATTTGCAACGTTGTTTGTAATTCCATCATTGGAGATTCAAAATCTATTATTATAAAAATACTTTATTTTCAAAAATATCTTCTAATATATTGGTAAAATTTTCTATCAAAGATTCTCCTCCAATATATTAGTAGGATCTTATGGAAACTATTTTTTTCTTTTAAATCTTAATTAAAAATCATAAAGTTCTCTAATCTGTTAGTAAAACCTTATTTTTAAAATCATAAACCCTTTAATATGTTGGTAAGGCTTTTTGAAAACTATTTTTTTTATTTACCTTGAAATTTAATTTTTATGAGAAATTCATAAGGTTCTCCAATCTATTGGTAAAACCTTATTTTTAAAATCACAAGCCCCCCAATATGTTGGTAAGACTTTATTCTATTGAAGAATTCATTTCTTGAGAATTTAAACCCTCAAATATGTTGGTAAGGTTCATTTTATTCAAAAATTCATTTTTTTTTTTAAATTTGAACCCTCCAACATGTTGGTAAGATTCATTTTTTATTCAAAAATTTATTTTTAGAAATTTGAACCCTCCAATATGTGATAAAATTTATTTTTATTTGAAAAGATTTTTTTATTTTTTTATAAAAATTATTTACAAATAAATAAATACATAAATAATCAAATAAAATAAATAAATAAATAAATAAATAAAATAAAATAAAATAAATAAATAAATAAATAAATAAATAAACCACTAAATAAATAAAAATAAATAAACAAATAAACAATTAATAAAGAAAATATACAAATAAGTCAAAAATAAATAAATAAATGAAAATGAAATTATACCAACAAGATTGACTTGGTTTAGTGGCTGAGAAGATGCGGCTATAAGCACAGAAGATAAAAGCATATGGCACGGCTCAAGACTAGTTGGCTCGACTTAGAAGCTCAATTAGCTTAGGAGGATTGTGAGTCGTTGCATAGTGCGATATGGTTCGAGTTGGGTCAATGCAAAACACACGGATTTTAGGGTTTAACCTTACTCAAAACGACATTGTTCTAGGACATTATAAAACTTGCAAATTTGTTTTTCCTTTGTTTAGATTTGTTTTTTCTTTCTCTCATTTCTTTCCTTTTCTTTGCTTCTCTCTCTAAAGCTTATGAACGTCGGTTGAATGCTTTGTCAGTTTTTGAAGAATATTGTTGAAAATTGAATAGAAGATAACAGGATATGGCACGACTCAAGACTAGTTGGCTCGGCTTAGAAGCTCAATTAGCTTAGGAGGATTGTGAGTCGTTGGGTAGTGCGGTATGGTTCGAGTTGGGTCAATGCAAAACACACGGATTTTAGGGTTTAACCTTACTCAAAACGACATTGTTCTAGGACATTATAAAGCTTGCAAATTTTTTTTTCTCTCATTAGATTTCTTTTTTCTTTCTCTCATTTCTTTCCTTTTCTCTGCTTCTCTCTCTAAAGCTTATGAACGTCAGTTGAATGCTTTGTCAGTTTTTGAAGAATATTGTTGAAAATTGAAAAAAATTGTTAAAGAGTCATCGAAAAATTTGAAGTCTGTCGAAATTTTGGTTGGATTCTAAAATTTCTAGAAAAAATTTTAGAAATTTAGAAAAATTTGCTCCAAAACACCAAATTAGACTTCTAGTTCCTAGAATCCTTAAAAAAAAAAACCAAATTAAATTCTCCAACTTAAAAACTCTAAAAAATCCTTTTGCTAAAAACTTTTTTCTCTTTCAAAATTTTGGATGCGCTTTGTTTTCTCTCTATTTGTTGCTGCTATCTTTCTTGTTAAAATACTATCTCTTATTGTTTACTATGCTTATTGTTGTGTGTGTGATCATTTTGTGATGATTTCAAGTCTATTTATAGAGTGAGATTTAGCAGAATCCCAATTCAATTAGAATTAAATTTATTTCAAACAAACACTTAGATTATCTTCTAAAATCAATCATATCGTTTATCACCTAAGATAATATCACCCAAACTTTATCTATTTGATTTTTTTTAAATAATTAGATAATTTAAAGAAAATATAAATGAAATTTGAAGATAAGGATATCAAAGAAATTAAATAAAATTAAAAATAACAAAAATAAATAAAGAAATAAAAAATAACATATGTATACATAAATTTAATAAAAATAAAATAAAAAAATAAATTAAAAATCCAAGTTTGGACTCTGAGTAAAACAAGATGTTTATAGTTATATAAAATAAAAAAAATTTACAATCACAACGAAAGTATCTATTGTTATTGTATCCGTTACACCGATAATTATTATTACATTCACAATCATAATAAATTTAATGTGACCGAAAACGTAACCATGAGTTTAACCAAAATTCTTCTCCACAACATTTTCAGGCAACGAATGGGTGATTGTTAGTGCAGCCATTAATAATCTTCCTCATTGTGTGTAAGTAAACGAGAGATTGAGTATCTGTATGCTACCTAGATCCAAGTCAAAAAATTCCAAGAATACTCATGGCCGATTAGCTGCCAAAACCAACAAAAATCTCTATCTTTTACTCTTCTCATTTATTGCCTTTTTTTACTTTTGATAGTGTATTTTTTGGGTTTTAGGGAAATTATTTTCTTTTTGGTTTTTTTGTGATGGTTTTCGAATGAAAATAGAGTAGGACTTTTTTATTCCAGATGGAATTTGATGAAGGTTCTGCGTATTTGGCTATTTAGGTGGGTGTGGTGGTTTCGGTGAGCAAAGGGTTGAAGGGGTTTTTTGTGTTTGCTTTTGGGTGGATGACGGTGGTCATGGTATAGCTTTGATGGCTTTTAGATGAAATTGGTGACGAGTTTGGGTTTTTTGCTAAGTAGGTGTGCTAGTAGCACAAGGGTACTGGTGGTGATGGTAACAGATTTTGTTTTTGAAGTTTTTTTTTTCTTTTTCAAAATTTCTCCCTCTGTTGATTTCTCTGTTCACTTTTATAAGTAGTTTCAGATTTTAGGTTCATGAGAAAAAACGAAAAGTAGGTAGAAATATGCGGGGTAAGAAAGAGGGTTGTTGGCAGCTTAATTTCGACTGCAATGATGGCTGGTAGGGTGGCTTGACGATTCAAGGGATAGGTTGGCTGAATTGCAGGGCTGGTAGACATTGTTGCTGGTGGTTTCATGTACGGTATCTGCTTGTGATTTGATTTTCTTTCAATTTGTTTTTATATTTATTTTATTAAATTTTTTATTCCTTTTTTATTTAATATTCATTAATTAATTAAATTATTTATTTAATTAAAATGCTATAGATCTCAACCTAACTCTCGTAAAACGAGAAATTTTAGCATTGTATTCCGGAGTTTGTCTCTTACCTTTCATTTAATTAAAGCACTAATTTGATTGCATGAGTCTGGAAATTTGGGCTTTAAGCCTCAAATGACTTTAACTTTTAAGCACAAAAGATCCATTTAACTAGAAACGGATTGAAATTAAATTTTGGCCCATGTGATTTTAGATTGGAAAATTTGGACTCAAGATTATCAAGTTTGCACAAGTCCAATATCAAACAACTCTGATTAGAAAGCTCAAATAATCAAAATTAGGAACATCCGAATAAAACTCGAAATCCATTTTAATTAATCCGGATGTTTAAACAACCGCTTACTTAACAGTTAAGCAATGACGTCACTTTTTCTTAAATTTAATAGTTGGTACAATAAATAACCCAATAGAATGCCAGACGACTTGCAAGGGGCGTTACCTGTCAAATGTCAGTTACCATTTACGCTGCATAAAATCAAATCACATGAGTTTTCCCATCCCTGTGAAAGTATTGCATATACTCAAATCTCTCGTTTACACACGCACAGGGGGACACCGTCAAGGAAGATCATCAATGGCTGCAGCAGCGATCACCCATTCGTTGCCTGAAGATATTGTGGTGGATATTCTGGCAAGATTGCCTGTCAAATCTCTAAAGCGATTCAGGTGTGTTGGTAAGTCTTGGTGTTGCTTGATTCAAAGCCCTCAATTTATTACTGCCCACTATTCTTTTAGTAAAAGCAAGACCTGTCTCCTCATGAAACATGTGAATTTTACAGAGAGAAAGACTATGGTCTCTTTTATTTCCAATCAAACTCTTGATGTTGTTGCCAATCTTGATATACCATCCTTTACTGATGATCCAATAAGTATAAAAATCGTAGGTCATTGCAATGGCATAATTTGTCTTTGTGACAGTGTTAGTGGTATTCTTTTGTGGAACATTGCGACTAAGGAATTTAAAATTCTCCCTATGTGTCCTTTTGAGCGTCCGCCAAGCTATGAAAATACCATTGATGTAGTGTATTCTTTAGAGTGTCCGTCAAGCTCTGAAAATTCCATTGATGTAGCTGGTCTGGGTTATGATTCCAAGAGAGATGAGTATAAAGTAATTAGGATTGACACATTTTGGGAGGGTGATTTCGACAAAGTCCCCCGAGGTAACCGAGTTGCTTTGTACAGCTTAACTACTGATTCTTGGAGAAAGTTGAATGACAACTTAACTGCTGAATTCTTCCATAGTTATAGGAACTATCAAGTCTACTCCAACGGATTTTATCACTGTTTGGCAGTTGTTGATAGTGAAGAATTGCTCCTCTCATTTGACATGAGTAATGAAGTTTTCGTTACAACACCATTCCCTGATGGGAGATTGGGTAAGAACTGTAGAACAACACGCTATCTTACCTATTTAATGGAAATCAACGGATCACTTGGTGGGTTAGTTTGTCATGATTATTATGTGACAGATGGCTGCTATGATGTATGGGTGTTGGGTGAACTTGGTCTAAAGAACTCTTGGACAAAATTATTCACCATTGAATCTCTTCCTCCTGCCACTACACCATTAGGAGTGGGCAGCGATGGTGAAATCTTCTTTGTTAACGAAGAAAGCAACTTTCTGGCGTGGCATCATGGAGATAACAAAGAGATAAAGACACTCCAATTTGATGGAACTGCATTAGAGCTAGCATTTTATGCAGAGAGCCTAGTTTCTTTCAGGGGAGGAACTGCATTCAACCATTAATTTTCATTTGCTGATACTTACAATTTAGTTATGCTTTTACTCAATGTTCAACCTTTTACTATCAAGATAAACTGTATCGGTACCTTTGCATTGAGAAACATCTGTTAGATTTTCTTCTCTCATTTTCTTTTATCTTACATGGCATTCAATTTTCAGTCTTTGGTTTTCTAATGAATATATAGACGTAGGCCATTGGAGTTTCTTGCTATTGCCTAAAGATGGTAACGTCAGTGGTTTTTAGATCGATTTCATGGCTATTACAAGGGTGAATGCTACCTGGAGTCGATAGAAAAGTGCCAATTTGATTGACGGAACCTCACTTGTGCATCTTTGACAATATAAACAGTACAACAGGTTTTGCTGTTTTCGAATAAACTTGGGGAATTAAGTACAAATTTCTTGGTTGTGTTTAATTTGTCCTAGTTAACGCATCTATTTTCTTTCGTTTTATGTTTAAAGTTGATGGTTTTGATTAAAAAAATTCGTGGTGGAGCTTAATTAATCTAACTTTGGCCTTTTTTGGTTTTGTTGAGTTGTCTATATATAAATTTCGTGGTAAAACTTGAACTTTATAATGAGTTTTGCACTTGTAAGTAATTTTGATTAAGAGAATCAATATATTTGTATATGTTTAATATTTATTTAGTATACGTGAATCAATAAATTGGCTTAAACCTATTTAAGGTAATATTGCTCTAGAGAGTCAAAATAATTTTTCGAACAAGAATTACTTACAATTGCATTGTGTATAAAATTAATTTTCATTGGAATACAATTTGAGCTCAGGTTCAGTTTGAATTATAATAATTTATTAAAAATTATTTTTAATTTAAGTTTAATCTTTTTGAAGCCTAGGATCATGAAACTAAAAAGGTTGGATTTATTTATTTATTTGGTGCTAAAGGTTGGATTTATTTGCATCGCTATCGACGCAAGCAACCGGGTGAATATAAATCCTGTGGTAATAATTACCTTATGTATGGTAATAATGCTATTGATAATTGAAATATCTAAAATCATTTTCAAACAAGCGAAATCGTAGGCTTGCACTATGAGTAAATTACTATAAAAAACAATAATTTTATCCTTTTAAATCAGGTTTTTTTAATTTGATGATCGATAGAGTGAATAGATTAATTTTGATTTTTTTTTTAATAAAAAGTTTTCTTTGTTAATGCACATATTGTGATGTTAATTAAGGGGTAGTTTTTTGCTCCACGCCATTTCAAAAGAGTAGCTCATTAATCAAGTAAAGCATCCATCTAAATTTGCCAAATAATTTTGCTAGTCGTTAGTATTAACATATATAAATGATGTTCAAATTTTAGAGTTCTCAGTAAGAGTACTTACATGATATCTAGCAGCAAGCTATTCACCAAGAATTAGACGGTCCAAGATTTATAATTACATATTTTAATTCCAAATATATATCTCGATAAAAAATTCTATATAATTCTTATATGCATTATTATTATTATTATTATTTTGGTTACACTTATATGCATTATTAAAGATTACATAATAAATGCCTCATGAAAAGGTTATTTTACAATAGTATCCAACAGTTGGCCTCCACCAGCAGCGTTAGCTTGAGTTTAATTAGACTAAATTAGACTATAGGCCCCACCCTACTAGAATATATCTATTTTCCCCCCTATTTTAGTCACTTAAATGAACTTTGATAAAAGGGACCATAGTCTTTCCATGTATATAATTTTCATATTTGATGAGGAGGCATGTATTGTTTTTATTAAAAGAATTGCGGCTTCCATTTAGCAGTAACGACACTTTCTGCCACCATTATTCACCTACGATGGGGTTGTGAACGGTAATTACACTCACAATGGAGTTTTGTAACATCAAATAATAGCATAACGATTAATAATAATTATATCGAGATGCTATAGTAATTTTTCATATTTTTTAAATCAACTCATACAATAAACAAAATCAAACCAAAGAAGAAAATCCACCCTAACTTCAAACAATTAAATTAAAATCCAATAAATTTAAGCCTTAATCAAACTTTAAGAAAAAAGAAATTAATTCATGGCAAAAACACAAATACCCATTTTTAAAAATTTCAGTCGCGGATGGTTTAAAAAAAAAGTTCTCATATAACCTCCGTACCGGTCGAGTTTCAGCTATGCTCTGTGTTGTCTTATCCAATTTTGATTTTGAGAGGGATAGATAAATGAGACATGTTGGTTTAAAATCTTTCCAATGAGAGACAGTGAGGATTTGAGCAAGACATGAGGGTGGTTAGTTGTGTTTGGTGACTCAAAATGGGGAAGAAAAGTAGAGACAGAGGAGGAACAAGAAACAGAGAAAAATGGGATTGGCATTTGGCAAGCTGAAAACTATGCTGGCATGCTCTACTACTAGCGAGAAAAGAAGAAAATGGGTTTGGAAGAATTTGGTAAGACTGATACATTTCACATGGTTTTAAAGGTTAAAATTGATTTTTTTTTTCGATTTTGGTGAATGATTTGAGGGAAAAGTAAATATGGATGGGAAATAGATATTTGAGAAATTTTTAGTAATTTAAATAAAATTTTAAGAGGAATGTTAACTCTTAATTAGTTAATTTAATTTTGTATAATTTAATACATGTATAATAATTTAATTTAAAAAAATTAATTTTATTATGTAACTAAGTTTTTATGTCGGTGCTTTGCACGATTAATTTTATAACATAAAATCATAACAAATGTGCAAATGGAATTGACAATATGGTTTCAAGAGTTGTACCATAAAAAACATAATAATTTATTTATTAAAGTTTATAATAATTTGTTTTTTAATACATGAAATTGTAACATGAAAAATGTCAAACTAAATTATTTATGAAAATATACCATTAAAAACGTTTTCAAACACAATGTTTTATATATGATATTTAAACCTATTAACGTTTTTTAAAATCACAATTATTAACTCTTATGGTGAAATCTCACAAGAAAGGCCACGTACAATGAGCCATGATTGAAAACTTTCGACAAATATAGGTCAACATATTTCGATGATTGTACTTGATTTTTATTAATTGTCATTGCGTAGCATGGCTTCTGTTGATTTCTTTGTTCACTTTTATAAGTAGTTTCAGATTTTAGGTTCATGAGAAAAACCAAAAAGTAGGTAGAAATATGCCGAGTAAGAAGGAGGGTTGTTGGCAGTTTAATTTCGACTTCAATGATGGCTAGAGGGTGGCTTGGCGGTTCGATGGATAGGGTGGCTGAATTGCAGGGTTGGCAGACACTGTTGCCGGCGGTTTTGTGCATGGCATCCGCGTTTAATTTAATTTTATTTTTCAATTTTTTCTTATTTTTATTTTATTAGAATTTTTATTCATTTTTTTATTTAATTTTCATTAATTAGTTAATTAAATTATTTATTTAATTAAACTACTATAGATTTCACATCAACTCTCATAAAACGGAGAGCATTAGCTTTGTACACCGGAGTTTGCCCCTTACCTTTCATTTAATTAAAACACTAATTTAATAGCATGAATTTGAAAATTTGGGCTTTTAAGTTCCGAATGGCATAGGCTTTTTAACTTTTAAGCACAAAAGATCCATTTAAGCAGAAGTGGATTGAAATTAAATTTCGGCCAATGTAATTTTAGATTGAAAAATTTGGACTCAAGACTACGAAGTTTGCACAAGTCCAATATCAAACAACTCTGATTAAAAAGCTCAAACAATCAAAATTAAAAACTCGAAATCCATTTTAATTAATACGGATGTTTAAACAACCGCTTACTTAACAGTTAAGCAATGACGTCACTTTTCTTAAATTTAATAGTTGGTACAATAAATAACCCAATAGAATGCCAGACGACTTGCAAGAGGTGTTGCCTGTCAAATGTCAGTTACCATTTACGCTGCATAAAATCAAATCACATAAGTTTTCCCATCCCTTCGAAAGTATTGCATATACTCAAATCTCTCGTTTACACACGCAGAGGGGGACACCGTCAAGGAAGATCATCAATGGCTGCAGCCGCGATCACCCATTCGTTGCCTGAAGATATTGTGGTGGATATTCTGGCAAGATTGCCTGTCAAATCTCTAAAGCGATTCAGGTGTGTTGGTAAGTCTTGGTGTTGCTTGATTCAAAGCCCTCAATTTATTACGGCCCACTATTCTTTTAGTAAAAACAAGACCTGTCTCCTCATGAAACAAGTGAATTTTTCACCGAGAAAGGCTATGGTCTCTTTTATTTCCAATCAAACTCTTGATGTTGTTGCCAATCTTGATATACCATCCTTTACTGATGATCCAATAAGTATAAAAATCGTAGGTCATTGCAATGGCATAATTTGTCTTTGTGACAGTGTTAGTGGTATTCTTTTGTGGAACATTGCGACTAAGGAATTTAAAATTCTCCCTATGTGTCCTTTTGAGCGTCCGCCAAGCTATGAAAATACCATTGATGTAGTGTATTCTTTAGAGTGTCCGTCAAGCTCTGAAAATTCCATTGATGTAGCTGGTCTGGGTTATGATTCCAAGAGAGATGAGTATAAAGTAATTAGGATTGACACATTTTGGGAGGGTGATTTCGACAAAGTCCCCCGAGGTAACCGAGTTGCTTTGTACAGCTTAACTACTGATTCTTGGAGAAAGTTGAATGACAACTTAACTGCTGAATTCTTCCATAGTTATAGGAACTATCAAGTCTACTCCAACGGATTTTATCACTGTTTGGCAGATGTTGATAGTGAAGAATTGCTCCTCTCATTTGACATGAGTAATGAAGTTTTCGTTACAACACCATTCCCTGATGGGAGATTGGGTAAGAACTGTAGAACAACACGCTATCTTACCTATTTAATGGAAATCAACGGATCACTTGGTGGGTTAGTTTGTCATGATTATTATGTGACAGATGGCTGCTATGATGTATGGGTGTTGGGTGAACTTGGTCTAAAGAACTCTTGGACAAAATTATTCACCATTGAATCTCTTCCTCCTGCCACTACACCATTAGGAGTGGGCAGCGATGGTGAAATCTTCTTTGTTAACGAAGAAAGCAACTTTCTGGCGTGGCATCATGGAGATAACAAAGAGATAAAGACACTCCAATTTGATGGAACTGCATTAGAGCTAGCATTTTATGCAGAGAGCCTAGTTTCTTTCAGGGGAGGAACTGCATTCAACCATTAATTTTCATTTGCTGATACTTACAATTTAGTTATGCTTTTACTCAATGTTCAACCTTTTACTATCAAGATAAACTGTATCGGTACCTTTGCATTGAGAAACATCTGTTAGATTTTCTTCTCTCATTTTCTTTTATCTTACATGGCATTCAATTTTCAGTCTTTGGTTTTCTAATGAATATATAGACGTAGGCCGTTGGAGTTTCTTGCTATTGCCTAAAGATGGTAACGTCAGTGGTTTTTAGATCGATTTCATGGCTATTACAAGGGTGAATGCTACCTGGAGTCGATAGAAAAGTGCCAATTTGATTGACGGAACCTCACTTGTGCATCTTTGACAATATAAACAGTACAACAGGTTTTGCTGTTTTCGAATAAACTTGGGGAATTAAGTACAAATTTCTTGGTTGTGTTTAATTTGTCCTAGTTAACGCATCTATTTTCTTTCGTTTTATGTTTAAAGTTGATGGTTTTGATTAAAAAAATTCGTGGTGGAGCTTAATTAATCTAACTTTGGCCTTTTCTGGTTTTGTTGAGTTGTCTATATATAAATTTCGTGGTAAAACTTGAACTTTATAATGAGTTTTGCACTTGTAAGTAATTTTGATTAAGAGAATCAATATATTTGTATATGTTTAATATTTATTTAGTATACGTGAATTAATAAATTGGCTTATCACTATTTAAGGTAATATTGCTCTAGAGAGTTAAAATAATTTTTCGAACAAGAATTCCTTACAATTGCATTGTGTATAAAATTAATTTTCATTGAAATACAATTTGAGCTCAGGTTCAGTTTGAATTATAATAATTTATTAAAAATTATTTTTAATTTAAGTTTAATCTTTTTGAAGCCTAGGATCATGAAACTAAAAAGGTTGGATTTATTTATTTATTTGGTGCTAAAGGTTGGATTTATTTGCATCGCTATCGACGGAAGCAACCGGGTGAATATAAATCCTGTGGTAATAATTACCTTATGTATGGTAATAATGCTATTGATAATTGAGATATCTAAAATCATTTTCAAACAAGCGAAATCGTAGGCTTGCACTATGAGTAAATTACTATAAAAAACAATAATTTTATCCTTTTAAATCAGGTTTTTTTAATTTGATGATCGATATAGAGTGAATAGATTAATTTTGATTTTTTTTTTAATAAAAAATTTTCTTTGTTAATGCACATATTGTGATGTTAACTAAGGGGTAGTTTTTTGCTCCACGTCATTTCAAAAGAGTAGCTCATTAATCAAGTAAAGCACCATCAAAATTTGCCAAATAATTTTGCTAGTCGTTAGTATTAACATATATAAATTATAAATGATGTTTAAATTTTAGAGCTCTCAGTAGGAGTACTTACATGATATCTAGTAGCAAGCTATTGACCAAGAATTAGACGGTCCAAGATTTATAATTACATATTTTAATTCCAAATATATATCTAGATAAAAAATTCTATATAATTCTTATATGCATTATTATTATTATTATTTTGGTTACACTTATATGCATTATTAAAGATTACATAATAAATGCCTCATGAAAAGGTTATTTTACAATAGTATCCAACAGTTGGCCTCCACCAGCAGCGTTAGCTTGAGTTCAATTAGACTAAATTAGACTAAAGGCCCCACCCTACTAGAATATATCTATTTTCCCCCCTATTTTAGTCACTTAAATGAACTTTGATAAAAGGGACCATAGTCTTTCCATGTATATAATTTTCATATTTGATGAGGAGGCATGTATTGTTTTTATTAAAAGAATTGCGGCTTCTATTTAGTAGTAGCGACACTTTCTGCCATCATTATTCACCTACGATGGGGTTGTGAATGGTAATTACACTCACAATGGAGTTTTGTAACATCAAATAATGGCATAACGATCAATAATAATTATATCGAGATGCTATAGTAATTTTTCATATTTTTTAAATCAACTCATACAATAAACAAAATCAAACCAAAGAAGAAAACCCACCCTAACTTCAAACAATTAAATTAAAATCCAATAAATTTAAGCCTTAATCAAACTTTAAGAAAAAAGAAATTAATTCGTGGCAAAAACACAAATACCCATTTTTAAAAATTTAAGTCGTGGATGGTTTAAAAAAAAATTTCTCATATAACCTCCGTACCTGTCGACTTTCGGCTATGCTCTGTGTTGTCTTATCCAATTTTGATTTTGAGAGGGATAGATAAATGAGACATGTCGGTTTAAAATCTTTCCAATGAGAGACAGTGAGGATTTGAGCAAGACATGAGGGTGGTTAGTTGTGTTTGGTGACTCAAAATGGGGAAGAAAAGTAGAGACAGAGGAGGAACAAGAAACAGAGAAAAATGGGATTGGCATTTGGCAAGCTGAAAACTATGCTGGCATGCTCTACTACTAGCGAGCAAAGAAGAAAATGGGTTTGGAAGAATTTGGTAAGACTGATACATTTCACATGGTTTTAAAGGTTAAAATTGATTTTTTTTTTCGATTTTGGTGAATGATTTGAGGGAAAAGTAAATATGGATGGGAAATAGATATTTGAGAAATTTTTAGTAATTTAAATAAAATTTTAAGAGGAATGTTAACTCTTAATTAGTTAATTTAATTTTGTATAATTTAATACATGTATAATAATTTAATTTAAAAAAATTAATTTTATTATGTAACTAAGTTTTTATGTCGGTGCTTTGCACGATTAATTTTATAACATAAAATCATAACAAATGTGCAAATGGAATTGACAATATGGTTTCAAGAGTTGTACCATAAAAAACATAATAATTTATTTATTAAAGTTTATAATAATTTGTTTTTTAATACATGAAATTGTAACATGAAAAATGTCAAACTAAATTATTTATGAAAATATACCATTAAAAACGTTTTCAAACACAATGTTTTATATATGATATTTAAACCTATTAACGTTTTTTAAAATCACAATTATTAACTCTTATGGTGAAATCTCACAAGAAAGGCCACGTACAATGAGCCATGATTGAAAACTTTCGACAAATATAGGTCAACATATTTCGATGATTGTACTTGATTTTTATTAATTGTCATTGCGTAGCATGGCTTCTGTTGATTTCTTTGTTCACTTTTATAAGTAGTTTCAGATTTTAGGTTCATGAGAAAAACCAAAAAGTAGGTAGAAATATGCCGAGTAAGAAGGAGGGTTGTTGGCAGCTTAATTTCGACTTCAATGATGGCTAGAGGGTGGCTTGGCGGTTCGATGGATAGGGTGGCTGAATTGCAGGGTTGGCAGACACTGTTGCCGGCGGTTTTGTGCATGGCATCCGCGTTTAATTTAATTTAATTTTTCAATTTTTTCTTATTTTTATTTTATTAGAATTTTTATTCATTTTTTTATTTAATTTTCATTAATTAGTTAATTAAATTATTTATTTAATTAAAATACTATAGATTTCACATCAACTCTCATAAAACGGAGAGCATTAGCTTTGTACACCGGAGTTTGCCCCTTACCTTTCATTTAATTAAAACACTAATTTAATAGCATGAATTTGAAAATTTGGGCTTTTAAGTTCCGAATGGCATAGGCTTTTTAACTTTTAAGCACAAAAGATCCATTTAAGCAGAAGTGGATTGAAATTAAATTTCGGCCAATGTAATTTTAGATTGAAAAATTTGGACTCAAGACTACGAAGTTTGCACAAGTCCAATATCAAACAACTCTGATTAAAAAGCTCAAACAATCAAAATTAAAAACTCGAAATCCATTTTAATTAATACGGATGTTTAAACAACCGCTTACTTAACAGTTAAGCAATGACGTCACTTTTCTTAAATTTAATAGTTGGTACAATAAATAACCCAATAGAATGCCAGACGACTTGCAAGAGGTGTTGCCTGTCAAATGTCAGTTACCATTTACGCTGCATAAAATCAAATCACATAAGTTTTCCCATCCCTTCGAAAGTATTGCATATACTCAAATCTCTCGTTTACACACGCAGAGGGGGACACCGTCAAGGAAGATCATCAATGGCTGCAGCCGCGATCACCCATTCGTTGCCTGAAGATATTGTGGTGGATATTCTGGCAAGATTGCCTGTCAAATCTCTAAAGCGATTCAGGTGTGTTGGTAAGTCTTGGTGTTGCTTGATTCAAAGCCCTCAATTTATTACGGCCCACTATTCTTTTAGTAAAAACAAGACCTGTCTCCTCATGAAACAAGTGAATTTTTCACCGAGAAAGGCTATGGTCTCTTTTATTTCCAATCAAACTCTTGATGTTGTTGCCAATCTTGATATACCATCCTTTACTGATGATCCAATAAGTATAAAAATCGTAGGTCATTGCAATGGCATAATTTGTCTTTGTGACAGTGTTAGTGGTATTCTTTTGTGGAACATTGCGACTAAGGAATTTAAAATTCTCCCTATGTGTCCTTTTGAGCGTCCGCCAAGCTATGAAAATACCATTGATGTAGTGTATTCTTTAGAGTGTCCGTCAAGCTCTGAAAATTCCATTGATGTAGCTGGTCTGGGTTATGATTCCAAGAGAGATGAGTATAAAGTAATTAGGATTGACACATTTTGGGAGGGTGATTTCGACAAAGTCCCCCGAGGTAACCGAGTTGCTTTGTACAACTTAACTACTGATTCTTGGAGAAAGTTGAATGACAACTTAACTGCTGAATTCTTCCATAGTTATAGGAACTATCAAGTCTACTCCAACGGATTTTATCACTGTTTGGCAGATGTTGATAGTGAAGAATTGCTCCTCTCATTTGACATGAGTAATGAAGTTTTCGTTACAACACCATTCCCTGATGGGAGATTGGGTAAGAACTGTAGAACAACACGCTATCTTACCTATTTAATGGAAATCAACGGATCACTTGGTGGGTTAGTTTGTCATGATTATTATGTGACAGATGGCTGCTATGATGTATGGGTGTTGGGTGAACTTGGTCTAAAGAACTCTTGGACAAAATTATTCACCATTGAATCTCTTCCTCCTGCCACTACACCATTAGGAGTGGGCAGCGATGGTGAAATCTTCTTTGTTAACGAAGAAAGCAACTTTCTGGCGTGGCATCATGGAGATAACAAAGAGATAAAGACACTCCAATTTGATGGAACTGCATTAGAGCTAGCATTTTATGCAGAGAGCCTAGTTTCTTTCAGGGGAGGAACTGCATTCAACCATTAATTTTCATTTGCTGATACTTACAATTTAGTTATGCTTTTACTCAATGTTCAACCTTTTACTATCAAGATAAACTGTATCGGTACCTT